>NC_060129.1:146486305-146790233 GCF_021461395.2 Schistocerca americana | reverse complement strand
ACTGTTTCAAAAATAATACAACACGGGCATTTAAATGAGCCAAAATAAGTGGTTTACATGAAATAGCTAAGGTGATGAACTAGCATCAAGAATAAAGGAGAGAAAAACAGAAAATATACATGAAGTCTATTCCCATGATTATTGCATGTTTTCTTCCTTTTCTAAATCGTTAGCAGCATTGAGTCCTTGATATAATGTGTGATACCTAGGAGGTATAATACCCTTAATACATAAATCTATAATATATTTTTTCTTTTCTTTACTTACACTGAGAGTACTGTCATGTGCTGGGCACAGAGTATTCTCTTCAGGTCCTGAATTTGAAGAATTTTGTAGGCCAGGTCTCTTCTTGGTGTGCAAAACTCGAAAGTCACGATCATCATACGAATACTTGAAGATCATCAGACTTCTTTCCTATATTGCATCCAAACAGTCTTAAGCCATTTCGCAGTTTCTCAATTCACAGCAGTTTTCCTGTTCAGAATTATTTTCCTCTGAAGCTGGTTGAAATTTAAAATTTGAGGGTTATCCATTTCTGTCACTGTACTTCTTGTTCATTTTTACAATTGTACACTCCTGTAAATTGAAATAAGAACACCGTGAATTCATTGTCGCAGGAAGGGGAAACTTTATTGACGCATTCCTGGGGTCAGATACATCACATGATCACACTGACAGAACCACAGGCACATAGACACAGGCAACAGAGCATGCACAATGTCGGCACTAGTACAGTGTATATCCACCTTTCGCAGCAATGCAGGCTGCTATTCTCCCATGGAGACGATCGTAGAGATGCTGGATGTAGTCCTGTGGAACGGCTTGCCATGCCATTTCCACCTGGCGCCTCAGTTGGACCAGCGTTCGTGCTGGACGTGCAGACCGCGTGAGACGACGCTTCATTCAGTCCCAAACATGCTCAATGGGGGACAGATCCGGAGATCTTGCTGGCCAGGGTAGTTGACTTACACCTTCTAGAGCACGTTGGGTGGCACGGGATACATGCGGACGTGCATTGTCCTGTTGGAACAGCAAGTTCCCTTGCCGGTCTAGGAATGGTAGAACGATGGGTTCGATGACGGTTTGGATGTACCGTGCACTATTCAGTGTCCCCTCGACGATCACCAGTGGTGTACTGCCAGTGTAGGAGATCGCTCCCCACACCATGATGCCGGGTGTTGGCCCTGTGTGTCTCGGTCGTATGCAGTCCTGATTGTGGCGCTCACCTGCACGGCGCCAAACACGCATACGACCATCATTGTCACCAAGGCAGAAGCGACTCTCATCGCTGAAGACGACACGTCTCCATTCGTCCCTCCATTCATGCCTGTCGCGACACCACTGGAGGCGGGCTGCACGATGTTGGGGCGTGAGCGGAAGACTGCCTAACGGTGTGCGGGACCGTAGCCCAGCTTCATGGAGACGGTTGCGAATGGTCCTCGCCGATACCCCAGGAGCAACAGTGTCCCTAATTTGCTGGGAAGTGGCGGTGCGGTCCCCTACGGCACTGCGTAGGATCCTACGGTCTTGGCGTGCATCCGTGCGTCGCTGCGGTCCGGTCCCAGGTCGACGGGCACGTGCACCTTCCGCCGACTACTGGCGACATCATCGATGTACTGTGGAGACCTCACGCCCCACGTGTTGAGCAATTCGGCGGTACGTCCACCCGGCCTCCCGCATGCCCACTATACGCCCTCGCTCAAAGTCCGTCAACTGCACATACGGTTCACGTCCACGCTGTCGCGGCATGTTACCAGTGTTAAAGACTGCGATGGAGCTCCGTATGCCATGGCAAACTGGCTGACACTGACAGCGGCGGTGCACAAATGCTGCGCAGCTAGCGCCATTCGACGGCCAACACCGCGGTTCCTGGTGTGTCCACTGTGCCGTGCGTGTGATCATTGCTTGTACAGCCCTCTCGCAGTGTCCGGAGCAAGTATGGTGGGTCTGACACACCGGTGTCAATGTGTTCTTTTTTCCATTTCCAGGAGTGTATACCAGCCAGTGGGATCAAAAACATTCACATGTTTACTTTTTCTTGCGATGCTCGCAAGCATTGAATCTACTTCCATTTGAAGTCCACTCTCAAAAGAACATTGGTCGATAGTAGGCTCAAAAAAGTAGTGGTTGATAATTGGAATGCCCAGTGCATTCACTGCATGCAAATGCATAGTGCTCATGTTGGCATTCCTGTTCTGGCCCCCACATGTATTAGAAAACAGGGCTATTGGTTTTCTTTGTGCACGATTTTTCAAAAAATCCCACAGACATGGACCCCCTTTTTGCTGTTGTTTTGTCCCACATGTAGCAATCTATTTTGTTTTCTCCTACATTAAGAACTGAGAGATTGTACACGGAGAGCCTTCATTTGTAGGATACTGCCTTTGCATTCACTTTAGGGCGTTAAAGCACAATTTGTAAGTCAAATTCAGGTAGCAAAGATTCGCCTTTTCTTGCACTTTCTTCCTTAATGTTCTTTAATTTCCTTGCCTTTTCTTTCCTTTATCAAATGCTCTTCCTGTTCTCCTTCAAAATCTTTGTCTTCCTTTTCCTCAGCCAAAAGGTGTGAAAACTTTAAACATTTATCACGCATATCCCTTCAGGGCCTGTGGAATTTCAGATTAAATTCCTTTGTTAATACTTCCCTATACAGCCATAATTTCTCGACTTGTCTTTCCTTCCTCAAGGCATTCTTCCTGATATAACACACATTATCGTAATGCGCACCTCAGCAGGCAAATAATCTGCTGTACATTCTTTCGTCGTGTAATGAGAAGGAAGGGTAAGAAAACCCTTTAATTTTTGTTTCCTTATAGCCTCTTTACTTTCTTCTTATTTCTTTGTACCTGGCCCATGACATCCTCTTCACTCTTTCTCAATATCATGATGTTCATCTCTTTTTTTAATAGTATTTCTTACTAAGGTTTCAGAAATGTCAAATGTCTTGAGAAAAAATTGCTTACACACTAGAATCTTATCAGATCCATTTATTAGGTCAATTTCTTGGTCCTCTTCCTTTGTGAGTTGTCCTCACACTTTGTTTCTCTCCCTCTTCCACTAACTTATTTAGGTACTGCCTTTGTAGTAGCTCAACTGAGCCAAGATCCCAGTAGGCTCTACGGATATTTTGTCTGTCTTGTTCAGTATACTTAGTGCTGCGCTGTCGTGGACATTTAGAGCAATCTTTTGGCTTCAGTACCAGCATTGTCATCTGCAATTTCCCCATCCTGATTGTGATGATTTTACTTGTGCACTAGTTGCATCCTCAGCCGTTTTCGTGACATTCTTTACAAGGGACATTCCATGTTCAACACTGCTGTCTGTAACAACAACATGACATGCATTCAGAGGAAGGGAAAAGAAAATTAACGGGAACTGCTATAGTGTCTAGTACTTGTTTGGTTACTCGCCAGAATCTGTAGTGTTGTCCGGTTCATAGGAAGCATCATCTGTATCACCAATGAATGTCCTGAGCATCTCCACATCACATTCTTCTGTGGTTATGAATATAAACACTAATAATAATAATAGTAATAATAATAATAATAATAATAATAATAATCTACAACCCTTTAGATAACATAACCTCAACAGATATGAAGAAAGTAAATTGGAAAAAGAAAGCACTGCATGGCAAGCTCCCGTATCATCTAACACAGCCACACATCGATCAAGACGCATCTAACACATGGCTAAGAAAAGGCAATATATACAGTGAGACGGAAGGATTCATGATTGCAATACAGGATCAAACAATAAACACCAGATATTACAGCAAGCATATTATTAAAGATCCCAATACCACAACAGATAAATGCAGACTTTGCAAACAACAAATAGAAACAGTAGATCACATCACAAGCGGATGTACAATACTAGCAAATACAGAATACCCCAGAAGACATGACAATGTAGCAAAAATAATACACCAACAACTTGCCATACAACATAAACTAATAAAACAACACGTTCCCACATACAAGTATGCACCACAAAATGTACTGGAGAATGATGAATACAAATTATACTGGAACAGAACCAGTATAACAGATAAAACAACACCACATAACAAACCTGACATCATACTCACCAATAAAAAGAAGAAATTAACACGACTAATCGAAATATCCATACCGAATACAACAAATATACAGAAGAAAACAGGAGAAAAAATTGAAAAATACATCCAACTGGCTGAGGAAGTCAAGGACATGTGGCATCAGGATAAAGTTGACATCATACCAATTATACAATCAACTACAGGAGTCATACCACACAATATCCACCAGTACATCAACGCAATACAGCTACATCCAAACGTATATATACTACTACAGAAATCTGTAATTATTGATACATGTTCAATTACCCGAAAATTCCTAAACGCAATGTAACATATACCGTACAGTTAAAAGGAAGTCACGCTTGATCAAGGTCCGCGTCACTTTCCATTTTTAACCAGACATAATGTCTGAGAAAGGAAAGAAATAATAATAATATAGTACTTACTACTGAAATAATAGGCACTAAGAAACAGGTTCTAATACTTAAAAGGGTTCCATTAAATTCTGTTCCTTCTCCAGCCACACTTTCACCATCTTTCTTCCTCTGGACTCCATAGTGCTCCTACTTGCTTGTAAACCCATTCACTACTGAAACAATATTATTATCATTGCTAGGAAGTCATGTCTGATCGTTACAATTTTTTGTAAAATGTAGATACGTTGACAACTAAAGCGGAAACCACTTATTTGATCGTAATGTAGTTCTTGATTCTGTGTACCTTACGGTACTAACAACTCAAAAGTGGCAAAAATGTAGTTACATCTGTCTGATCCTAAATGGGCAAATTCTTCTCCGTCTACCTACCTGTGATGTCTCACTTCAGTCAATGACGCCTAACTTCCCTGTGACTCTTTTTCGGAGAATTCTTCTCAGTAGTTTCACTCACCTTTCCCCCTGGAGGGGTAGAGGTGCCTTTATTTGTATAGTCACACACTGTTTTGTTAGCCCTTCATTGCCTTCCATGTAGTGTCATCACCACCTAAAAGCCCCCTTTTTCCTCTGTCTTGTCCCACACACTAAGCAGAGAAATGTTGGCCTTCCTATTATTCTATCATGATGGTTGGTGAGTAAATTTGATTTGATCTGATGTGTTGCCTGTGAAGGACTCGCTTTCCAGTTATAGGCCACTAAATTTTGTGCGTGCGTGCTCGCCGCCACCCTGGCCAGCACGCGTGATGACCTGTGGCTTCTCTTGCCGTGCCCTAATATAGGCTGGCACGGAAACAAACTTGGGAATTTCAAACTACTAAGATTTAATTTATTTTGATCACATAGATAATATGTTTACACTGGTACAATCTGTAAGTAATCCAATTTAAGAACTGCAGTTATTTTTTTGAAGATAACATGGAAAGATGGCATCCTTCATGCGCAGACATTGAAAGTCTTTCTTTAAAGTTCTGCTCAACTTTGTCAAAGTGTTCTGTGAAACAGCAGCAATGTTTTCATGTTTTGCAACCTTCAGATTGTTGAGTGAATGAGGTGTGGCGCAATGAACTGTAAATTTCGAATGATCCCATAAGCAGAAGTCACAAACCGACTATTGCCAGCGTGCGGAGCTGGTGGAGATCACCAAAACGTGAGATCAAATGTTGAGGAAACGTTTCTTGGACAATTGCCATTGATGCATTAGCCTTGTGAGCTGTGATTTCATCTTGTTGGATTTACATTTTTAACAAAGTGGTTCCTCAAAGCATCAAGTTACGGCTGCAGAAAAATTGCGTAGCATTCTAACATAACGTTAAGAATTTATTGTTACATTAGTATCACCTTCTTTAAAAAAAAAATGTCTGACAATCCCCACGTTGGAAACTACACACCATACTGTTATTTTAGCACTGTATATTGATTTACAATGCAATTCTTTTAGGTTTGAGTGAGCTCGTGGATGCCTATTATCACTCATTAATGTTATCACTTTACTGTCCCCTATAGCTAGTGTGAATTACCACTCTTCCTGTCAATCTCCTCAGTTTTTGTTTCTAATTGTTGGATTTTGCCTTGTAAATGTTGCATATCCTGTGCAATCCTCCTATTGTCTGCTTCCTTCTGCACTGCTATTGCGTTTTGTATATTTGGTGCTAATTCAGTCTGTTTGTTGCCTAGTTCCTTAATAGCTGCTTCGCACTGTTGTTACTTTTGTGTTCTCTCTTTGATCCTTTCCCCTAAATCTTCGTAAACTTCTTGAACCTCCTCATGTGCTTCCATCTTCTTTGTATCTACGCAGAGCAGGTTTATGCTCTGCTGGAATCTGCCTTCTCTCTCCTCGCAGTCTTTCCTCACCTCTTCCTTATAATCCTGTAATTATCTCTCCAAATTTTCTTGTTCTCATAATGTCATCTGAATCTTCTCATTGATGGAGTCAGTCTTTTCTTGTGTCATTCTGTTAGTTTCCTCGATTTTCTGATCCCTGGCTTCAATCTTTTCTTGACTGTTTCATTATCTTCCTTGATTTTCTGATTGGTGGCTTCAGTCTTGGCATCAGGCTTTTCTGATATCAGCAATAGCATGTCTTGCTGCCCTTCCTCTACAATGTTTGATTTACTACTACTGATTTTAGTTGGTGTTTCGAGGTAATTGGAATGTGCTACTGAGCTTTTTATTGACAGTCCACAGCCACTGATTCCTGAATCACTTATATCTCCTTTTCAGCTTTTACCTTCAGAATGTCCTGCTTGTTTTCAGTTGTTAGTATACTATACTATACAGTTCTTGTAGCATTGGTTATATATATTATAGACCAGCGATACTATAAATTAACCCTTGGGTAACCCAAACATACTGGACTGTCTTAAAATTTAAACAAAATAATGACAGCACCTTGACTAGCTCAAAACGGAAAAAATACCTATTCACACTAGATATAAAAAAAAAAAAAATTACCTGAATTAAACACTAATAGTAATATTTATCACCTCGCATAAAGCATCAAATATCAACACTATAAAACCTGTAATCAACAAACAGTGCTACAGCACAAGTCTTAAAATCTATTTGCTACTGCCTTGCTGGTGAAAATACACAAAATGTGCATACGTAGACACACTATTGCAGAACCAGAAAATTCCGAAATGGAAGGAAAAATTACTATACAGTTCTTGTAGCATTACAAAATGTGATTGTATGCTCAGCAGATAACTTAATATAAATTATTTTTGTGCCGGCAGGTTGTCTTAACTCATCGCACAACGCTAATACTGGCTGTGGGATTCAATGTACGCGCTGTGTTTACTGGTCGCCGGTTACGCTACTAGTCGTGTTGCCGCTGCTGCTGTCAGTGCTGTTGGCTCATTCCGTGCGGCGACTGTTGGCCAATGCGTCACTGTCGCTGACTGCCCGGCGTGGTGCGTGCAGATGTTGTCATCCAAGTTCACTGGTCGGTGGCCCAGACGGTGCTGCGGACAGGAACTTCGTAGCTTCACCACGAGATGTCAGCTTCAGTGTCGTGTTGGTTGCTGCTTGGTGTAGCTTGTCTGCTGTCGAAACTCTCACGTGGCTGGAACTGGTGCTGTATCGAATTACTTCCTGACCCACATTCTTTGACACGGCTGCTGAGCTCAACTTCATGATGTCATGACGTCACTCAACAATAACATTAGCCATTCGCATTATCGCCTACGTATCAGTTCATGGGTGCACATCAATTTACACGATCTTAAAAAAAACGGATCAAAGCCAGTTCGTGTGCAGTCACAGTACAACATTTCTGTGATACGCTTGTAATGAACTTGCGATTGGTTATGTCAATAATGTCTACCCATGTATCTCTTTAGTATTCACTTTGCTCTTTTTTTTTCACAGGAATTTATGCGCTTGTACTCAACAGTACAGTTTATTAACACTATCCCTGTTGCCTGATACTGGTGATTACTTTTAATTATGAGGGGTTATTACGTTCTATTATCCTGTAATTATGTCGTAATACCATGTCTGAAGGTTCTTACAAAGATTTTCAAAATGAAAACTAAGATTGTCTTTGACACAATTTTTCAATTGCTCGTGCATATGTAAACTAATGGGAAGTTTTCATTACCATTTCAACTTTTGCTTATTGTCTTAACACTTTCCATGTTCTTTCACGATTTTTAAACCATTCATTGTTATTCTCCTCTTATTGGCTGTCTAAAATTGCACAATGTCCTTTCATGGTATGCCACAATGAAACACTCTTTTCCTTTTTTTAACCCACCATTATTGACTAGTGAATTATAGGCTAATCAAGGAAAGCGTTTCTGAAGAAGAAAAATTTAACATCGAGTATTGATTTAAATGTCAGGAAGTTGTTTCTGAAGGTATTTGTATGGAGTGTAGCCATGTATGGAAGTGAAACTTGGACGATAAATAGTTCAGACAAAAAGAGAATAGAATCTTTTGAAGTGTGGTGCTACAGAAGAATGCTGAAGATTAGGTGGGTAGATCATATAACTAATGAGGAGGTATGAATAGAATTGGGGAGAAGAGGAGCTTGTGGCACAACTTGACTAGAAGAAGGGATTGGTTGGTAGGACATGTTATGAGGCATCGAGGGATCACCAATTTAGTATTGGAGGGTAAAAATCGTAGAGGGAGACCCAGAGATGAATACACTAAGCAGATTCAGAAGGATGTAGGCTGCAGTAGGTACTGGGAGACGAAGAAGCTTGCACAGGATAGAGTAGCATGGAGAGCTGCATCAAACCAGTCTCAGGACTGAAGACCACAACAACAACAGTTCAGAGTAATTTGACTGTGTGCAACTGATGAAGGCTGATCGGATAATATTTGCACAGGAGTTGTTTTGTATCAAATCCAACAAAGCTGATTAGGATATCGGTACATACTTCGTTGTTAACCCTTTTGGTGCCATGCAATTTTCAAGGTATCAGCTGAAAAGTGCCAGGAAATTTTGTAGTGAATTGCAGAAGTTTGTTAAACTTACCATAAAATCTGGTCCATTTATCATAGGACTTTTTTTTTCCCCCGCTGATCCGGAAAATGGGCAAACCATCTACAATTTTGTCACTAGTTCCAACAGAAAACAACATAATACAAATTAAGTTTTAGGATCATTTGTTAATACATAAATGTTGATGACACATTCGGGATGTAATCCCTTCTTACAGAGTACACACATTGTCCTTGATAGTCGCCTCGTATCTTTTGTAGAGCATACAACACAGGCTCGCTCCTTTTTTCCTCGTAGTATTTCTACACCATAAACTTATGGGGTGCTGTATTTGCACTTGATGTAGTGGGTGCGAAGTTATGTATCTTGAACCACTCCTGTGACAACGTGCAGATGATTTTGCTGTTGAATTTCAGATGTGTGAGTGGTTTCTTGGAACAAGATAGATTTTCTTTATAAAGAATGTAAGCATTCAGAAACACTGTGCCAATTATGCTGAAAACCACTTTCTTCCATAATTTCAGTCTCTCTCATCCATATAACAGTACATCATATCTGAGGAATCAATCCCTCCCATGTGTTTATTATATTGAAATATGACATCAGGTTTCGTTAAAGGTTGTCGTTTGGGAATACTTCTCTCTGACATTGTTGCAGAAGAGGAACTGATCGACAGAACTGGATTTTTCTGCGACTTCTTTTCTCTTTAGCCACAGAGAAGCACAAAGGTCTTTCTAAAGAATTGAACAGCCCAATGTCAAATTTAGAAAGAAGATTAGGGAGAAATTTTCTGTTCCTCCATATTGTGCCAGTGAGGAAGGTTCCCATGGAATAGTTTTCCACTACTGGAATTGACATGAAAAAATTGTCACAGAAAATGTGGTACCCCTTGTTCATGTAATTACCAAGAGCAAGTAATTTTGTAATAAGTACATAGCCTAATCCGTGCTCTTTTACCTCCACTCTGTCAGCTTCACATCTTGCTCCATGGTACACATAAAATCCAAGTCAGTAGTTCACCACAGAATCACATAGCATCCAGAACTTTACACCCCATCTGTGGTGATGTTTATTAGGGAGATACTGGATGAATTGAGAATGAGTTTTAGAGCCTACAAGATTTTCCTCAACACTCAAGCTGTTGAAGAGGCGTATAATGGTGACAAAACACATCGTTGGCAATGTTCAGCATAATATCAAACTTTGCTAGGAACAACTGAAATCTATAGCACAAAAACATCCTGGAAACCATGGAGTTGATAAATTTTCGTCTGTGGACCAGTAACTAAAAATTGTCGGTTTCTTTAAGAGTCCCATATTTAGTATTACTGCCACAAAAGCCCTCATTTCTGGCACTGAGGTAGGATACCATTTTCTCACTTGTGAGTTCACTGACAAGTTTACGTTTGCTTTGAGAAATAGCAGAGCATATCTGTTTGTTTCCGTTGCCATTATCATCAACAGTTGCAATGAAACACAAGTTGAAAAAATCAATTGGCGTAGCATTTATTGGTACACGTTTGGGGCCCGGTAATTTCGAAAACGTGAAGCGGTGAGGAGCATGATTGTCCAACTCATCAGTTCAAATTTCAATAAACGTATCGCTGCAGTCAATTCTTCAACATAGTCATCGCTGATGGGTGCAGATTTGGCTATTGATGACTCACATGGAGATATCACCACTAGACCACTCACAGATCGATCCACTGTCCGAAAAACCTACAAAATCGTTCTCAGTTTCACTACTCTCTGCGGTATACATCGCACTTAGATGAGACTTCTTGCTTGGCAGCACCATTTTACCTTCGAAACGAATGAAAAACAACCTTGTCTTTGGAATTCGAAAATATCGATTATTGGCATCAACTTTACGACTATCTTTTGACCTTCATTTGTCTTCACAACATCGATATATCACGATCTGTGCACTTTTTTTGAAATAAAATTGCGTGAAAACAGCAGTACAGTCAGATCGTACCTGGCACTTTTCGCGCGTACCGCACGATTCAATTAGATTGTATTTGGAACTATAAGGGTTAATGTTCTATATCTATTGGCCGTGGTCTCTGGCACAATCTTGCGGATTATAGCACTGACATTCAAACCAACCTTTGGCTTGAGAGCAGCTATACAATTCAGTGTGGGAACGTACAGTTTGGGAATTTCATTCATGTCGCTTTTTCATTTTGTATGTGTAGTTAGGGGCAGATAGAGAGGAATTTTTCAGACTTAAAAGTAGGCACACTGGTAGAAGTGTCGTCCTGGGTACGACGTTAAACTGCCCCCCAACCCAAGGTGTGGTGCGACCCGTGCCGAGGGGTGCGTGGCACAGGGGAGCTGTGCCTCAAACGGGGCCTCTGGGATATCGGGTGCCCTCCCAGAGTATCCAGCCTAGCCCGGGCATGCGGGGCTCTGCTCGGGTGGTCCACACTTTCCTCAGCTTCTCGTGGGATCATAGAGAAAAAAACTGAAATTAGCTCCGAGCGAGCAGATGCCGAGAATTCCAGGGGACCTCTCAGTGAGGCGACCCAGGAGTCAGAACAGACCAAATGTGAACTTGGCACGAGGGGACCTCAAGGTGAGGTGACCCTGGGCCTCGTAGTTGATAAAGATACAGTTGCAGAGGGAGATTCTTCTAAACTCGCAACAGGAGGGACCTCGGCTGCTGTACCCAGCGTTGGGGAAACCGACACATCCAAAAACAGCTCCGAAAGAGCAGTCGGGGGAAGCGGCGATAATGCTGCAGAGGGGGACAACTCAAACCTCGCAGATAAAGCTGTGGTGGATGTCCCCGTCACAAAGAAACGGAAACCGGAGGAAGACGTTGACAACCCTGAGATGAGTAATGGGGATGTTAAAAAATTAAAAAGCGGCACTGACGGGGAGGAAGTGCCTGTCCAGCAAAAGCACAAGTTCAATGAGTTGGAGTCCAGTGAATCTGTAAGTGAAGAGGTCAGTGAAAATGGAACTGGTGTGTCAGGTCAACAAAAGAAGGAAAAGTTAGTATCCTTGAGGCTAGCTGTCGTGCCCGAGGGTTTTCCAAACGATAAGATGACGGAGGAGCAGGCAGAGGTGCTGGAGACTGCTCTGATAGAGAAGATTAACCCGACGGAGAAGGGGGAACCTATCCAGTTTTCTGAGACACAGTACGAGAATGGCGGCTTGGTTTTTACTTGTGTCAACAAAGCGACCAAGCAATGGTTACACAGTATGGTTTTTAAGATCGCTCCGTGGTCGGGTGCCAAGCTGCGGGTCGGGCAACCGGAAGTCACATTGAAGGGTACCAAGTTTGTACTATGGGTGATGATGGGGATGAATAAGAGAACTAACAGGCAGATTTTGGACTTATTTCAGAAACAAAATGAAGACCTCTCAACCTCAGAGTGGAAAATAATTAGGAGAGTTGTGGAATCAGATAAAAAGGAAAGATTGACTCTTTGGGTTGATGACAAATCTTCTGAGCATTTGAAGGCACACAATTTCAAATTATTCCTCGGTTTAGCTCGACCTAAATTCATGCTGTGGACCGAATGGAAGAAGCAGATGGGCAGTACAACAAAGCGACCTGACCTGCGGCCTGCAGCTTGGAATCCTGCACGGCCTGGGGTTCGCAGTCTGATGGGGCCTCCCACATCTCACGGTTTTTTGCGTCCTCTGGTACCCGGCCTGGGGCCTCGGGCTTTGCGACTGTCTCGGGGACGTGGGAATCGGCCTCTGCGTAAGGAACTCGAATTTACCAATACGGGCACTCCTCACTTTCGAGAAGCACAGTTCCCGGCCTCGGGTCGACCCTCACCACGAGAGCGTACATATACAGAGCATGTCGTGCTGCAGAATCGTGAGTCTAGATTCCCGGCTTCGGGACGCCCTCGCGAACGTGGATTCGGCATGTCGGAACGGTCACAGTTGCGAGAATCTGGTTATGTCGAATCGGACGAACACCAGGAAAACAGGTACTTTGCTTCAGAAAGCCGACAGCACCGCGAGACGGCTTACAGAGCCTCGGATACTCCCCGGCTCAGTGACATCAGGTTTATGGGTTCAGATGAGTTATCTCGCGGTTCCAGGTACACACCTCCAAACCGTAATCAGTTAGAGAAACTGACATTCAGAGACTCTTATCGGCCATCGGCCCGTGACTCGCGGTTGAGAGACCTGGATGAGCCTCCTTTCCAGGATTCGAGGGGTAGAGGCCCAGATCAGGGGCAGTCGAGAGATGGTAGATTTGTGGAACGAGGTAATCTTAATTCGAGTGAATCTAGATCGAGAATGTCAAATCCCCAGCAGCTCAGAGAGTTTGAAAATATGGGTTCTCGCATGTCACGTTCCTGGGAAGACAGATTTTCAGATTCAGATTTCCCACCCCAGCAATCGAGGTCATCTTACATGAACTCTGCCCGTTCTCGTTTCTCGAGACCTTCACAGTCTAGCAGAGCCAAATGGTAGATATTCCCCAGGCATAGTTGCTCTTGTTGGATAGTTGCAGATAGTAGCTTTTGATTTTAACATCTAACATTCCAAATTGTGGGGACGTTTGCTGAGTAATATTAAAATAGTTTTAGAATTAAGTTACTATGCACTGTCTTGTCAGACTTACACGTACATTTCTGTGAGCTCCAAATTTGTCTATGATCCGAAATATTGTATGCGAATATTTTATTTTAATTCTCTTCCATATGTATTGCCTGTTGATGAGTTACTGTGAACAGGCCTGTCCATTTGGCCTTAACTGTAAAATTCTTTAAACAGTTCAATATCACATTTTGTCTTACATTCAAATTGTGAAACTTTTTTGCTAGTGTATGTAGTTTAATGAAAGGAGTAAGTTTAAAGAAATATGGAACTTTTTGTTGACTTAGTGGTATGAGTAACATAATGTGTAAAGCAATAGATTAAATATTCAGACTGTGGTTCCAACATATGAGTGTTTTCCTTAGCTGAACATTTGTCATTCAAAATATGTACTTTACAATTTTTTATGGTGCATGAAGTGAAAAAATTATTTCTCAATAAATAACAAATATGGAATAATACAGTTATTACTGTGTGTTATTTTTTAAACGTGAAATGCTCCTTGTGAGGAATTGGGAGGCACTTGTGAATTCCTGAAGTGCAGGATTACAGAAAAGATACGGCTCACATCTGCTTATCTGAACAAGATTTTGCCTTATTACGTAACAAAATCTGTTTTTAGGCCACTTGCAGAGTTTTGAAACACTCCAAATATTAGTGAGCATTATATTTTGCCTTGCATATGAAAACTGTAATCTATTCCTAATTGCACTACTTAACAAATGTGTCAGCCACAAAGTAATTGAATGCCTCCAAAGAATAATGGGCCAAGACCATATTCATGTAAAAAAGGTTGCGTATGAAAAATGCAGAAATATTGTTCTTAATGGTGTGGTCTAATATATCAAAAGGAAAATTAGCATTTGAGGTGAGGTTCCAGTACTGCTGATCCACATAGTTAAAGTGGAAACACTTTTCAAACTATTCTTTTCTCCCGCGTATTGTTTCCCCTTTCCTACCAGGGCAAGCACATAGTGGTTCCAAAAGCTAGGATTAGTATTTTGTATTAATTGTATGTATCGCTGGTATTGGATTTAGTACTGCCAACTGTTGTTTTTGTCTGATTTTACAGTGTAATATATTGGCTCAACGGTGTGAATAGTTGGAGCTATTAGACTGATTGAATCAGTAAGTTCAAAAATGATGATGAGTCAAGATAAAATTTTTTTGGTATAAGCAAAAACTATTTGTATTTGTGGTGACAAAATTTATGTACTTGATTTTTCATAATTAAAAGCAAAAGTACAAAACAGAACTTAAATGGAAGATTTTTGCTACTAAATATTCAGAAGTATAAAGTGTTCTAGAAAATGGTTAAAAAAGGAGACCAGTGACAAACTATTGGGCAAGCTTTGTGCCATCAAACCTTATTTCAGGATGCCACTAGAAAATGAAACTTCTTAAGTACAGAAAATATAACTTCTTAGCCATGTGACCGATGCAATGTCACTGCAGTGAAATAGCACCATATCGTTTGTGCTGTTTAAATATAATTGAATACCGTAGGTTGAAAGTGCAATGATGGCAGCTGAATCTGTGTGTGTTGCTCTGGTGTCAAGTGGAACTATTGGTAGACGACGACTAATTGGAAGATTAGTAAGGTGATTCATGGAAGTATAGGGGAAAGATTTCAAAGCGTCATGTTATCAAATATCTGCTGTGGGTTGGAGAATTTTATCATTTTCAGGATATATCTCAACAAAAAGTTCTCTTGCCTGAATATATCCAGCAGTTTGAAACATTCTGCAATAAACACTGTTTCAGAGGATTGAGGATCATACATTTATATCGGAAAAGAAATACAGTTTAAATCAATCCTGTATCTTAGTACAGTTACTGAAAACAAACCCCTTGAAATATCAGCTATTGAATTAACAGGATTGGACATGGAGAACAAACTAATCATTTCCGTGTTTATTGATAACATAGTGGGAGCGGGAATACTGTAGTGCAGCATGACATTTAGTTAGGAAATGCCCTGGTACATTCTTAGGCTCTTCAAGAAATTTATGATATTCATGTGACTGTAGAGAGAAAACTATGAATTTAGGTTGATTGAGCTAGAGTGGAACAAGTCAGTGGGCTTCTGTTTATGCAGAGCCAAGAATATATGGCAGAGTTGCACCTCCTGTGGGTGTTAGTGGTGAACGGAAGTTGTCACTTGGGTGGTGGAGTGTTACTCTGTGCAACTATTGATGGAAAGTGTTATTGTGGATCACTAAGGAATAACCAAAGAGCCTGCATTAGCAATGGACTTAAAGTAAAAGGTAATATATCAGACTTACTCGATTGTATACGGACCAGAGAGGAGCAGCCTGGTGCTTGTTATAAAGTATATTGTGTTGGTGGTTAATTTAACAATATATGGTTGAAATGATGGAACTCTGGTTATGAATGCATTGTGCTATTTGTGGAGAGAAATGAGCTCGTTTTCCAGCTAATTCACAAAACCTTTGGGGAAGAGGATCTGAGCACGGTGACGAAGATTATTAGCTGGGGCTGAACAGGAGCACCAGCTCTACAGGATAAATTTACAGCTGACTGTTGCATCCAGAAGATATTGGCAAACAAACTGAATGTAAAGGAAGTTGTGTGTTATTCCAGAAGGATGTATGTAACTGGTAAGTTTGATGTATCCTTGTGAGCACTAGGTACACGACGTGCCAACTATAGCCAGGACTGAGTGAAGGGGGAAAAAGCACACAAAGAAACTAAAAAAAATTGCAAGAAATGTTGGAGAAATAAATGTTGCTAGAGGTAACAACACTGAGTGGTTATAGAACAAGGCTTATAGCATGTTATTCAGGGTCATTGAAGAAACTGTTAAACACAAAAGGAGAAAATGTCTACTGAGGTTTTTTTGTGAGAAAAGGAAGAAAATTTACAAAAACAAACAGTACATAGTGTGACTAACTACAATAATTGGCTCCACTGCTACAACAGTGTGTGTGTGTGTGTGTGTGTGTGTGTGTGTGTGTGTGTGTGTGTGAGAGAGAGAGAGAGAGAGAGAGAGAGAAAATGCGAATGTGAAGCATGCACTTAAGTTTTGTGTTATGAAGTGGAAGAATTTTCGGTGAGTTTGTAGCAGCTGATGGACATCACATTGTCTGATCTAAGAGACATTGTTTACAGCATTGGGCTGTGAGGTGATGCAGAGTATTCATCAGCAGCTTGGCACAGTTGTTCATCATGATGTAGCCACGAAGCAGTTGCAGTTCATCAGACATGCTGTTTCATCAGGAGGTTCTGTGATTGTCACAATTGAAAGCACTATTTCTTTGTGTTGTGGTAAAAGCAGACAGCATGGGAAAAGCATATGGCTGTGTGGACCAGGAAAATATGTAGAAGCGTAAGGAATGGATATGATGACTTTATTTGTGAAATTGGAGATGTTAAACATCCAAGAGGTTGGTATTAAGAAAATAAGGCAGTAATGATGAGATTAGTAACACTGTTACTAATATGAAACAGTAATGGTAAGATTAGTAAGGATTGTCACAAATGCAGAACAGTATAATTGACTTACAAAGAAATAACGAATTAAGAGAGGAGTTTAAACTTATTATTCAGGAAGATCACGATGTTCTGCATTCATCTCTTGGAAATATAGTAGATATTGAACTAACTACTTTGAAGGAAGAGATACGTGCAGAAATTGTACAGCATTGTGACTTAGTAAGTAAGGAGATGCATAAATATCTTAAG
The DNA here is from genome assembly GCF_021461395.2 of Schistocerca americana. Taxonomy (NCBI): domain Eukaryota; kingdom Metazoa; phylum Arthropoda; class Insecta; order Orthoptera; family Acrididae; genus Schistocerca; species Schistocerca americana. The sequence continues at coordinate 146,773,006 of NC_060129.1, read as the reverse complement.
AATCGCATAGAGACATAGATAATGTCTGTGAGTTAATGGGAAAGAAATGTAAAATTGAGAAGAAATAAATCACAGAAGCTACGGGATGTATACAATTATTAGAACAGAGAATGAAAATGGGGCACTATTTGTTCATGTGGGATGGGTACTGGTTTGTTAGGAAAGGATACAGGCGTTGGTAGATAAATTTGAAGTGAATGCAGAAAATTTGAGCAGTGTCAGAGTTTTGGGGAAGAGGCTACTCAACAGAGCAATCAGTTGGCCGACACACACCAGGAACTTTAGACAATGGAGGGAACGATCTAGTGTCAGTACATTGTTGGAAGAATTACATGTAAGAAACAGCAATTTACATAAGCACGTTTCAAAATTAATACGCATTGGTGATGTACACCCTAGTTACATCTTAAGGGTATTTTTGAGATTCTAAAAAGATAGACTTTATGTGGCAGATGATGCTGTGGCGTGAGGGAAATATCCACTCAGATTAATTTGCCTCTTGAAAGGACTACCAAGACAAGCTTAAACAAAACTATTGGTCTCGAGGTATACAGCAGAAACACTGCAATTTTAGAATTGCTTGGTCCCAAATACAACATAATAATTCATGTGACAGCTTTAAGAAGTACATAGAATGGCACCTTACTTTATCAAAATACATAGACAATCCATTAGAAGAAAAGTTAGTCAGCAGACCATCCTATAATGTTTTTAGACCGAGACAATATGAGGATGAAGTTCAGATACAATGAATACTGAGAGATTAGAGAGATTAGAGCGCGCACGGAGGCTTTCAGACAGTCGTTCTTCCCGCGAACCATACGCGACTGGAACAGGAAAGGGAGGTAATGACAGTGGCACGTAAAGTGCCCTCCGCCACACACCGTTGGGTGGCTTGCGGAGTATCAATGTAGATGTAGATGTAGATGTAGAGGCAATAATCACAATAGTGGTACTAACTAGATAAATAGTAAATTCCAGAAAAGGGAGAGAGGCCAAGTTTTGTCAAGTTAAGAGGTCTGCGTATGGCAAGAATAAACAATATAACAGCAGGTCAAGAAACGACAACCCCCTGATGTTTGTTAACACGGCAACGAATAACATTAATCCACAGCTGCAAGCATTTGCATCGTCGCAAACTACAGTAGTGGTGGGAAACTGAGAACGTCCTGGAGAGGAGGCCAGGATTCAGGACAGGTCATGTAAGATCAGGCCCATACGTTGACAAGCTCGCATTTGCACGAACTCTACCTGTGAAGGAAGAAGAGCAGAATGAGACTCTAGAATAGTAAAACTGTAACAGGAGAGCAAAACTCATGTGAGGCCACAACATAGAGGAATGTACGTAATATTCGCGCCATACACATACTGGTGTTTTCACAGGATAGATGAGGAGAGAGTGCCTTTATGACACGGACGAATCGATGTAATTTTCGTGCCGTGCACGCACTGATGTCGTCGCAGAATAGCCAATGAGAGCAACTTGTCTGACACTGTGACACGGACGTAATTTTTGCACCACACACGTCAATGTTTTCACAGAATAGCCGAGGAGAGCAACACGTGTCTGACACTATGACACGGACACTATTTTTGCGCCATACACGTACGTATCGATGTTTACACAACATAGTCAAGGGGAGCAACATGCACGTGACCCTAAGACACGGACAAATGGACGTAATTTTCGCGAAATAGATATCCTGATGTTTCGCACAGAATAGCCGAGAAGAGCAACACACGTGTCACAATGACACGGATGAATGGGTGTAATATTCGCGCCTTACACGTATTGATGTTTTCACAGGATAGCCAAGGACAGAAACACACGTGATGCTTTGACACGAAAGAATGGACGTAATTTGGACCCCATACACATACTGTGTATGACATCAGTACACTACGTTAGGCACGTTGTGCTTTGTGGGGGGAGAGCCAATTGTGCAGCACGACAGTCTGAAAAATGAAATGCTAATGTGAGCGTAATGAGTAGAAGATAGCAGTGCCATCCAGCAAGAAATTGATAGTGTAGATGCGTGATCAATAAAACTTTATAGAAATCGATGGAAGTATATGTAAAATACAAGGAGACCTGAACAAAGTAGACTGTTAGGTGATGGGACAGTCAGAAATGCCTGGTGGGTAATATATTTGAAAGGAGCTTGAATAGTAGTGTCTTGAAGAGGAACTGCACTTGAGTACTCATTATTAGACAAATGGAGGGATATGAAATTGTTAGATAGGTTACCCAGATAGATGGTAACCTATACCAGGTTTGGGTGGACTCATAGGAGGGATGATTAGTGAAGTTGGTAGACAGGTAAATCACATTGTCTTGTGAGTAAATAGAAGAAAGAGTACTAGTCCCTGGAAAGGTGGAGAAAAGTAGTAAGTTGGTGTGTTGAGTGCAGTTTGTGTGTTTTTATTGCACACTCCTTTTTTGATGAATTATCTAATTTGATTTCAGTATGTATTAATTAAATTAATTTTGTTTTTAAATTAATTAGCTCATATTAAAAATAAAATTAATTCATCAGAAAAGGAAGTGCAATAAAAATGTGCCAACTGCACTCAACTGCTGTTGTTGCTGGTACTACTACTACTACATAAAACTCCACATCAATTTTGAGCACACTAGAGTCAATTTGAAAAGTTACAGGTCATGAAATTCATTATTATTTGTTGGATTTATTCATTCGTAATATTATATTCTTCAAAATACACTCTTTGGAATATGAACATAATAAAAATTGTACTTGAAAATTTACTGCTCAAAACAGTTTTTTCAGCAAAACTGTGTCTTGTACGGAGAAGTCCTGGCCAACAGTACGTATGTTTTTTCAACATCCAGTATTTGAGCAGGATTCTAGTCATGAAATCCCCCTAGGAAACATTTCACGATTTGAATCCAGTTACCTTGGCGCTGGGCCATCTTCACAAGGCGAAAAATGTTACTTTAATTTTATTCGTATCTCAAGCAGCACACATTGACAACGATAGTAACTGCCTTAAATAGTATAAGTTTGAAGTTTAAACTGTGAAACTCGATTTTAAAAAAGTGAAAAAATTGTTTGCAAACGTTGTGCCACACGAAATATATGGCATGTGCTTACTTTTTAAAATGAATTATAACCATTAAGACAACTATAGTAAACCACTCAAAGTTCTAACCATTAGTATCGGTTAAGAAATGGGCAGAAGCTCGTATTAAACTTTGCTACACTGTTGACATCTGATAATCAGAATTTAAAACATTTCCTTGTGTGCCAACGTGGCAAATATGACTAAGCGACAGCTTCTGTGCGAGTGAGGTGGCGATGAGGAGGAGCGAAGCAGAAGTCGTGGTTAGATTCCTTATCAGCAGAACCCCGCTCACACAGTGGAGACATCTGCTAGAGGTCGGGCATTTATGCAGCAGCTGCCACCTGAGCAGTTAAGTACATTGCTTTTGTTTATTTCTCAGCTAATTACAAGCCCATTTTAAAAATTCAGAGTGCTGACATAACGTACATGGAAAAGGCTATCCAGAAAGAATATAATGAATAAAATTGGATATCAACTACTAATTAAAAATTTTTGGTAAGCGTTCTGTGTTGAGAAACCCATGTCAATGGCTACATAGAGAAGTATGTCTTTTTGTACCTTATTGTTAAATGTACCCACCAACTTCATCGTTCTCTTTTGACTTGTGAGTATATTTTTTTCTATTTGTTGTGTTAATCACATGTATAGGATAATGTGTTATGAAATTATAAGGATTTCCTCCCAGTTGAATAACTCGTGTAGAATCGAGAAAAGTATCATAAACTTTCAAATAATTATGTGGTGGTTCTAATTTCCATGCTTCTTGAGGAAATACTTCACAGCTTTACATGATCGTATAGTAATAAATCAACCGACTGGTTATTTTTTCGATTAGTTTGAAACACAACAAAAATAAAATATGACATATGGAATTTTATGGGTCATACCAGTTCGTGAGATCCAGCTCAAAATTTTTCTTGTTACTTAAAGCAGCAACTTTCACAGTAGTTCATAGGAAGATATTGAAATTTTATGTTTTTTCAGTATTTTTCTTGTTGCTCAAGCTCATAATTTGATTCATATTGAAGAGTAAGTACATGAATTTTCATAGATTCCGCTACAATTTTACCTTCTTTTGGAAGTATATCTTTTATTTCAACTCCAACATCATTGTAATCAGCCCATTTAAGAAGAGTATCTCTAGCACTGGAACTCGCAAGTAAAAATTACCATATGCTGCCCTTCCCATAAAATTTCTTTGTAGTCCCTAAAGAATCTACCAAGCATATTCAGTGAATGAAGCACTAGGTTTTTCTTATTCTTTCTATTCTAGACACAATATTATTTCCTTTCTTTATGATCGTAAAATCAGATAGCTTTGCTACACAATCTTCAATCAATTTCTTATTAGATGTTCTATTGTAAGGTGGAAAATCTGTACCATCAGCTCCAATAATACTGAAGCTAATGTACAATTGAGCATGATTAGGATGAACCCATCCATCTCCTATATTTAATTTCTGTATACTTGTAAGGAGTATATAGATTGTTTTTTGATTTATCATTCACAGGGAATGAGTAGAATTGATAGCTCTCAATCTTGTTCATTTAATAAGGATAAAATTTTATTAAGACATTTCTGAAACAACTGTTACACAAGCTCCATCAAAGTAAATTATTATTTTCATCAGTTATAGCTATTTGTAACTGTATGGTATCAAAAATTGGAATATATACAGGATAATGTGAATAACGAATTATTGGTCCGCCAAATTCGGCATTAGATTTGAATGAAACAATATTATTTGTTCTCAATGAAAGTGATCAGTATTCTCCACAAACATTCCATCAAATAGATTGAAATTTATGTTGATTTACTCAAATGAAATAGTTTTAGGAACATTGTTAACAACAGCTTTTTCATTAGCTTTTCCATTAGCATTTCTATCGTTTCTCGATCACATAATTTATTATATTCCGATGTAATATTTTGAGTTAAAAAAGTTGTATAAATACTAAACAGTGCAACGTTGTTATTACTTCCTCATATAAGTACAGTCAATTCTTTTAATATAGAACAGATGACTTACCATTCAATTGAAATAGTCAAATCTTTTAATATTAATAATTTTTTAAATTATAGTAAAACGGATTCGGAACCAAAATTAAGAACTCTGGAGAAGAAATCAAATAATAAACATGCAAGTTTAAACCAAAACCTATTTGATGTGCGCCGGCCGCGGTGGTCTCGCGGTTCTAGGCGCGCAGTCCGGAACCGTGCGACTGCTACGGTCGCAGGTTCGAATCCTGCCTCGGGCATGGATGTGCGTGATGTCCTTAGGTTAGTTAGGTTTAAGTAGTTCTAAGTTCTAGGGGACTGATAACCACAGCAGTTGAGTCCCATAGTGCTCAGAGCCATTTGAACCATTTTTTTATTTGATGTGCACTAATAGGACCAATCAGATGTGGAATAACAACCTTAATGATTGATAGTTATATTCTAGCTCCAAGATGGTTAAACTGGGTTAAGATAAATCTCTTGTGTGTTTATCAAAGAAGTTTATATCAACCAAAATATCAAGAATCTTAGCAGATTACAGCATTTATTGAAAACAATGATCAAATTATGTCACTAGATCAGTGCTCAGATTATTCACATGTAGTATTCGATGGTTTCATTCCTGAAAATCAAGATGCAGTTAGAGAAAATTTTACTAGAAGAAAATATAAAAGAATGTATTGGGTTTATTTAGCATACATATTCTGAAATACCAAATCTATTAGTAATGGGCCATTTAAATATTCTTAGACAAGATGATAAAAATTTAAATAGTGTTATTTTGTTGGCAGTGATTTGAAATTCGATGATTTTAAAGAAATGCTCAGTTCAGATTTTTTACGATATATATATGACTAGGAAACCTAGTGAAGGATTCAAATTAATGATATCAATATAATGGAAGGAAACATTCCACGTGGGAAAAATTATACATAAAAACAAAGATGAGGTGACTTACCGAACAAAAGCGCTGGCAGGTCGATAGACACACAAACATACACACAAAATTCAAGCTTTCGCAACAAACTGTTGCCTCATCAGGAAAGAGGGAAGGAGAGGGGAAGACGAAAGGAAGTGGGTTTTAAGGGAGAGGGTAAGGAGTCATTCCAATCCCGGGAGCGGAAAGACTTACCTTAGGGGGAAAAAAGGACAGGTATACACTCGCACACACGCACATATCCATCCACACATACAGACACAAGCAGACATATTTAAAGACCTAAGGTAAGTCTTTCCGCTCCCGGGATTGGAATGACTCCTTACCATTTTTAAAAGATGATATTGCATATCTGTTGGACCAGGATGATGGCATTTCACTTGAACATATAAATGAATTTAAAGTTCATGATTATACAATAGAATATGAGAAATTAGAAAAAAATGGCCAACATTTTACTAATTGTTTATGGACTAGTAGGGCACCCAAATATATGTGGTTGATATTTTTTTGATAAGTGTAAAAGCAGACTGCATAATGTTTAATGTTAACAATAAAATACATTAATGTTTTTTATCCTCAGTAAATGTTTTTGAAATATGACTCATAGGTTGTCAAAAAAGCTAAAGAAAATAGAAAAAGAACTAACGAATTGAAAGAAAGGTTAAACTTTTGGAAAAACAACCAAGAACAGAATAGGAAAAATATATAAAAGATCAACATGTTACTGATGCAATCGAAGAAGTTAAAGTAGGAATTGAAGGTTTAGGAGATAATGTTCTGAAAGCTATTAAAAAAAATAAAGAGGTAGAAAAACAAATGGTTCCACATTGTCATAGTAGTCCAGTAGGGTTAAACCTAAAAATTAGACAAATCAGAAATAATTGCTACAAAAGGTTTTATTGTTTTAATGGCTTCATTTGTGGCCCAATATGACTCTCCTAGGTTTCCCCCCTCGACGGAGTTGAGGAAAAGTGGTGGGGGGCAAAAAATACCTGAAAAAGGGATATTTTTTCAGTTCTGTGATTATACCTCGTAAATGACTCACGATATCGAAAACATAATGGAATTATTGTATGGCATGAAATTCTGCATTGAATGAGACCATCCGCATATTTTTTTTTTACCACCCGTTTCCATACTAGTGCTCCTCAAAATTGGACCAATTTTACAATTTTTTGTAATATTTGTGAAATTAACCCATATATCAACAAAGTGGTTCATGCAAACGATATAGAGGAATAAATTCTGCGTTTGTTGAGACCAAAAGGTCAGTCATGGTCACGTCATTTCAGACAGTACTTTGAGTAGATGGATTCTGACCATGCCAACTGTTACTACAGTGACCCAGCAGGTTAAAGAGTTTTGTGGGGTATCAGAGCAACATGTTGATGCGAGGGATGCTAGAGTTCAGAGTGATAATGCAGACCTTCAGAAATTTGTTGAGTGGTTTCAAACCCACGATCCTTTTCCTGTTACTAAATTTGTTATGTCCATCAGCACGGGAAGAAGGGCGGTGCGTTTTGTCACAGGATTATTTGGTAAGCGTGATAGCGTTACAGAGATGTTTAGCAAACTCGAGTGGCAGACTCTGCAAGAGAGGCGCTTTGCATCGCGGTGTAGCTAGCTGTCCAGGTTTTGAGAGGGTGCGTTTCTGGATGAGGTATCGAATATATTGCTTCCCCCCTACTTATACCTCCCGAGGAGATCACGAATGTAAAATTAGAGAGATTCGAGCGCGCACGGCGGCTTTCTGGCAGTCGTTCTTCCCGCGAACCGTACACGACTGGAACAGGAAAGGGAGGTAATGACAGAAGCACGTAAAGTGCCCTCCGCCACACACCGTTGGGTGGCTTGCGGAGTATAAATGTAGATGTAGATGTAGAATCATCGGTGATGACTCAATCAACTGTCACAGAGCCTTTGAAATCGGCAAATTCTCAATGCTCACCCCAGTTAGTCAAACCTTTGACAGCATCAAGTTTGTCCGAAAGAAAAGAGTGATGAGTATACAGGGATTTCAATCCCAGGTGACCATTCATGGGGAGGATGTACCAGTGAACCGTGAAACCATATTCTGCCGGATAGCAATTCTCAAGAAATCTGACGTACAGCTTAAAGAATTCTTCCGATATGAGCTGGCACCCTATCCTCTCTCTCTGTTCGATGCATCTGGAATGAGGAAGACTCCCAAGTCAGTGTTATATGACTTGTTCACACCACTGAATGATGTAGACCTGGAAGAAGCAGCATTTGTCTTCGATGGTTGACTTCTTCTCAACCGGGTTGTATGGAAGAATTGTGAAACATTCCAGTTAATGCTAATGACATACATTCAATATTTAAAAAGACACTACAGCGGAAGTGTGACAAGTGTGGTGTTTGATGGCTACCCAGAAGACCTGCCCACCAAGAGCATCGGATATGCTGAGCACCTCTGCCGAAGCAAAAGACACATTACTCCCGAGGCCATCTTTACCGAGTTAATGATGGTGACTGTGACTCGGGAGCAATTCCTTGCCAATGACAGAAATAAAGCACGTCTCATTAGCTTGCTTATTTCGAGGCTTGGAGATGAAGGCTTCTCAGTAAAGCAAGCTAATGGAGATGCAGACCACAAAATTGTTGCCACAGCGCTTGAGGTCTCACAGGAACATGAGAAGATTGTGGTTGTCGGTGAGGATACGGACCTTCTCATCGTGCTCAATGCCCTAGCCACACCATCAGCAAATATATATTTCTTGGAACTTGGAAGAGAAAAGACCTCATCAAAAGTATTTGGTTCGAGCAGTTTCGAACTGCAAACAATATAAGAAGGCCACTCGTATTTCTCCACGCCATAAGTGAATGTGACACAACTTCAGCACTCTTCAGTCAGAGCAAGAAGAAGGTGGTCAATCTACTGGTCAAAAATAAATGTCTTCTGGAAGATATCAAACCTTTCTTAGAGCGTGACACTCTAGCTGAAGCTATTGTCGAAGCTGGCCTCCGATTTTTAACAACCCTCTGTGGAGGTACGGCAGGAGACACTTTAGACAAATTGCGATTCGACCTGTTTTCCAAAGCGATTGTGACATCCAGATTCACCCTAGCATCCCTACCACCAGCATCGGAAGCAGCTCGCCAGCATTGCTTGAGGACCTACTTACATGTATAAATGTGGATACGACATCAGTTGGATCTGATCTGGCGATTGCAGGCTTCAGAGTTTGATCTTGGCCCCATTGTTACCTCCAAAGAACCAGCGCCACAGTCTCTTCTCTCAACAATTTCCCGCAAATGCAACAAGGGCTGTGCAGGTAGTTGTGGGTGTCGGAAGGCTGGTATTAAGTGCTCATTAATTTGTGTCAACTGCAAGGGGAACTCGTGCACTAACTCCCCCAACCAGATGAAAATGACGAACCAGATGTTGACGAAGACCTGGACTGTATATATGAGGTGACGAAAATTACTGACTTTGAGGAGCCGAGTGACGGGGCGTCGGACATGGAAATTACAGACTTTGAGGAGCCGAGTGGTGCAATGACAAGTCAAACTTCGATGTATTTGAAATTTGTGTACATACCTACTTTTACCCTTTTCATCTCATACATTTACGTAAATTTTGTAATTACAAAATATAATAACCACTGCTTAATTCTCTCTTCCTGCCTCCTTCATATCAGTTGAATGGGTATCACTATATTATATCGAGGGTTAAGAACGGTGACCACGTATCTGACAAAAGACAAATTTTACAGTGGAGCTAAAAAACATAAGTCTCTAATAAAAATTTTGATTGCTTTGATTTTTTTTATTTAGAGCGTAATCATTTATTAGTCTCAGGTTGTGCATTGCCTTTTTTGCATCATTTTGTTATAACATATATTTTTTACACTTACAAGTTTTTTTGAGCCAGGACTTTTTCTGACATCTTTCAGATACGAGGTCTCAGTTCTTAACCCTCAATATACGAAAAACTTTTTTAATATTATTTTTCAAATTTTACAAAATTTTAATATTTTATTCTATTACTATATTAGAAAGTACAAGACAATGGGTTGCTATAGTTCTGTATTTAAAAGAGTGTACATAAGAATTACTGAAGAACTACATTTGAAATTGATGATGAGAAATGGTCCAACTTTAATGAGGAGCTGTCACAAATGGGTGGTCCAATAAATTCACTTTTGGTTTATCAAATGCAGAATTTATCTCTCCATATCTTTTTTATGAACGAAATTATTGATAGGTGGGTTAGTTTCAACGATATTACCAAAAAACAGAGGTTAAAACGAAAATTTTTCATGAACATTTAAAATTGGTCCAATTTTGAAGAGCACAAGTATGGAAAAGGGTGGTCCAAGAAATATGCGGATGGTCTCATTCGATGCAGAATTTCATGCCCTACAATTTTTTATTTCACTATGTTTTCAGTATTGTGAGTCATTTACGAGATATAATCACAAAACCAAAAAAATACCCCTTTTTTGGGGACATTTTTGCCCCCCATCATTTTTCCACAACTTTGCCGAGGGGGGAGACCTAGGATGGTCATACTGGGACACAAACGAAGCCATTAAAACAATAAAACCTTTTGTAGCAATTATTTCAGATTTGAGTGCTAATTCGACTGGACTATAGACTTTAAGAAAAATTTTGAGATGTACCAGGAGACAGAAGTCCAAAGTATGAATGGTCTGATGATCATCCGGTTATGTATAATTATACATTCAGTCAATTAGAAATACAAGATGCATTGAAGAAGTATGAATAAGAGATTAAAGATAAAAAAAAGATAGTTCAAATTGAAGGTGAAAGTATGAGGCCTATCCATAAAGTAAGATCTCCAACGAGCTTTGGGACAGAGCGAGCTAGCATAAACTTGACAACAGCACCATGTTCCTTGCTTCCCACTCCACTATTCTTGCCAGTCCCCACCTATATACGACGCTCATTCTTGCTGTAGCAGCCATTAACGATGCAGAGGAAAATTGATGCTCCCCTAGAGTGTGAATCGCATTCTGTGATTAGATTTCTGTGGTGTAAGGTATCAACCCCTATTGTAATCCGTCGCCAATTGACTGATGTGTATTGAGAAAAGTGTGTGGACGTTAAAAAATGTGTGTATGTGGCCAAGGGAGTTTATAGATGGCCATACAAGTGCGCACAACAAGACAGGTAAAGGGTGTCATTCAATTTTGGACGAGACAGTGACGAAATTCGAAGAAGTTTTGTTTACCAGTCAGCATGTGACTGTGCGGTAGATTGCCAAGCTGATACGGGATGTCTCTAAGAATACCGTGAACAAGACTGTGATGGACATTTTGAAGAATCACAAGGTGTGTGCTAAGTGAGTGCCACAGAAGCTCTCTGATGAACACAAAAATAAGCACATCGAAAATGGCCGCAAGTTTCTGCGTCATTACTGGGAGGGTGGTGAGGAATTTCTGGATTCAATTGTAACTGGAGACAAAACTTGGGTTCACTACCTCACACCATAGACTAGGGGACAATTGAAAGAATGACAGCATTACAGTTTTCCAAATGTCAAGAACTTTAAACAAATTCCATCAGTGGGGAAGGTAATGGCTTCAGTATTCTGGGATAGAAAAGGTGTTCTGATGGTCAACTACCTGGAAAGAGGTACAACAATCAGCGTGGTGAGGTACTGCAAGACATTAACAAAGCTAAGCTGGACTATACAGAACGAAAGAAGGGATTAGCAGAAAAAGGGAGTTCGTTGCACCATGACGATGCCCGCCCTCACGTCATCAGCATCGTGACATATCTCATTGCCAAATTCCAGTGGGAAACATTGACCATCCTCCACACAGCCTTGATTTGGCCCCCAGTGACTACTGTTTGTTCCCCAACTTGAAATAGCACTTGGGGGGAATGAAATTCTCAAGTGATGAAGAGCTGAAGGCAACTCTCCATCCCTTCCTGCACAAGTTGGCAGGAGAGTGGTACAACACGAGTATGAAAAAGCTTCTGGCAGGGAAAAAAAGAAAAAAAAAACAGATTAATATAGATGATATGGGTGAAGAGTTTTCCGTTGATTTATCAAATTATGCAGATACATTATTCGATTCAGGAGCATTACATTCTGATAATAATCCAAATAAAATAAGATTAAGTAAAGGAAAAACTTGTAAAAGTTTGATGTCTCCCTGAAGATTATTTTCCAAAATTAAGAAAACCACTTTCAAGTTCAGAAGGGCTAATAAAAAATATACAGAAAAACCAACTGGATATATGTAGGCAAATGATGTTAGAGGGTTATTCAATAAATTTGCAGTTACCCATGGAGAAGAATTAACTGGAAATAAAAATTATCATAATGAAAAATGGGAATACCACAAATGTTAACAAATAAACCTAGCAATTTTATTATCACTAATCCAAGAGGAATTCTGTATTTGATTAGATTTTTGAATAACTAGCCACGCACATTTTGGAAAAGTGAAAAACATGGAAAAGGTTCAGTAAATTGGGCTTTAAATAATTTACCAATGCCAGAGGTACTTCTAATAGGCCATGTGTACTGCGGATCTTTTACTAAACTAGAAAAAAGATTAGTATATGATGATAAGGGTATAAATCCCTTAGATGAAGCTCGCGAAAAAATGTGATATTCCATGTAGAGATAATTAAGATTCAAATCTAGACTTGAAGCTGACAGAGAGCTTCAGTTATCTGGAAAAGAGAGACTGCATGCAGCTGATGGTTCACTCGGGGAAAAAATAGCTGCAACAACAGTTAAAGGAATAATGTATGGAAAGAGAAAATTGGGTATGGTTGTTGATGATAATGGTTGGAGACTATAAAAATATTAATCCTTATAAAAAAATTTATCTGTAAATGAATAACTTCAGCAAAGATTAAGATTATACTTTGATACCTGGCTGAAAAACTAAACCAGATTCAATTGTAATTAAACTCAATAATGAACAAGTTATGTAGTGTTGGAAATTTTTTATGTAATGGAGAAAAAAGAAAATGAGATAGAAAAGAATTTCTCAGAGCCCATCTGGGTGACAAAAAAACTGCTGGTAATTTACTCACAACACTAGGCATCCCTGTTATAAAAAAGATTATTGAACATCTCACAAAAGAGATGGTTCTGGTCTAACCAAACATGGAGGAGGATTTCTTCCTTTATTATTGTCAGCACTACCATATCTAGCAACTGTTGGTTCACTAGCTGGAGGAGCAACTCGTATTGCAAAAGCAGTAATGGACAAGAAAAAAGGTGATAAACAATTAGAAGAACAAAAAAGACATAATTTATCAGTGGAGAAAAAAGCTGGCACTGCAGTAAAGAAAAGTGCAATAAATAATCCATGTATAACCTGATGCATTAAGTAATTTTGATATACAAAAACTTGCAAAACAATTCAAAATCAAATATGTTTGTGATGTTTTTATAATTAATGAATTACCTAAGCATCTAGAGAATATGAATCTGGTACAGTTACTTTTGATGCATCTGATCATGCTGGCTCACATTGGATCTCTTATTGCAAGAATAAAGATAAAAAACTTGTTTGATTCATTTAGAGGAAATATTCGTAAAGAAGTGGTTAAATATCTTGGCTCAAGTGAATTGTACTATAATAGACAATGAATACAAAATTTTAATGAAATAATGTGTGTCCACTTGTGTATATTTGTTTTACAACTGATGTCAGATAATTATAGGTTTAATGAAATTTTGAATCTAGTAAATGAACATTTTTGGAAATAAGGTGCACCCTAAAGTTGAAAAAATAAACTTAAATGAAATTGATCCAAAAATAGAAAATTTAATTAAGCAATTTTATAGAGAGTTATGTAACATTTTAAAGTAACTAAACAATATATTAATTAGAAAGGTAGAATATTAGTAGTTTTAAATGATCCTCTAAGTGGTTATGATGCAGATAGCAAAAAATACATAGAAAAATATTGTTATAAAATCAGGATACAAAAGTATTCTAACACAATGTAATAACTATGTCACTACAACACATCTTACTGAAAAATTAATGAATCTCATAGTGATAGCTATAACGAAATACTTTACAAAAAAGGAAGCATAAAAAGCTTTTACAGATTCTTTCTCAAAGTCGGATTAAACACCATACTTAAACAAGACAGATAATCTTCGAACTAGAATGTGTGACAAAAAAAACTGAAATTTAATTTCGTTGCTGGTGAAAATTAAAATATACATTATAAAATGATATGAAAATCACAAGAGAATTATTTTATTTGGAGCAAATGTCAGTCGTGTCCTGGGACCTACTGAAATTAAAATAAAGATAAAATTATATAATGTTGGTGAACTGCAATTTTATACCTAACCAGTTCAGTGATACATCACTTGAAATGAAAATGAAAGATAAAATATTTATATCTCTAAATCAACCTGTTAAATCTGTACCTGTTTCAGGTGAATTACTGTCGTTTGTTGAACTGTTTTTAGTGCCAAATAATGGTAATAGCATGGAGCAATAAATTTAAATCTTATTAAATTTTCAATCTATGTAAATGGACAATCACATCTCGTGCTTGAAGTGCAGAAAATTTACTAAAAACACTATCCTGAAAGAGTCACAACTGAAAATGGAAAACAGAGAATAGAAGGAATTTGTACAACATGTAAAACTAAAAAAAGAAAATTTGTTAAAAAAATTTGTAGGTGATGGTCTGAATACTTGTAAAGAAATTATTAACGAATTACATAAACTGATTAGAATAAATTTTAGAAGAAAAATATTCTTTTTTTTTTTTTTATAAATGATTTATCGCAAGGAGATTTAGTCGAAATGGATACAGGTAATTTGAAAGGAATTTCAAAAACACATAAAATATAAAAATATTTATTAACAATTACTGATATTTTTTAAAAATATGTGTTGCCTATTGCAGTTAAAGACAAAACTAGTAAAAATGTAGTTGGTGTTTTTGAAAAAGTATATACAGCAAGAACTCTGAGAAATTTACAAACAGGTTATGGTAAAGAACTCTATAATAGAGATTTTCAAGAAGATATGAAAAAACATAATATTAATCATTATTCAGTTTTTCTAAATTCAAAGCACTTGTTGCTGAAGAATTGAATAGAACACACAAAAAAAGATGTAGAAAAATTTGTTCTCTAAGGTATTTATAAATGGACTGAAGAAGTTGAAAAATTTGTTGATGAATACAACAATACAAAACATTCAACAATAAAAAGGCAATAGAAGTTACTGAAAAAAATTCTAAGTAAACCATCCTTCTATCTAATTGTAAACCGAAATATAAGGTAGGCGGTAAGTTCATTAATATTAACTTGTGGTTTCATTTGCCTGAGGCTGCAGTCATGTGAATTGCATCTGTGCTAGTGTGTATGTGCACATATGTCTGTCTATTGTTGACGGAGTCCTTTTTGTTGTGCCTATCTGTGACTCAGCATCTCCGCTATATGGTGAGTAGGAACTTTCCTTCTCATAATACTGCTACATTCCATCTTAAATTTTCCATTGTTTGATTTAATAAACTGAAAGGTGGGGTATACAGAAAACTGGTCAACTGAAATTTTTGAAGTTGAAGATGTTACTCATTCAAATCCAATCAGACATAAATTAAAGACACAAATAGCAAACCAGAAACACTGGAACTTGAATCACACAACAGTGAAAGTGATGACGAGAAAAGACCAACCATCATAATGGAAGAAGTAAACTCTACCATAGCTGCAATGAAAAATGGCAAAGTGGTAGGTACAGATACGATACCGGGAGAAATATTAAAATGCTTGAACCCAGATGGAATAAGAGAAATATTGAGATTATGTAATAAAATATGACAGTGGTGACTGGCCTGAGGACTTTCTGACAACAGTAATGATTCCATTACCGAAAAAACAAGGGACCAAGAAATGCAGCGAGCACAGGACAATCAACCTCATTTCACATGCAGCCAAAGTGATGTTAAGCATAATTAATAAAAGACTTGAAAAAGTAATGGAGGAGGATCTTGGCGAGGAGCAGTTTGGCTTTAGATGGAATATGGGCACCAGAGATGCAATAGGGCTCCTACGAATCTTGGGAGAAAGGTTTATTGAAAAAGGAAGAGACCTATATATGTGCTTCATCGATGTAGAAAAGGCACGTGGTTTGGGACAAGCTGGCGACTATAATGAGGGAAAAGAGAGTGGACTGGAAAACCAGAAGACTTGTAAACTCATTATATCTTAATCAAAAAGTTTCAATTAAAGTGGGAGGAGAAAGTACAAACTGGATCGGACTAGGAAAAGTAGTAAGACAAGGATGCTGTCTATCACCTACTCTTTTCAACCTCTACTTGGAAAATATGATTTACCAATGCTCATTAGATGACAAAGGAGTAAAAATTGGAGGAAGAAGAGTAGGGTGTTTGAAGTTTGCTGATGACATGGTCCTTCTAGCCAAAGGGGGAAAAAAATTACAGGGTTTGGTGGAGACCATTGAAACTGACGGGAAAAAAATATCGAATGAAAATTAACACAAATAAAACAAAAGTATTGGCATTAGGAGGAAATAAGGAAATAAAAATTATGCTGAATGGAGAAATACTAGAACAGGTGCAAAATTTTAAGTATCTTGGAAGCAGGATAGACATTGACTGGAAGTGCACCACAGAAATTAAAACAAGGATAGCAATGGCAAGAGAGACCTTTTATAAGAAAAGGAGAATTTTCTGCAGCGGTCTGGACAGAGGACTCGGGAAGAGACTCATAAAATGTCTTGTATGGAGTGTTCTTCTACATGGCGCTGAAACATGGACTATGAGGAAGAAAGACAGAGAAAGGCTGGAGGCTTTTGAGATCTGGACATGGCGGAAGATGGAAAGAATAAGTTGGATGGACAGAGTAAAAATGAAGAGGTACTGAGAAGAGTGGGAGAGAAAAGACAGTTACTAGATGTAATAAAGAGAAGAAAAAGAAATTGGATTGGGCATATATTAAGAAAGAATGACGGACTGATAAAAATAGTTTTAGAAGGTTATGTAGAAGGGAAAAGGAAGCGAGGAAAGAAGAGATTCCAGATACTGGATAACATGATGGACGGTACAACATACAGCAGCCTTAAGAAGGAAGCAATGGATCGCAGAAAAATGGAGAGGCAAAGGACCTGCTAATATAGCAGATAACTGATGATGATGATGATGATGATGACGGACACTGGATGAAGAAAGAAAGGGAACTTTTACGAGAATGAACTACAGAAGGCAAAATGTCCTGACATATGTCTTGTTGAGAAAGTTTTGAGAAAGACAGGTCAAGGATATGTTAAATGGTTGGGATTTGATAATTCACATAGTGGTTGGATAAACAAAAATAAACTAGTTTTATAAAAGGTTTCTTACTTATTGTAAAAGTTAATGCGCAGTGTATCCATTATCTAACCAAAAGTAATTACTGTTAAAATTAACAGTCTGATTCAATCCTTCTTTCATTTCATTGTACAAGTTAGTTGAGTTTGGTTTTATTCCAATAATTTTTTCCCAGTTTGAACCTGTGTCTAAAAGTGTTTGTAGGATTCTTCTTTGACATCTAATCACAAAGTTATCAAACTCAAAGTCACTATCAAATAATCAAAGAATAACAAACATATTTCTCAAATCAGCATGTTTAGTAGAACTACATGTGGTTGCATTTCGATACTTTGTTCTACAAGCAGTTCTTCGCATCATTTTAAGTCTTGAATTTCTTCATTTCTTTTCTGTAGCACATACATAGCCATTTCTTGATCAATTTGTTAATCTTCAATTTGTTCTTGTAAATTTCCCATTGTTGATTGTAGTTTATATTGACAATATTTTCTAATTAATGGTAAAACTAGTTCATAAACTCAACCTTGAAATTGTTCATCTAATTTTATTTTTGACTTCATAATTAATGAATATAAGCCTGGTTCATTAATAAATATTGTAATGGCTGTCCGTTTGAAGGAGGTTGCTAATTGTTACTCCTTATATCTTTACAGTTTTTCTATATTTTTCTCTCATGTGATACAAAACTACTTCTCTTGTATTCTTAAATTGTAAAATTTCAGCCACATCCTTAGCTTTAATCCATGGATTAATCTCTCTATCAATTATCACAAACACTTCTTTACTGTTATAAACAATCCTGTTGTTGTTCTGATATACCTTCATAAAGGGTTCTACTGAAATGGATGTGCTATGGATTTGCTGTATTTCATAGAAGACAATTTTTAATATATTTTTTATCGACAAAAATTTTATCCTGGGCAATGGGTGCGAGAAGTGTCAGTATTGATAAAGAAAAAATTATAGAAATATATTACAAGTTGGGAACTTACTGACGAAAACCTGATAAAGTAAACATTAGATTACATGGACATAGCACTACTATAACAGGAGTCAATGCAGTGAGAATGAACCAGAACATACCAAGGAAACATTCTTCAATAAATTAAATGACTTACTAGAAGGTATAGGAAATACAAGATAAATAATAATTGCTGGATATTTCAGTAGTAGAACAGAGCAACAAATAAGAAATAAAATAGTAGGATGACATAGAGAAAATATAGTAAATGTTAATGGGCTAAGATTAATTAATATATGTGAATAAAATTCTATACAAATTTTGAATGGTTTCTCTCCACATCAAGAAATTCATAAATATACATGGCATCAGGTAACACAACAAATAAAATCAACAATTTCAACCGTTTCAAAAACACAAGAAGTCAGAGCATACAGATGAGTAATTCAGACTGACTGACCATCATCTAGTTTACTGTAAAATTGTGTTTCCGTATGTAGATAAAAAAAGTGAAGAAGAAATTGTATATGAGAAGGAAGATTTTAACACTGAAATAAAAATGCCAAATTATAATGTACATAGCCTAGAAATGAAACTATGGTATATCTGTTCAAGAAAAGAGTAGACAAAAAGTTATCTGAAACAGAATTTGATGATACAGATATACAATATAAATATATTGTTAATCCTCTACATGAGGCAGCCAAAGAAGCCCTGTGCGAAAAAATTAAATGTGAGAAAAAATCTATACTATTTTGATGTAGAAATAGAGAAAGAGGTACAAAGTATCCAGGAAAAAATAGAATTAAGAGCACAACAAGCAAAAATTAGGAAAATGGTGAAGAAGCAAAAAATAAGAATTTGGAAAATACCTGTGATAAAGTGGTGATAAGAGAAGTTAAGAGGCATGAAAAATATTGAAAACACTAAGAAAAAATTCTAAAGAGACCAGACAAATTAACTATATTAGAAGACTTGGGACAAATACTTCAGAGAATTATTGACTGAAAACAGAGGAGAATTTTTGGGTACAAATAATAACAATATAGAAGGAACAGAAAATAATTGCAGCATTTCACAGGACATAGAACTAGTAAAAAAAAAAAAAAGTAAAACTAGAATAAAAAAGGAAGTACTACTGGAATTGGAGGTGGTGGAATACCAACGAATTGGTGAAATATGGTACAGATAAATTACATGAACTTTTGAGAAGCCTTTTTAAAAAATGCTTAAATGGTGAGGCCATACCAGAAGTCTAGAAAGTAGAACTTATGTCAGCAATTCACAAGAAAGGAAGAAAAGATGAGTGAGAGAACTACAGAGGAATAATTGAAACTAAGGTATATTTCATGGAAGGATTATTAAACATTTCTTAGAAACAGAATTTAAGTAAATGGAGGCCACGGAAGAGGCTGGCTTCAGAGTGGGGAGATCAACTATCGACTATATATTTTGCTTGCAACAAACAATCAAGAAGAAAAAGTTAGAAATCAACCTCTTTAGTTAGTATTTGTAGACATAGAAAAAGCGTATGATAATACATCCGTATGTGACTTGTGGAAACCTTTAAAAGCATTTAATATTAGTTCCATCATGGTGTATGTGTATTGTGTATTGAACCGGGTTCCTAGAAACAATGGAGAAGCTTTGTCCCACTATAGCACTCAGTGGTTACCAACCCCACAGCAGTCCACCCACCCCACCACCGCCCCACACTGAACCGAGAGTTGTTATGCGTTATTATGGTGTACGTGTACATGGAGACAGTGTTTACGAAGCAATTTCCGACATACTGTAACTGGGGTGGAATAAGGAGAGCTAGCCTGAATTTGCTGAGGCAGATGGAAAAGCGCCTTAAAAACCATCCACAGGCTGACCAGCACACTGCACCTCAACATTAATCCACCAAGTGGGTTCGTGCCAGGGACCAGCATGCATTACACTAAGCAGCTAGGTAAGTGAGCTAGTTCCCTTATAATTAAGGCAATCTGGAACATTTAAAAAACTCTATAGGGAGAGTAAAAGTGCAAACACTCTCTCACCTGGGATTAAAGATACAAAAGATTACAACAAGGATGCATGCCATCACCAACATTTCAAAAAATATTAACAGGAAAAGCATTGGAAAAATGAAGAAAATATTAAAACATGGGGATCCCAGTAAAAGATATTATGATCTATTCACTATGGTTTACTGATGACCAACTGATTTTTGCAGAAGGTAAAGAAGTCATAGAGTACATTACAAGGAAATTAATAGAGAAATATAAAAAATGGGGACTTAAGGTCAACAGGCATAAAACAAAACATATGGTAATAGGAGAGACAAATCAAGATTTGGCACTGGAAGAAGGGATGGGAACTATTAAACACACTGAAGAGTACAAATTTCAAGGAGTCAGTGTCATACAAGATGGAAAACAACACAAGGAGATTAATTGAAGAATAAATGCTGGGAAGTTTACTATTGGAACAGTAATTAGTATTTTTGGTACCAACAGATTAGAAAGGAAACAAAAAGAAAAATCTTCAAAACAATTATCACAAGTATTGTGACATATGGATCAGAAGAACGGACAGTGAAGTTGCAAAGAATAAAAAGGTTGATTACAATATAGATGGACTTTTGGAGGCAGTCTGCAGAGATATCTAGGCAAGAAAGTATCAGAAACGTCGCCATGAGGAAGAAATTGATGTTACAAATTCAATTGCAGGTTTTATAGAAGAAAAACAACTGTGTTGGTACGGATATATAAAACGGATGCCAAAGGGGAGGTTACCACAAAGAATTATGGAATGAGAGCTACCAGAAAGAAAGAAAAGTGCAGGACCACTGATCACAGGGATTCAAGGATTTCAGACCTCCATCAGAAGAAGAAATATTTAAGAAAATTTGTGGATAGATAGACAAAAATGAAGGATGAAAATCAAATTTGATGTGTAATATTGGAGTACCAGAAAATGCAAAATGTTACATTATGAAACTGGTAATAATAATAATAATAATGTAATTCTGATGATTATGTATATGTATCCACATTCATAGATCAATTAACCAGTGAGAATGTGAATAATTTACACAATATAATGAGAACAAATCTGTGCCATTTATGAATATTATAAAATGCAGAGCATAAATTTTCATATCAGTTCTTTAAGAAATGGGTAGTCATTCATTACAGTGTTGTAATATATTACTACATCAGATTTAATTTCTTTTTTCTGTAGAAGAGGCTTGTAATTTATTTTACATCTTGAAAAATCTATATTATCATAGAAGGCTTAATATTTAACCACCTCAAAATATCCATAAATAAAGCATATTCTAAGTTGCAATTATTTAAATATATAATAAAATTTGACCTGATGTTGTTATTTTTTCAAGTTCTACGACAATGATTATTAAACCATAATAAATAAAACGTGAAATATCATTTTTGTTCAAATATCTCTTTTCTGAAAATAGGTTTATATTTTATTGTAACAAATAAATCTTATAAATGGAAAGCCTAAAAGTAAATCAATTAAAAGCTAGAGCAAGCAATACAATTACGAATAAAAAGTTATTCTAAAATGAGAAAACAAAAGCTAATCGACCCTATTAACAATAATAGTGATCTAAGTGCTAAAGAATAACTTAATCAAATGAGTAGTCCTTAGTGTAAAAATTTAAATTTTGGAAAATTACATTAATTGTAATTAACAAATGAAACATATGGAGATATAGTTGTTGATTATATAAAAATTTATCCATCTACTGAATTTGATTGGACATCTGTATCAAAGAAAGAAAAATTTTCAGAAGAATTTATGAGAGAATTTAAACATAGATCAGGCTGGAATAATATTTTAAGATATCAAATAATATCTCAACATTTTATGAGAGAATTTCAAGAAAAAATAGATTGGTATCAGTTACCAGATGTACAAACACTATCTGAAAATTTTATGAGGTAATTTCAAAGTAGAATAAATTTGGAGTATATATCACTGTTTTAGAATTTTTCTGAAGATTCTATGAGAGAATTTCGAAATAAAATACGTTGGGATAGTATATCAAGTATTGCCTGAAGATTTTATGATGGAATTTAAAGACAAAGGTAACTGGGAAAATATTTTAAGCTATAGAATTTATCAGAAACTTTCATACAAAGAATACTAAAATCTTACGAAATAATAGAACAGACTGAAGGAAGCAATTGTTCTATATGATTAATTAGTCAAAACTAGATGTAATCATGTGTTTTATAAGGAACATATTGATAAATGGCTACTAGATTATTCCTCTTGTCCAGTGTGTAGAAGTGTTGTAAAAACATTGTAGGATGACTCAGTTTTGATGAAGAGTGATTATATAGTTAATCATGCCGACCGTGGACACCTCTCATTGTCACATTTGTATATCTTCGCATTAGCGTAGCCAAGCTTAATCATAATGTTCTGTTCAAGTTCATTTTTGAATCTGACGGTCTTCTCCCCTCCGCGGAGCATACCCTCCAGCATAATTCTAGGGACCTAGGAACCTGCCAAACCGTATGTGGCATTTGGCTTCTCCCACCCGACACCAGTCCCTCTGAACTGAGGAGATGGGAACTTGCACTCCAACACATCCTTTCATCCCGCCATCCCCCTGGACTGAACCTACGTTAAACAACCTCACTCCCATTTACTCTTCAGTCTTCTCCTCTTTCCCTTTCCTCTTTAGCCATTCACGCATCTTTTCATCCTACATAGTTGTGTTTATCTTTATACTATGTACCTCTTTACTTCTGTATGCATCCTCTTTGGTTTGAAGCTGGCACAGTACTTACAGTAGAATATCTTTGGCTTCCCTCTGACAACCATGCCTCCATCCTTGCTACCCTCCCTGTTTTCCTTTCCCTGTTGCTTCATAACCTGGGTTGTGAGTAACTGAATCCACTTTCCCTTCTCCCCTTTCTTTCCCCCTTCTCCTACCTGATGAAGGAACATTTGTTCCGAAAGCTAGGAACGTAAATTTTTGGTTCTGTTTTTTGTGTATCTATCGGCTGTACTGAGCTGAGGTAAGTACTCGCCAACCCCTCTATCTCTTTGTTAGTATTTGTTTCACATCTTTATATGAGATTTTCCATTAATCATTTTATTTATTTATCTTCACTCGTGTCAAAATATTTTTATGTATTCTATTGATGACATCATTAACATTAAACTTTTCCTCATCAGGATTAAAGAGAATAAATTTACAAGGTAGTTGCTCTTCTATCAATTTCTGTCTTTTAATTTCTTCTTTTATATTTCGATCATTAGACCATTTTCAGTATATTCAACTGCAATTCTGTATTCTGTGAAATATATATCCTGTAATTTCTGGTACGAAACTGTGTCTCAAATTTTTCGTTTTTAAAGCAATTCATGATGATGCTAACAAATTCATATTCGTTTGTTTGAGAAATTAAATTTATTTTTAAATCAAAATCGCTAATGATCTTTTCTGTTTCATTTGTCAAGTGATTTCTCTATGTTTTTATGTTAATGAAGTTACGCATTTTTTATTTTTTAACACTGTATGAGGTTATATGTATTTATTTATATGTGAGATGTACTTCCATGTACTATAAGTTTTCTTATTTTCATTATCTACATGATCTTTAATTGCTGTCTGAGCACGAGCTTATCCTGAAAGATCAGCAACATGATTTGCATAAAATCATGGTTTAGTCTTTTCACCAATAATTATTAACTCCTGCTTATTATTACATGTTAGCATGTTGTTGACAAGGTATATGATTGACTCCACTCACTAATAAACTTTTTATTAGAATTTTTCATAGGTAAATAATATAAGCCAGTGCTAGCTGAAGCAGGCTATGTTTTTCTCTATCATAGATTCATCAAAAATCCTATAATATTTTCAGTGTATCTAACTGAGTTCTTGTACTACTGTTGTTTGTGAAAATAGTAGTTTCAGATTACAGAACTACAGCAAGAAAATATTTAAATAATTTTGCTTAGTTAGATATTTCATCAGCAGCGGAAAATGCTCGAGTGAGTGATGATTTATTAAGAGAACCACCAATGTTATTTAAGTTGACACACTACCTTGACATAAATGGTGAGTTAAATGAAGATATCTTAAATTTTATGAGTAAGCCTAGATGTGGTGTAAAAGACGTACATAATAGTTATAGAAATAGTATATATAAATGGAACAAAACAAATATAAAATGACATAAAAAAGGAAATAAATAGGTATTAGAAATAACAGACAGAATTTCGTTTATGGAAAAATGTATTAATATCAGCTTTTCACGACAGCAATATTGCTAATACTCTAATCACAAAAAAGACAAAGACATTATTTTGAAATATTTCATCAATAATATCCAAAGGACCTAAATAGAAAGGTAATGTATAAGATGATGCATTTTTCCAACTATGAATAATGATCCAGTGGAAATACGTATGGATGATGTGGAGTTCTGGTAATTGGATATTGTTCGGAATATACCAAAATATCGAATAAATTTATTTGATATCAATTTAATAGAAGGAAACATTCCACGTGGGAAAAATTATATATAAAAACAAAGATGAGGTGACTTACCGAATGAAAGCGCTGGCAGGTCGATAGACACACAAACAAACACAAACATACACACAAAATTCAAGCTTTCGCAACAAACTGTTGCCTCATCAGGAAAGAGGGAAGGAGAGGGGAAGACGAAAGGAAGTGGGTTTTAAGGGAGAGGGTAAGGAGTCATTCCAATCCCGGGAGCGGAAAGACTTATCTTTGGGGGAAAAAAGGACAGGTATACACTCGCACACACGCACATATCCATCCACACATACAGCCACAAGCAGACATATTTAAAGACAAAGAGTTTGGGCAGAGATGTCAGTCGAGGCAGAAGTGTAGAGGCAAAGAAGTTGTTGAAAGACAGGTGAGGTATGAGTGGCGGCAACTTGAAATTAGTGGAGATTGAGGCCTGGCGGATGACGAGAAGAGAGGATATACTGAAGGGCAAGTTCCCATCTCCGGAGTTCGGATAGGTTGGTGTTGGTGGGAAGTATCCAGATAACCCGGACGGTGTAACACTGTGCCAAGATGTGTTGGCTGTGCACCAAGGCATGTTTAGCCACAGGGTGATCCTCATTACCAACAAACACTGTCTGCCTGTGTCCATTCATGCGAATGGACAGTTTGTTGCTGGTCATTCCCACATAGAATGCATCACAGTGTAGGCAGGTCAGTTGGTAAATCACGTGGGTGCTTTCACACGTGGCTCTGCCTTTGATCGTGTACACCTTCCGGGTTACAGGACTGGAGTAGGTGGTGGTGGGAGGGTGCATGGGACAGGTTTTGCATCGGGGGCGGTTACAAGGATAGGAGCCAGAGGGTAGGGAAGGTGGTTTGGGGATTTCATAGGGATGAACTAACAGGTTACGAAGGATAGGTGGACGGCGGAAAGACACTCTTGGCGGAGTGGGGAGGATTTCATGAAGGATGGATCTCATTTCTGGGCAGGATTTGAGGAAGTCGTATCCCTGCTGGAGAGCCACATTCAGAGTCTGATCCAGTCCTGGAAAGTATCCTGTCACAAGTGGGGCACTTTTGTGGTTCTTCTGTGGGGGATTCTGGGTTTGAGGGGACGAGGAAGTGGCTCTGGTTATTTGCTTCTGTACCAGGTCGGGAGGGTAGTTGCGGGATGCGAAAGCTGTTTTCAGGTTGTTGGTGTAATGATTCAGGGATTCCGGACTGGAGCAGATTCGTTTGCCACGAAGACCTAGGCTGTAGGGAAGGGACCGTTTGATGTGGAATGGGTGGCAGCTGTCATAATGGAGGTACTGTTGCTTGTTGGTGGGTTTGATGTGGACGGACGTGTGAAGTTGGCCATTGGACAGGTGGAAGTCAACGTCAAGGAAAGTGGCATGGGATTTGGAGTAGGACCAGGTGAATCTGATGGAACCAAAGGAGTTGAGGTTGGAGAGGAAATTCTGGAGTTCTTCTTCACTGTGAGTCCAGATCATGAAGATGTCATCAATGAATCTGTACCAAACTTTGGGTTGGCAGACTTGGGTAACCAAGAAGGCTTCCTCTAAGCGACCCATGAATAGGTTGGCGTACGAGGGGGCCATCCTGGTACCCATGGCTGTTCCCTTTAATTGTTGGTATGTCTGGCCTTCAAAAGTGAAGAAGTTGTGGGTCAGGATGAAGCTGGCTAAGGTAATGAGGAAAGAGGTTTCAGGTAGGGTGGCAGGTGATCGGCGTGAAAGGAAATGCTCCATCGTAGCGAGGCCCTGGACGTGCGGAATATTTGTGTATAAGGAAGTGGCATCAATGGTTACAAGGATGGTTTCTGGGGGTAACGGACTGGGTAAGAATTCCAGGCGTTCAAGGAAGTGGTTGGTGTCTTTGATGAAGGATGGGAGACTGCATGTAATGGGTTGAAGGTGTTGATCTACGTAGGCAGAGATACATTCTGTGGGGGCTTGGTTACCAGCTACAATGGGGCGGCCGGGATGATTGGGTTTGTGGATTTTAGGAAGAAGGTAGAAGGTAGGGGTGCGGGGTGTCGGTGGGGTCAGGAGGTTGATGGAGTCAGGTGAAAGGTTCTGTAGGGGGCCTAAGGTTCTGAGGATTCCTTGAAGCTCCGCCTGGACATCGGGAATGGGGTTACCTTGGCAAACTTTGTATGTGGTGTTGTCTGAAAGCTGACGCAGTCCCTCAGCCACATGCTCCCGACGATCAAGTACCACGGTCGTGGAACCCTTGTCCGCCGGAAGAATGACGATGGATCGGTCAGCCTTCAGATCATGGATAGCCTGGGCTTCAGCAGTGGTGATGTTGGGTGCAGGATTAAGGTTTTTTAAGAAGGATTGAGATGCAAGGCTGGAAGTCAGAAATTCCTGGAAGGTTTGGAGAGGGTGATTTTGAGGAAGAGGAGGTGGGTCCCGCTGTGACGGAGGACGGAACTGTTCCAGGCAGGGTTCAATTTGGATGGTGTCTTGAGGAGTCGGATCATTAGGAGTAGGATTAGGATCATTTTTCTTCGTGGCAAAGTGATACTTCCAGCAGAGAGTACGGGTGTAGGACAGTAAATCTTTGACGAGGGCTGTTTGGTTGAATCTGGGAGTGGGGCTGAAGGTGAGGCCTTTGGATAGGACAGAGGTTTCGGATTGGGAGAGAGGTTTGGAGGAAAGGTTAACTACTGAATTAGGGTGTTGTGGTTCCAGATTGTGTTGCTCGGAATTTTGAGGTTTTGGAGGGAGTGGAGCTGGAAGTGGGAGATTGAGTAGATGGGAGAGACTGGGTTTGTGTGCAATGAGAGGAGGTTGAGGTTTGCTGGAAAGGTTGTGAAGGGTGAGTGAGTTGCCTTTCCGGAGGTGGGAAACCAGGAGATTGGATAGTTTTTTGAGGTGGAGGGTGGCATGCTGTTCTAATTTACGGTTAGCCTGTAGGAGGATGCTCTGAACAGCCGGTGTGGATGTGGGAGAGGAAAGATTAAGGACTTTTATTAAGGATAGGAGTTGACGGGTGTGTTCATTGGCTGAGTTGATGTGTAGGCGAAGGATTAGGTGGGTGAGGGCAACGGATTGTTCAGTTTGGAACTGGTATAGGGACTGATGGAAGGAAGGGTTGCAACTTCACACGTCCGTCCACATCAAACCCACCAACAAGCAACAGTACCTCCATTATGACAGCTGCCACCCATTCCACATCAAACGGTCCCTTCCCTACAGCCTAGGTCTTCGTGGCAAACGAATCTGCTCCAGTCCGGAATCCCTGAATCATTACACCAACAACCTGAAAACAGCTTTCGCATCCCGCAACTACCCTCCCGACCTGGTACAGAAGCAAATAACCAGAGCCACTTCCTCGTCCCCTCAAACCCAGAACCTCCCACAGAAGAACCACAAAAGTGCCCCACTTGTGACAGGATTCTTTCCGGGACTGGACCAGACTCTGAATGTGGCTCTCCAGCAGGGATACGACTTCCTCAAATCCTGCCCTGAAATGAGATCCATCCTTCATGAAATCCTCCCCTCTCTGCCAAGAGTGTCTTTCCGCCGTCCACCTAACCTTCCTAACCTGTTAGTTCATCCCTATGAAATCCCCAAACCACCTTCCCTACCCTCTGGCTCCTATCCTTGTAACCGCCCCCGATGCAAAACCTGTCCCGTGCACCCTCCCACCACCATCTACTCCAGTCCTGTAACCCGGAAGGTGTACACGATCAAAGGCAGAGCCACGTGTGAAAGCACCCACGTGATCTACCAACTGACCTGCCTACACTGTGACGCATTCTATGTGGGAATGACCAGCAACAAACTGTCCATTCGCATGAATGGACACAGGCAGACAGTGTTTGTTGGTAATGAGGATCACCCTGTGGCTAAACATGCCTTGGTGCACGGCCAGCACATCTTGGCACAGTGTTACACCGTCCGGGTTATCTGGATACTTCCCACCAACACCAACCTATCCGAACTCCGGAGATGGGAACTTGCCCTTCAGTATATCCTCTCTTCTCGTCATCCGCCAGGCCTCAATCTCCGCTAATTTCAAGTTGCCGCCACTCATACCTCACCTGTCTTTCAACAACTTCTTTGCCCTTACACTTCTGCCTCGACTGACATCTCTGCCCAAACTCTTTGTCTTTAAATATGTCTGCTTGTGGCTGTATGTGTGGATGGATATGTGCGTGTGTGCGAGTGTATACCTGTCCTTTTTTCCCCCAAAGGTAAGTCTTTCCGCTCCCGGGATTGGAATGACTCCTTACCCTCTCCCTTAAAACCCACTTCCTTTCGTCTTCCCCTCTCCTTCCCTCTTTCCTGATGAGGCAACAGTTTGTTGCGAAAGCTTGAATTTTGTGTGTATGTTTGTGTTTGTTTGTGTGTCTATCGACCTGCCAGCGCTTTCGTTCGGTAAGTCACCTCATCTTTGTTTTTATATACAAATAAATTTATTTGACGTTTTTGTTCATGGAGTTGGTCATGCATTAGATTTAGAACATGCAGATGTTGATGGTGCTATAATGTATCCATACTGAAATTGTTCACATTTAGAATTATGTCAAGACACTATCGATGGTATACAAAGCTTGTATTGTGGTACAGAACACATTACTGTGGAAAATAAGATATACTGTTACAGTGAAGACTTCATAAACAATCATCAAGAAGCTTGTGATGTAGATTATAAATGCAAAGAATGTAAAAGGATTTGTTTGAGATCTAAGGAACATAAATGCAACTTTGAAAGATGTAGCAACTGTGTAGAAATTAAAAATCATAAATGTTACTTGCAATATAATACACAAGAAGATGGTGTATGTGAGAGAGAATTTAGTGAAGAATTTGTTGTCGAAGATTATCAAATTTATAGTAAAAATGGGTGTTGTGTATCTGGAGAATATAAAATTATGTTTCTTAATGTTCCAAATGCAATAATATAGTTATGGGAAAACAGTTTAACAGTTGTAAAAAAGGGTACCTCTGCTGAAAAATACATATGGTTTCTTTATGAAACTCAACAAGAAACAGGAATACATGTAGCAAATCTCATAACAGTTCATAGTTTTAATGGTGATACTGTCTATAAATTTAAAACAAATGATGCATTCTGTAGGTGTCTGATACCTAATAAACACAATAATTGTACATTCATAGCTCATTATGCTTAAGATTATGATTCACAATTCATTCTGTACTACTGTGTTGAAAATACAATAATGCTCTGTGCTATCTACACAGGAACTAAATTAATGTTATTGGAGATAAGACAAGTAGGTTTAAAAATTATAGATAGCAACAACTTTGCACAAGGAACACTTAGTGAACTTCCAGAAACATTTGATTTGAAAGAATTCAGGAAAGGTTACTTGCCACATTTATTCAATACATGGGAAAACAAAAATTACATAGGACCAATACCTGATATCAAATATTATTGTACTGATACTATTAACCAAAAAGATACAGAAATATTTCTCAAATGGCATAGCCAAAAGTTAAAGAAAATTATGTGTTCAATATGAAGAAAGAAATTAATTAATACTGTAATTCTGATGTAGATATGTTGAGAAGAGGTTGTTTAGAACTAAGAAAACAGTTCCTAGATATAGCTAATATAGATCCATTCTGTTATTTAACCATTGCTGGAGTTTTTGTGGCTATATACAGATCTAAATATTTACCTAATACAAGAAATTGCTGTATTGGATAAAGATCAAAAGGAAAATTACAGTAAAAAATATATTGCTTGATTAAATAGTTTAAACAATAATAATATTAATTGTGCTCTTACTAGTGGTGAAGTAAATATAGCTGGAGCAAAAGAAGATGGTTTTGATAATGAAACCAATACTGTTTATTAATACCATGGCTGCTTTTTGTATGGTTGTAAAAAATGTTTTAAAACTGAAACGATTAACAACAAAGATCAAGAATCAGTGGACGATTTATATCAAAAGACATTTATATGAAATATAGAAATACTTAATGCTGGATATGTGGGATTGTAATTGGCTTAACTCAGCTGTGTATAAAATCATAAATTAAAACAGTTACCTGAAGCTGTCCAGCCACTGAATTCAAGAGATTCTTTTTATGGTGGTGGTACAAAAACAATAAGATTAAGAGCTAAAGAAGATGATGTTAACACAAAAATGAGATATATTAATGTGTCTCTATCCAACTTTGCAATATTATGATTGTTATCATGTAGGTCAATCAGCAAAAATATAGGCCAAGACGTTATTCAAAAAATGGTATGGGTTTATAAAACGTGAAGTAGTGGCACCTAGAGGATTGTATCATTCTGTTTTTCCTGTACAAATGAAGATTGGTAAAAATGAAAAACTGTTGCTTCCTCTAGGTTTAAAATGCACAGAAGAAAGAGGAAATAAACGTAATCACAATGGTAATGAAAGAAATTTTATTGGAATTTGGACAATTGATGAAATAAATGAAGCTTTAGAAAAAGTATATAATATTTTAGATATCTGCAAAGTGTGGAGTTTCAGAAATAAAAGCATCAAGTTCTTAAAAAATTACATGAAAAATTTTATGAAAATAAGCTTAGAAACTAGCCCCAGTAAGTTTGAAACTAATAAGATGTATATAAAATATATAAAAAAATTCCATCCTGGATTTCCATTGTTTGATTTGAGTATGTTATAGATTTACAAACTACGTTTGAGATACTAATGGATGATGGATTAGATAATATAGATATAATTTTAGTATTGACAATACGGTTCATATGAAGTACAGTTTCGAAGATTACTATGTGGAAAATAATGCAGTTATAAATACTTGTATTTTTATAGCAGCATTCACTACATCAAATGCAAGACTTAGGTTATATGGTATAACAACGATAATGATCCATTTTTGAAATTAATTGGATAGATAGAAAATCTACTCACCAAGCAGCGGCAGTAGAACACACACATTAAAAAAAAAATGTTTCACATATGGAAGCTCTCGAAGCCAATGGCTCCTTCTTCCCGCAAAAGGGTTGAAACAGAAGGGAGATGGGGGAAGAAAAAGGGCTGGAGGTGTTAAGGAAAAGGAGTGGAGTTCAAAAAAGTCACCCAAAAACCAGGATGAGGGGAGGCTTACTGGATGGGTGAGAATTGTTGGGGGCTGCACCGAAAAAGATTTTCAAATCTCCAAGCTGTTACATATTTTGCTACAGACAATATAGCACATATCAATAATGGTGAAAATACAGTGGAAACAATTTGTATACTGGGTGAATTGACTTACAAATTAAGAAATAACTCCATTACAAATTGAGTTTCAACTGGACCTCCAAAGTTATTATTCTGAGAAGAGTGATAAAAATACAGAGATGAAAAATAAAGGGATTCACTTTAAACTGTAAATAAAATAAAATTAATGTAATTAATCAAAAAAGGGTGTTCAATAAAAACATGCCAACTGCACTCAACATTCCCACTTACTACTGAGAAAAAAATAAGTTGAAAGGAAATTAAAGTGAAGTTTCTTGCAGACTAAAAGAATGAAAAAGAAAAGTAATGTATGTGACTTATCTGTTCTGAGCTTCATTAGTTGGAGACTGTCATGTTCTGAGGTTCAATCATTGTAGTAAAGTGCTGCATGACAATCTTTAAAGAGGTGCTAATGCACAAGCACATTTCTAAAGTCTAGAAATAAGTAATAGAGTGAAAATGAAATGTATTTGTTCAAAACATAGAGACAAGAAACAACTGGAAGCCATAAAACTGAAAGACCCTGGGCAAAAGATTATGTTCTTGATGAGTAAAAAAAATTTTAAATAGTAGATATAATTTATTTAACAGTGAATGATGGCAAAAATATAGAGTACACATAACTATGCTGGAAGGATGAATTTGAACTTATTATAAAATTAAGTATATATCAGACATTTTGTTAGGAAATACCACTGTACACTCTTATGCTGTTTGAGAAATGGAAGATATTCACGTGAATGTAGAGAGAAAAACTACTATTTTAAGTTAATTGAACTAGAGCATAGCAAAACACTGTTGCTAGGCTTCTGTTTATATTTCTTTCTAGTAAATGTAGAAATCATGTATAGTGTTAGCAGTACATGTAATACCTTCCATTCAAGTCAGAGAGCATGTAGTTCAGCATGACATTTCGTTAGGAAATGCCACGGTACATTCTTAGGCCGTGCCATGAATAGAAGATATTCATATGAATGCAGAGAGAAAAAATATGATTTTAAGTTAACTGAACTAGAGTGGAGCAAAACGCTGCTGCTGAACTGCTGTTTACACAGGGCCAGGGGAGTTGTACCTCCCGTGGCCATTATTGGTGAACAGAAGTCGTCACTTGGTGTGGTGGACGTGTTATTCCGTGCAGCCACTGATGGAAGGTATTACAATGGACCACCATGTAATAAACAGAGAGCCTGATTAGCAATGGACATTATGTATAATGTGACGTATTAGACTTATCATATTGTGTACGGACACAGAGGAAGCAACCTGATGCTCATTGTAACGTAGATTGTGTTAATGGTTAATTTGTCAATATATGGTTGAAATGATAGAACTCTGGTTATGAACGCTTTGGTTTATTTATAGAGTGTAATGGACTCTTTCTCCAGCTAACTCACAAAATCTTCAAGGAAGAGACTCCGTACACGGTGAAGAAGATTATTAGCTGGGACTGAATAGGAGGATCAGCTCCACAAAATAAATTTATAGCTGACAATAATATCCAGAAGATGTCAGCAAACATATCAAATCTGAAAAAATGTCTTGTTGCTGTACCAGGAGGACATATGAAAGTGGTAAGTTTGACTGCTTCCTGTGAGCACTAGGCAAACAACAATACTTTTTTAATACATTAACATATATTCTAGATAAATGCTCAACTACAAAAGTCATCATCATTTTGTGCATAGATATAAATGCAGAACCACTGTAACACACACCACAGAGTAATGTAAATTGGTCACAAATTGGTATTGATACAGGAATCTACAGAAAATGCAAAATTGTAAACATTGGCAGCTGATGAATTACTGTGAGATGTTGTGGCACAATTTCACTGCTCATCTGGCAAGGATGGTAAAAAGAGTACATATCAGTATCAGGGCATTAAGTCATTGCAGATTTTATTCGGTGTACTCAGCTGGGCAGTAACTATGCACTGAGGACAGGCGAGTGAACATTATAAGCAGATGTCTGTGAGGGACGGGAAAAACCCACCGTGGTTCAACAAAAAAGTTAGGAAACTAATGCGAAAGCAAAGAGAGCTTCACTCCAAGTTTAAACACAGCCAAAACCTCTCAGACAAACAGAAGCGAAACGATGTCAAAGTTAGCGTAAGGAGGGGTATGCGTGAAGCGTTCAGTGAATTCGAAAGTAAAATTCTATGTACCGACTTGACAGAAAATCCTAGGAAGTTCTGGTCTTACGTTAAATCAGTAAGTGGCTCGAAACAGCATATCCAGACATTCCGGGATGATGATGGCATTGAAACAGAGGATGACACGCGTAAAGCTGAAATACTAAACACCTTTTTCCAAAGCTGTTTCGCAGAGGAAGACCGCACTGCAGTTCCTTCTCGAAATCCTCGCACAAATGAAAAAATGGCTGACATCGAAATAAGTGTCCAAGGAATAGGAAGGCAACTGGAATCACTCAACAGAGGAAAGTCCAGTGGACCTGATGGGATACCAATTCGATTCTACACAGAGCACGTGAAAGAACTTGCCCCCCTTCTAACAGCCGCGTACCGCAAGTCTCTAGAGGAACGGAAGGTTCCAGATGGTTGGAAAAGAGCACAAGTAGTCCCAGTCTTTAAGAAGGGTCGTCGAGCAGATGCGCAAAACTATAGACCTGTATCTCTGATGTCGATCTGTTGTAGAATTGAAACTTCCTGGCAGATTAAAACTGTGTGCCCAACCGAGACTCGAACTCGGGACCTTTGCCTTTCGCGGGCAAGTGCTCTACCATCTGAGCTACCGAAGCACGACTCACGCCCGGTACCCACAGCTTTACTTCTGCCAGTACCTCGTCTCCTACCTTCCAAACTTTACAGAAGCTCTCCTGCGAGTTTGGAAGGTAGGAGACGAGGTACTGGCAGAAGTAAAGCTGTGGGTACCGGGCGTGGGTCGTGCTTCGGTACCTCAGTTGGTAGAGCACTTGCCCGCGAAAGGCAAAGGTCCCGAGTTCGAGTCTCGGTCGGGCACACAGTTTTAATCTGCCAGGAAGTTTCATATCAGCGCACACTCCGCTGCAGAGTAAAAATCTCATTCTGTTGTAGAATTTTAGAACATGTTTTTTGCTCGTGTATCATGTTGTTTTTGGAAACCTAGAATCTACTCTGTAGGAATCAACATGGATTCCGGAAACAGCGATCGTGTGAGACCCAACTCGCTTTATTTGTTAATGAGACCCAGAAAATATTAGATACAGGCTCCCAGGTAGATGCTATTTTCCTCGGCTTCCAGAAGACGTTCGATACAGTTCTGCACTGTCGCCTGATAAACAAAGTAAGAGCCTATGGAATATCAGACCAGCTGTGTGGCTGGATTGAAGAGATTTTAGCAAACAGAACACAGGATGTTGTTACCAATGGAGAGACGTCTACAGACGTTAAAGTAACCTCTGGAGTGCCACAGGGGAATGTTATGGGACCATTGATTTTCACAATATATATAAATGACCTAGTAGATAGTGTCGGAAGTTCCATGCAGCTTTTCGCGGATGATGCTGTAGTATACAGAGAAGTTGCAGCATTAGAAAATTGTAGCAAAATGCAGGAAGATCTGCAGTGGATAGGCACTTGGTGCAGGGAGTGGCAACTGACTCTTAACATAGACAAACGTAATATATTGCGAATACATAGAAAGAAGGATCCTTTATTGTATGATTATATGATAGCGGAACAAACACTGGTAGCAGTTACTTCTGTAAAATATCTGGGAGTATGCGTGCGGAATGATTTGAAGTAGAATGATCATATAAAATTAATTGTTGGTAAGGCGGGTACCAGGTTGAGATTCATTGGGAGAGTCCTTAGAAAATGTAGTCCATCAACAAAGGAGGTGGCTTACAAAACAGTCGTTCGACCTATACTCGAGTATTGCTCATCAGTGCGGGATCCGTACCAGGTCGGGTTGTCAGAGGAGATAGAGAAGATCCAAAGAGCAGCGGTGCATTTTGTCACAGGGTTACTTGGTAACCGCGATAGCGTTACGGAGATGTTTAGCAAACTCAAGTGGCAGACTCTGCAAGAGAGGCGCTCTGCATCGCGGTGTAGCTTGCTCGCCAGGTTTCGAGAGGGTGCATTTCTGGATGAGGTATCGAATATATTGCTTCCCCCTACTTATACCTCCCGAGGAGATCACGAATGTAAAATTAGAGAGATTCGAGCGCACACAGAGGCTTTCAGACAGTCGTTCTTCCCACGAACCATACGCGACTGGAACAGAAAAGGGAGGTAATGACAGTGGCACGTAAAGTGCCCTCCACCACACACCGTTGGGTGGCTTGCAGAGTATAAATGTAGATGTAGATGTAGATGTCAACAGTTGAGAGAGGACATGCAGTTTGGGTCAAAGAAGCTGGTAGGAGTAATCAGCAAATCCCTCGGCATTTGAATAGAACCGGTGTCACTAGTTGACGATGTTGGCAGGAATGGATGAACTGTGGCCAATCACAGTGTCAAAAAGGAAGTAGTCCACCGAGAGAGACGACAAAACGAGAGGACCGAGCAATTGTCAGAGAGGCACTCAGAGCTGCAGATTCGTCATTATCGTGGATCTGATGTGCAAATGGTGCTTCAGTGACCACAAGGACCATTAACGGGCGGCTCACAAGAAGGGGGCTCAGCTCACGGCGCCCCGTTTGCCGACTGCCGTTGACCTCTATACGCCGACAGGCCTGTTAACAGTGGTGTCTGGCGCATTCGGCCTGGAACCTCATCGGATGGAGTAGAACTGTCTTCAGTGACGAGTCCTGCCTCGAATTAAGCCCCGTCGATCGGCGAAGACGTGTCTGTAGAAGCCGTGGACAGCGGTGAGATACCAGACTGTCTGTCGCCTGCCATACGGCCCGACAACCGTGAGCGATGGCCTAGGGTGCGATTTTATTTCACAGCAGAACCCCTTCGGTTGACGTCCGCGCCACCCTTACTGCACAATGGTACATCAATGATATTCTACTCCCCACTTTGTTGACCTTCGTGGCAAATCATCCTGAGCTTAAATTTCAGTAATACGAGGTCCATTCAAGTTCTAAGGCCTCCGATTTTTTTTCTCCGGACTGGAAAGAGATAGAGACATGCGCATTGTTTTAAAATGAGGCCGCGTTCATTGTCAATACGTTCCGGAGATGGCAGCACCATACGGCAGATGGAATTTTACTGCCAGCGGCGAGAATGGGAACCGTTTTAAATACTTAAAATGCCGACGTTTTCCTTACTTGAACAGCGTACAATCATTCGTTTTCTGAATTTGCGTGGTGTGAAACCAATTGAAATTCATCGACAGTCGAAGGAGACGTGTGGTGATGGAGTTATGGATGTGTCGAAAGTGCGTTCGTGGGTGCGACAGTTTAATAAAAGCAGAACATAGTGTGACAACAAACCGAAACAACCTCGGGCTCGCACAAGCCAGTCTGACGACACGATCGAGAAAGTGGAGAGAATTGTTTTGGGGGATCGCCGAATGACTGTTGAACAGATCGCCTCCAGAGTTGGCATTTCTGTGGATTCTATGCACACAATCCTGCATGACGACCTGAAAATGCGAAAAGTGTCATCCAGGTGGGTGCCACGAATGCTGACGGACTGCTAATGGCTGCCCGTGTGGCACGTTGCCGAGCAATGTTGACGCGCAACGACAGCATGAATGTGACTTTCTTTTCGTCGGTTGTGACAATGGATGAGACGTGGATGCCATTTTTCAATCCAGAAACAAAGCGCCAGTCAGCTCAATGGAATCACACAGATTCACCGCCACCAAAAAAATTTCGGGTAACCGCCAGTGCTGAAAAAATGATGGTGTCCACGTTCTGGGACAACGAGGGCGTAATCCTTACCCATTGCGTTCCAAAGGGCACTACGGTAACAGGTGCATCCTACGAAAATGTTTTGAAGAACAAATTCCTTCCTGCACTGCAACAAAAACGTCCGGGAAGGGCTGTGCGTGTGCTGTTTCACCGAGACAACACACCCGCACATCGAGCTAACGTTACGCAATAGTTTCTTCGTGATAACAACTTTAAAGTGATTCCTCGTGTTCCCTACTCACCTGACCTGGCTCCTAGTGACTTTTGGCTTTTTACAACAATGAAAGACACCCTCCGTGGCCGCACAATCACCAGCCGTGCTGCTATTGCCTCAGCGATTTTCCAGTGGTCAAAACAGACTCCTAAAGAAGCCTTCTCCGCTGCCATGGAATCATGGTGTCAGTGTTGTGAAAAATGTGTACGTCTGCAGGGCGATTACGTCGAGAAGTAACGCCAGTTTCATCGATTTCGGGTGAGTAGTTAATTAGAAAAAAATCGGAGGCCTTAGAACTTGAATGCACCTCGTATAATGCCCCCTACAGACTGCAAGAGTTTCTGTTGCTTGTCGTCGTGCTCACTAATCCCTACCTCGGCCAGCAAGGTCACCAGATCTCTTCCCAGAAAGAGGAGCAGTTTTCTCCTATTTGTTTGTTTTTTTCATAACTTGATAAATGCAGTGGATACAGTTTTTCATAAAATGAGTTTTTCTATTTTCACCTGAATAGCTATGTTTGGTCATTTGAATTTTTATGCAACGACTAGTTCTCACTGACATTAATAAAACATTGTAATGAAATTTATTAAAATTTAACTTTTAGAACAGTATATTAAGGTGTGATGTTTCCTGTCTTTTTTTTCTAAAAGTCGGTAAATGCTTCCAATTATTGCTGGTATCAGTTACATTGTCATCTTTAATTCCATGTGTTTATTTCCACAACTATTTTTTTGTGTGTGCTGTTTCTATGTTCTTACATTGTTGTAACATTCTTATTTTTGCACATATTATAAACAGCATCTTTTAAATTTATAGTTTTTTGCTTTTTTGAGGATATAAGCAATAACAATAGAGATACAAGGACATAATGCAATATGGCAGTGATAACTACTTTAACATAATTGTTTAGCTTATATCATTATTATCAGTACTACATGAAGTGACAAAATGAATAACACAAAAAGTATTGTATGTTACAATACATTATTATTGTCAAGTCTTCCCTCTTACATCTATACAGTACTCGTCTAGGACATCCTTGTAAAATACCTTTGCATCATGAGGAATTTCAAAATAGTTCAGCAATGCAGATACATATTTATTCTATTCTTTGCTTACCATATTTTGTTTTGGCAAACAAGTGGATGTTAATACTGTTGGACGGCATAGTTTCTTTTCTCTCAGAATGTCAACTGTATCTCCAGATTATGAAACATTTACTGACACATTAACAATTTTCTTAGCTGCCTTATATGAGATGACATATTGACTATTAATTTTGAATGGCAGATTGGATTTTAGTACTTTCTGTGCCCTATCTTTTAGATTTTTAACAGTCCAGATATGATACTATGGCAAGAGTTTGACAGAGCACTGAAAGACATAAGTCAAAACAAGGCCACAGGAGTAGACAACATTCCATTAGAACTACTGATAGCCTTGCGATAGCCAGTCCTGATCAAAGTCTTCCATCTGGTGAGCAAGATGTATGAGACAGGCAAAATACCCTCAGACCTCAAGAAGAATATAATAATTCCAATCCCAAAGAAAGCAGGTGTTGACAGATGTGAAAATTACCGAACTATCAATTTAATAAGTCACAGCTGCAAAATGCTTACGCAAATTCTTTATCAATGAATGGAAAAACTGGTAGAAGCTGACCTCGGGGAAGATCAGTCTGGATTCCGTAGAAATATTGGAACACGCGAGGCAATACTGACCCTATGACTTGTCTTAGAAGATGGATTAAGGAAAGGCAAACCTACGTTTCTAGCATTTGTACACTTAGAGAAAGCTTTTGAAAATGTTGACTGGAATACCTTCTTTGAAATTCTGAAGGTGACAGGGGTAAAATACAGGGAGTGAAAGGATATTTACAATTTGTACAGAAACCAGATGGGAGTTGTAAGAGTCGAGGGACATGAAAGGGAAGCAATGGTTGGGAAGTGAGTAAGACAGGGTTGTAGCCTCTCCCCGATGTTATTCAATCTGTATATTGAGCAAGCAGTAAAGGAAACAAAAGAAAAATTCGGAGTAGGTATTAAAATCCACGGAGAAGAAATAAAAACTTTTGAGGTTCGCCGATGACATTATAATTCTGTCAGAGACAGCAATGGACCTGCAAGAGCAGCTGAACAGAATGGACAGTGTCTTGAAAGGAAGATATAAAATGAACATATACAAAAGCAAAACGAGGATAAAGGAATGTAGTCGAGTTAACTCGGTGATGCTGAGGGAATTAGATTAGGAAATGAGACATTTAAAGTAGTAAAGGAGTTTTCTATTTGGGGAGCAAAATAACTGATGATGGTCGAAGTAGAGAGGATATAAAATGTAGACTGGCAATGGCAAGGAAAGCGTTTCTGAAGAAGAGAAATTTGTTAGCATCGAGTATAGATTTAAGTGTCAGGAAGTCGTTTCTGAAAGTATTTGTGTGGAGTGTATCCATGTATGGAAGTGAAACATGGATGATAAATAGTTTGGACAAGAAGAGAATAGAAGCTTTTGAAATGTGATGCTACAGAAGAATGCTGAAGATTAGATGGGTAGATCACATAACTAATGAGGAGGTATTGAATAGAATTGGAGAGAAGAGAAATTTGTGGCACAACCTGACTAAAAGAAGGGATTGGTTGATAGGGCATATTCTGAGGCATCAAGGGATCACAAATTTAGAATTGGAGGGCAGCGTGGAGGGTAAAAATCGTAGAGGGAGACCAAGAGATGAACACACTGGACAGATTCAGAGGGATGTAGGCTGCTGCAGTAGGTACTGGGAGGTGAAGAAGCTTGCAGAGGATGGAGTAGCATGGAGAGCTGCATCAAACCAGTCTCTGGAATGAAGATCACAACAACAACAACAACAACAGCAGCAGCAATCCAGTCTGTGTTTAGAACTCTCGAGAGTACCATGCTCTTCACAGATATTATAATATCCTTTACGAGACAAGTTGATGCTTTCTTTTTTTTCTGTAAGACTTCGCAGTCCTACCAAACACTCGGTCTGGAGGCATGAACAGGGGAGAAGAGAGAAATATTGAATTTTTTGCTCTTTTCCAAGAACACTGTAAGCATCACCATCAAACAACTGTCTTGATTTAGACTGCTGCAAGAATCTAAGAATAGATGTATAGTATTGGTGTCATCATTTTTTAAAAAAAATCTAAGTTAGAAAGCAAGTCTAGCAAAGCCACAGCAACTTGAGTGCATGTTCTTGAAGATTCTCTCTCCAATCAGATGTAGAAAACGATGCTTTTCCTTTTTTCTCCTTAGTACGGATCATGATGCACATACTGTATATCCAGATTTGTCGGATACAGAATACCTCACTGACTGGTGGTTGCAGAATAGGCTGGTTGTGCTGCATCTCAAAGTGAATGCTAATGGCAGTAGGTTCGTCTTCCTTCATTATATTAAAAACTGCCCTGCACGGATTTATTTTATGCAATCTGTGTCTAGTTTGTAGTTCATTTTTCTTATGCAGACATGTTTCTGCTTTTATTCCATTAAACCAACCTTACGAGTGGAGCAGATATTGGTATGAGGTGTCCTGAATGATGGATTGAAATGTTTGTAAAACATATATTTGTATTTTGATAAGGAGCATTGTTTCAGTCCTAAACATTTTCCTTCTTCACAGAATCCCTTGAACATTTTATTGACTGTGTGTTCTGAAGACAGATAATCTCTCAAAGACTTCCCTCTTTCGTGGTGGCTCTCTCTGCACTTCCATTTTTTATATCGTTCTTGTTGGCAAAAGTTACCTCCTTATGATCCATCCCTGTTCTGCTGCCTCCTCTCTTTTCCTCTGCCAACCTATCCCCTTGATGGAACCTTCTTGTTACGTAGAATAACCTATCCTTTGACATGACAGATACTACTTGGGAAGTGGCAGCACAAACAGGCACAACTTCACCATTCCTTTTTCTAATGGTATACTTCACTGTCACTGTTTTCTTCCATTTTGAATTCTTGGTGCCCACTACTCTGTGCTGAGGTGAAGAAATATTAAGAAATTTTAACAGAAACTTGTCTTGCTCCATTTTATTTAATGATGTCTCGTGATGATGAAAGTGGAAAATATATTCACAGTAAGGTTCGGCAGATTTGAGTTTTTTCGTTCCTTTAGCATTTGAAGGAGAAATCTCAAGTATATGATTTCATTTAATGATAGATTCCTTTTTACACTTTTTGCTTTGCATTTCATGTCAATTTAAGCTCTTCTTGAATTGGAATTTTCTCCCACCAGAGTATTCTTTGATCTGTGTGCCATTTTCAGAATCACAGAAATCGTCATCCATTCTGCTTCCGCTTGCAATACTTCTTTGTTGTCAAACATGTGAATGTCAAGTGAATACTTATCTAAGAGTAAGCTGTAGCTATTTCGATGACAATGAAGTCCGATTGCAATACTATTCCCGCCAACAAATATTAATATAACAATGAGTAACATTGCTTAAAGCAACCTGTATGTTCCATTATTGTTAGCTGCTTTCTGCAGAAAGAAAGCCGAGACACGAGAGGGCAATTATATCGCATTTGTCAATTTTTG
Source organism: Schistocerca americana (assembly GCF_021461395.2). Classification (NCBI taxonomy): domain Eukaryota; kingdom Metazoa; phylum Arthropoda; class Insecta; order Orthoptera; family Acrididae; genus Schistocerca; species Schistocerca americana. The sequence goes on along the minus strand of NC_060129.1, from coordinate 146,730,414 downwards.
CTGTAAATGTAAGAACGCATATACTGTTTTTTGCTAAAACCTTGTGATTTGGAGTGCTCATACATGCAGCAGTAGTTGACTTTTGTTAAAATTTGGTTCAGCTGTCGATTTAAAAGATAAACATTGTGCAGTTACCACACTTAAGAAAATTTTGAAGATTTTTGCGTACATTGAATTTTCAAATAAAGCTCTGTGGAGAAAATTTGGAACATTATGTGCAGAGACTCTCATCCAACTAGGTTTGGATTTTGATGATCGAACGAGCAAGTTGGACAGAATTTGGCGTGATATCCCCCAGGAGGACATCCAACATGTATATCAATTAATGCTAAGATAAATAACTGCTTGGGTAAGGGTCAGAGGTGGATCAACACATTATGGACTTGCTCAATTTGTGGAGCTCTGTCTCTTGAATAAATCATCCAACTTTTCTGAAACTGTAATCACTCGTCTGTACATGTACATCATATCTACTAATTTATATCTCATTTGCATAATTCCCTTAGGGTGTGTGTTCTTTTATTATACGATTGGTGAAACTAGTGGCATGCTCATAAACATCCTTAAGTTTTGGCATGTCCATTTTTTGACAGTGCACCACAGATCACTACAACAGCATTGATAATCAACCATGTAGACAGGGAAAAGTGTGCTGTGGCAGTAACAAATATTGGAATGTGGCCATTGCTGTCTAATAGCAGTAAAATCAGATATAGTAAAGTCCAGTAATGGCATACTTGAAAAAGATTTTGGTCAGAAGTGGAAATGTTACATTTTCCTAGAGAACCAGCAAACCAAAGATGGGATAAGATACGTACAGAAAATACTGTAAACGTGAAATTCTCTCAAGATTCTCAGCAACATTTATATTGAACTAGGAAAAGACATTTTTCAAAAGTCCAGGTCTGATAAATATAACATAGTTAAAACACGATTTTAATGTTGTCTCAACAATAACCAGAATTTTGGCACATGTACTTGGCAAACATGATGATGATTGAATCTGCATTTTAAAATAATATTAGCATTGTGGAATACCGGAGTGAATTTTTCATAGTGATGGTTATCTGTAAGAGGATCTCAACAAATTGAGCAATAAGTCCAAGTAATAATAATGATTGGTCCAGAGTATTTAGTAGTCACTAACAAATACAAAAATTTTCTGAAAATTGAACAATAATGGTCAACAGTAGGTATTAAAAATATCCTTCCAGGTACTGTGTCTCTGTTTTATGGAAGTCATGAGCTAGCGCTATTAAGTCTCTAGCATAAATAAAAAAAAGTATTTATAAGATTCTGGGAGACGAGTAACTACATGTCTTGATAAATCAGCTTCTTTAGCAGTACTTTCTTCACAAGTGACCACCTGTTCACTATGGTTTGAAAGCAATTACAACTTCTGCCAAACTCGGTCTTACGTGTTGTCGACATATTACACTGTCACAGATTGACGCAGTACATGTATTTATTAAGTGTAATATGATACTGAATAACGTGTTGAGAGATGTGTTGTACCAGGGTCACTCCAAAAGAAATGCACACTATTTTTGTAAAAATACAGTTTCTATTCTGCATGTGTGAAAGTTTTACAGTGTGTAGATACATCCTTCCCGCTTGTTTTCAAACTTGGTTCAACCTGTTCCCGTGAGTGTCGCCGTCACAGCACGTCTTCAAGATGGCTGCTACACTTGACGTTCATCAGAAGCAATGTGCTGTCATAGAATTCCTGTGCTGTGAAAACGAGACAGTGGGAAACATCCAAAAGAGGTCGAAAAAGGTGTACGGAAATGCTGCTGTCGATAACAGTACAGTTAGTCGGTGGGCAAGCAGGTTACGTGACGAAAGCGGGCACAGCAATATTGAGGATTGTCCTCACAGCGGCAGGCCTCGTACTGCACACACTCCAGACAATGTGCAGAGAGTTAACGAATCAGTAACTGCTGACAGACGCATCAGAGTGAACGAATTGTCACGTTACGTTGGGATAGGGGAAGGAAGTGTTGACGTTAAAAAAGCTTTGTGCCCAGTGGGTTCCCAGGATGTTGACAGTGGCTCACAAAGAAACGAGAAAAATGATATGCAGCGAACTTTTGGAACAGTACGAGAATGGTGGAAGAACTGTGACAAGTGATGAAACATGGCTCCATCATTTTTCACAAGAGACAAAAAGGCAATCAAAGGAGTGGCATCATGCAAATTCACCCAAGAAAAAAAATTCAAAACCACACCTTCTGCTGGAAAAGTTATGGCTACGGTGTTTTTCAGTTCCAAAGGACTCTTGCTTGTGGACATTGTGCCAAGTGGAACTACCAGAAATTCTGACGCATATGTGACGACACTGAAGAAACTTCAAGCTCGACTGAGTCGTATTCAACCACATTGGCAAAAGCATGATGTTTTGCTGTTGCACAACAATGCACAGCTGCATGTCAGTCAAAAAACCGTGGAAGCGATCACAAAACTCGGAAACACCTGCCGTACAGTCCTGACCTGGCTCCATGCGACTATCATCTGTTTGGGAAACTGAAAGACTCTCTTCGTGGAACAAGGTTTGAAGATGATGACTCCCTCGTGCACGCTGCCAAACAGTGGCTCCAGCAGGTTGGTCCAGAATTTTACCGTGCGGGTATACAGGCGCTGGTTCCAAGATGGCGTAAGGCAGTTGAGAGGGATGGAAATTATGTGGAGAAATGAAAATATTGTTCCTAAAGGATGTATCTACACACTGTAAAACTTTCAGTCATGTAGAATAAAAGATGGATTTAAAAAAGAAAATAGTGTTCATTTCTTTTGGAGCGACCCTTGTATTATGTTTAGTAAAACAAAGAAGAGTATAACAAAAAAAATGCGTTTAACTCCATCACATATAGTGATGTCTCTCGAACAACCCAAGTTACTAATTTATGTCATACACACCACTAACCATTATGTACAGAGTTCGTAACAGTGTTTTTATTGAATACTTTCATGTTTTACCAGCACTGAAATATTGGACAGTATGATGTATATGATGACACATGAATGATGAGAGACTTTTTGTTTTATATGTTGGCTTGATTAATAAGGTAATAAATGAACTTCGTTTCTGAGCTGATTACAGCAAAAAGCCATTTAGTGACAAAATAATGTATAATGTAGACATAAAAAGCAAAGCAATGTGAAATGTCATTAAAGAGCAAACAGGGAGAGACACGGATAAAAATAACAGATAAGGGAAGGGGTAAAGTAATAAATCTCACACCAACTAGCAAACTTTGTGAATGAGCATTTCTCAAGTATAACAGAGGGAAATGTTTGGGTTAATGTAGACCACACACAGCAAAACAGTAGTGCTGAGTTGGCGGTAGGCACACACAAAGAGAAAGAAAACTTACCAGCATTTGGAGTACCGATTTTGAGCTACAGCAGTACAACACGCACACAAACGCGCGCACACACACACACACACACACACACACACACACACACACACACACACACACACACACACACACACCCACGCACACGCACACGCACACGCACACGCACACACACACACACACACACACACACACACACACACACAGTGTGAGAGCTGCATTTTACTAGGTCTAGTTTGTGGTAAAGGAAGAAAGGTGCAGGGAGCGATCTGGGGGAGGCAGCTGGTTTGCTGGCTAGGAATGTGGGAGGGAGGCATGACGGGTACACAGAATAGTCACACAATGTTCGATTGTCAGAGCCGGTGAGGAGCGGTGCCTGTTGAAGGCGACACGAATTGGAATGGGGCAGTGGGATGGAGGAAGCGGATACAGTTCAGAAAAGCTGGTGGCGGAGGGACCAATCCCGATGACCTGAGATGTGAAGCAGCCATTGAAATCTGGAACGTTGTGCTCAACTACTTGTTGTGCCACTGGGTGCTTAACTTTGTTCTCAGGAAAAGTTTGGTGGTGACCATTCATCCTGGTGGGCAACTGTTGGTAGTCATACTGACATAAAATGTTCTGTTTGCAGCAGAGTCGATATATGCCACGGTCACTTTCACAGGTGGTCTGGTCTCCGACGGGATAGGATAACCCTGTGACGGAACTGTCGTACGAAGTGCCGGATGAGAGGATCGGGCAGCTCCTGCACCTCGGTCTATCACACGGATATGCTCCCTGTGGCGAGGCAGTGGGAGTGGCATAGGGACGGACCAGAATGTCGTGTAGGTTTGGTGGGCAGCTGAACACCACTCTGGGAGGGTTGGAAAGGACCTTGGGTAAGATGAGAGATAGTCAAAGCCCTGATGAATGATACAGTTCAGTTGTTCCAGTCGAGGATGATATCAAGTGATGAGGGCTAGCTGACTCAACTCTTCTGCTTTTCAGTGAGTGGTCTCCTTTATTCCAAAAATATTTACATTTTACCAGAACTTTACTACAAAATACAGGTAAGTAACTGTGCATTGACAGTGATGTTATTACCAACCAGAGCAAAACGTCAGTAAAACTGTAGAAAAACCTAAAAAGTATAAGTCATCATGCTGAGGCCCGACAAGAGGTGGGGGGGGGGGGGGGGAGGGGGGGTAGAACCCCTGGGGCCAAAGCCTCACGTGTACCCCAAGCCTCTCAAGGGCTCTAGGGCTCAGATCACTAGGATGCTAATTTGGCAAAGAGCGGACTGCTGTTGTAAAATACAATTTGAATGATATAATTACAAGAAAAACATTACCCAACATCAGTATAACAAGTTTAGCTCTTCCTTTCAATGTCAGTTTGAGCCATACAGGGTATTTCGTGTTTAATCTTGAATATGCTCCATTTTTTTTATACATTGTGCACTAAAACTGTCTTGCACAATTCTATTTCATTTTTAGTCGTGAGGGCACTAGACTTCATTTGGACATCGTGGAACCACCTTGTGTGAAGTGGAAAATGCAGTTTCTTCTTGCAAATCCTACCAAAAAAGTTTCCCCACCAAATGAAGATGTGCACAGAAAAAGAGGCTATCCCTCAAATTTAAAAGCTTAGAGATAAGTGTTGACATCTGTTTCTGGGTATGTGAACTATCAAAATTGACATTGGTCTCACCCCTAAATATCAACAGTTTTGATAGTTCCCGTATTAACAACAGATGGCAACCCTTATCCGTAATCTTTTACATTTGAGGATTAGCCCATTTCTCTGTGCATGTCTTCAAATGTACATGGCAATGTCATTATAATTTGGCAGGCTTGCCATCAACATTCAAAGATACGGCAGTTCTGATTCCACCACAAGATCATTTCACATGAAAAACGAATATACAGAAAATATTTTGGATTCAACATTAAATGCAAAATAAAACATTTGTTTGTATATAGTTGTCCTGGAAGCAGCGTAAAAGTGAGGAAATGAATTAACACGTAAGAGGTACATTGGCAGGCTGATGCTCTCAAGTAAAGAGGTAATATTCTTCTTTTGTTCGTCTATAGAATGGCGAACTCACATAGGAATTCTCGTGTTACTTGACATTATTTGTTAGTCAAAGAGGCCTGGCCTTCAGAGATTCAGCACAGAAAATTGGAGATCCAAATAATGGAAATTTTATCAGAATATTAGAGCTCTTAATACACTTTGATCCATATCCCGTAAGCACATTAGTAAGGTCAGAGCTCAACAAGAACTTGGGAAGCAGTTACAATGACATTATCTGTCAGGTGATACTAAGAATGAATTTATTTCTAGTTGGGCCAGTCACGTTATGGGTGCCATCATGGGACAGAGACAAAATGAAGTATCATTCAACTATCTTAGTACCCACTGCTTTGCTCATGTAGACTGTATGACCTGTAGAGATTTTGTTTGTATTTATTTAATTGAAATTTTATGTTGTTCACAAACTGCAACACCTTCTAAGCTTTCCACACTAATTGAGGCCATAGAAACCTGGTCTTTTCCAAATATATTTCTGACCAAAAACCGGTTTGGTAGCTGGAGTCCAAAGTTTTTGCTAACCACGCATTCTCCATTCTTGAGGAGTTATTTCCATAGCAACTTTCATCCCCTAACAAGAAGTGAACACCAATTTTCATAAACTTAGCTTTAAAATTTTTTAATGTTACGAAATATTTTCTTAAAAATTTTCATACAATATTGCACTGCCTTCGATGCTGAATTTCCAGAAACGCAGAAACATGTATTTTTTTTTATTTCCAACTGAGAAGTGATATAACAGTTGTCATGAATGTAGCCTTAAAAATCCTTTACTAGTTCTTTTGTAATTATTTATTTTCAAAAAAACTTTCATCCAGTATTTTACACCCTCAGCGGTTGAATTTTCAAAAATGCTGAAACACATATTTTTTTTATTTCCTGACTTAGAAACCAAATCTACATCTACATCCATACTCTGCAAGCCACCTGACGGTGTGTGGCGTAGGGTACCTTGAGTTCCTCTGTCGGTCTCCCTTCTATTCCAGTCTCGTATTATTCGTGGAAAGAAAGATTGTCGGTATGCCTCTGTGTGGGCTCTAATCTCTCTGATTTTATCCTCGTGGTCTCTTCGTGAGATATATGTAGGAGGGAGCAACATACTGCTCGACTCCTCGGTGAAGGTATGTTCTCGAAAATTCAACAGAAGCCTGTACCGAGCTACTGAGCGCCTCTCTTGCAGAGTCTTCCACTGAAGTTTATCTATCATCTCCGTAACGCTTTTGCAATTACTAAATGATCCTGTAATGAAGCGCGCTGCTCTCTGTTGGATCTTCTCTATCTCTTCTATCAACCCTATCTGGTACGGATCCCACACCAGTCAACGGTATTGTAACCTATTTCCTCTGTTTTGGACTACATTTCCTTAGGATTCTTCCAATGAATCTCAGTCTGACATCTGCTTTATCAACGATTAATTTTATATGGTCATTCCATTTCTAACCACTCCTAATGTCTCCTCCCAGATAATATACGGAATTAACTGCTTTCAGTTGCTGACCTGCTGTATTGTAGCTAAATGATAAAGGATCTTTCTTTCTATGTATTTGCAGCACATTACACTTGTCTACATTGAGATTCAATTGCCATTCCCTGCACCATGCTCAATTCATTGCAGATCCTCCTGCATTTCAGTACAATTTTCCATTGTTACAACCTCTTGATACACTACAGCATCATCTGCAAAGAGCCTCAGTAAACTTCCGATGTTATCCACAAGGTCATTTATGTATATTGTGAATAGCAATGGTCCTACAACACTCCCCTGCGGCACACCTGAAATCACTCTCACTTCGGAAGAGTTCTCTCCATTGAGAATGACATGCTGCGTTCTGTTATCTAGGAACTCTTCAATCCAATCACACAATTGGTCTGATAGTCCATATGCTCTTACTTTGTTCATTAAACGAGTGTGGGAAACTGTATCGAACACCTTGCGGAAGTCGATAAACACAGCATCTACCTGGGAACCCGTGTCTATGGCCCTCTGAGTCTCGTGGACGAATAGCACGAACTGGGTTTCACACGATCATCTTTTTCGAAACCCGTGCTGATTCCTACAGAGTAGATTTCTAGTCTCCAGAAAAAGTCGTTATACTCGAACATAATACGTTTTCCAAAATTCTACAACTGATCAACGTTAGAAATATAAGTCTATAGTTCTGCACATCTGTTTGACATCCCTTCTTGAAAACGGGGATGACCTGTGCCCTTTTCCATTCCTTTGGAACGCTACGCTCTTCTAGAGACCTACGGTACACCGCTGCAAGAAGGGGGGCAAGTTCCTTAGCGTACTCTGTGTAAAATCGAACTGGTATCCCGTTAGGTCCAGCGGCCTTTCCTCTTTTCAGTGATTTTAATTGTTTTTCTATCCCTCTGTCATCTGTTGTGATATCTGCCATTTTGTCATCTGTATGACAATCTAGAGAAGGAGCTACAGTGCAGTCTTCCACTGTGAAACAGCTTTGGAAAAAGACATTTAATATTTCAGCCTTTAGTCTGTCATCCTCTGTTTCAGTACCATTTTGGTCACAGAGTGTCTGGACATTTTGTTTTGGTCCATCTACCCCTTTGACGTAAGACCAAAATTTCTTAGGATTTTCTGCCAAGTCAGTACATAGAACTTTACTTTTGAATTCGTTGAACACCTCTCGCATAGCCCTCCTCACACTACATTTCGCTTCGTGTTATTTTTGTTCATCTGCAAGGCTTTGGCTATGTTTGCTGTGAAGTTCCCTTTGCTTCTGTAGCAGTTTTCTAACTCGGTTGTTGTACCACGGTGGCTCTTTTCCATCTCTTACGATCTTGCTTGGCACATACTCATCTAATGCATATTGTACGATGGTTTTGAACTTTGTCTACTGATCCTCAACACCATCTGTACTTGAGATAAAACTTTTGTGTTGAGCCGTCAAGTACTCTGAAATCTGCTTTTTGTCACTTTTGCTAAACAGAAAAATCTTTCTACCTTTTTTAATACACTCCTGGAAATTGAAATAAGAACACCGTGAATTCATTGTCCAGGAAGGGGAAACTTTATTGAGACATTCCTGGGGTCAGATACATCACATGATCACAGTGACAGAACCACAGGCACATAGACACAGGCAACAGAGCATGCACAATGTCGGCACTAGTACAGTGTACATCCACCTTTCGCAGCAATGCAGGCTGCTATTCTCCCATGGAGACGATCGTAGAGATGCTGGATGTAGTCCTGTGGAACGGCTTGCCATGCCATTTCCACCTGGCGCCTCAGTTGGACCAGCGTTCGTGCTGGACGTGCAGACCGCGTGAGGCGACGCTTCATCCAGTCCCAAACATGCTCAATGGGGGACAGATCCGGAGATCTTGCTGGCCAGGGTAGTTGACTTACACCTTCTAGAGCACATTGGTTGGCACGGGATACATGCGGACGTGCATTGTCCTGTTGGAACAGCAAGTTTCCTTGCCGGTCTAGGAATGGTAGAACGATGGGTTCGATGACGGTTTGGATGTACCGTGCACTATTCAGTGTAGGAGATCGCTCCCCACACCATGATGCCGGGTGTTGGCCCTGTGTGCCTCGGTCGTATGCAGTCCTGATTGTGGCGCTCACCTGCACGGCGCCAAACACGCATACGACCATCATTGGCACCAAGGCAGAAGCGACTCTCATCGCTGAAGACGACACGTCTCCATTCGTCCCTCCATTCACGCCTGTCGCGACACCACTGGAGGCGGGCTGCACGATGTTGGGGCGTGAGCGGAAGACGGCCTAACGGTGTGCGGGACCGTAGCCCAGCTTCATGGAGACGGTTGCGAATGGTCCTCGCTGATACCCCAGGAGCAACAGTGTCCCTAATTTGCTGGGAAGTGGCGGTGCGTTCCCCTACGGCACTGCGTAGGATCCTACGGTCTTGGCGTGCATCCGTGCGTCGCTGCGGTCCGGTCCCAGGTCGACGGGCACGTGCACCTTCCGCCGACCACTGGCGACAACATCGATGTACTGTGGAGACCTCACACCCCACGTGTTGAGCAATTCGGCGGTACGTCCACCCGGCCTCCCGCATGCCCACTATACGCCCTCGCTCAAAGTCCGTCAACTGCACATACGGTTCACGTCCACGCTGTCGCGGCATGCTACCAGTGTTAAAGACTGCGATGGAGCTCCGTATGCCACGGCAAACTGGCTGACACTGACGGCGGCAGTGCACAAATGCTGCGCAGCTAGCGCCATTCGACGGCCAACACCGCGGTTCCTGGTGTGTCCGCTGTGCCGTGCGTGTGATCATTGCTTGTACAGCCCTCTCGCAGTGTCCGGAGCAAGTATGGTGGGTCTGACACACCGGTGTCAATGTGTTCTTTTTTCCATTTCCAGGAGTGTATTTCTATTTACGGCTGAAATCACCGATGCTGTAACTACTTCACAGTTGCTGATTCCCTGTTCTGCGTTTAATTATCTCAACATTTAACTCCACTGTTAAGATGGAATGTATAATTTTTGTAATTGAAATATTTTATTCTTAATCTCCTGTTTTTCCTAACACAACTCGAATCCTAAGTTACAGCACGCACTCTCTGTCATAGCTTTTATACTAGGATTAGTATTGTCTGACCTAGCACTTAGATTATCCCCTTGAACTTGGATACCAGCATTGCTAGAGTCTAGTCTCACACTTGGCTCTTCACCTCCAGCTTTGATAGTAGCAGTTGACTCCAGTATATCTTTAATATTGGTACTAAATTTCACATTAAAACATTTAAACTACTTGATGCATTCACCTCCATACCTCTTATAAGCACAGACATACAATAATTACAACACATTTATAAAACAGAGCGTACTAAATTTCACATTAAAACATTTAAACTACTTGATGCATTCACCTCCATACCTCTTATAAGCACAGACATACAATAATTACAACACATTTATAAAACAGAGCGTATTACTGCAACAGTACTGACCACGATGCCGTATTCCACCTAGTTACTTGGGTTTCCAAACCACTTTCTGTCTACACCACAACGTAAATACTGCCAGCACAATCAACCATAGAGATATTTCAGTGGGTACTGGATACAGCTCACCAAATTTCTTCCAGCACCCACCAGGTTGTGATGCGGACGAAAAGCAGGAGCGACACGATCTACTGTGCGGCTGGAGATTTGGGCACGGCAGAAGTCATTGCGGTCAATTGACGAGTCACCAATGTTATCTGTGATGACTGCCATTAAGCATCGTGGGAGAGATGATATAATTTAGGTCCTCTGATGTGACAGACAAAAATCTTCCAACCTGTGGACTATTTTATTTCTTCATCGATATAACCGGAGTTGACAGATTTAATGATTTCTCATCGACTATTGAAATCTTCTCAAAATTCTTAAGTCACATTGCTGTCAATTGCTTATGCACTGTAACATAATCTTGGCTGTTGATCTCCACTGCCAAGGACAACACTTCTAGTTCCGTAGGACCAAACTGAGAAACAAATCTCAATGGTCATGGTACATGTCAGTACATGAAATTACAACAGAAAAGTAATAATAGATAAATAAAATGTTTACGAATCATAAAAAGATGACAAGCTATACGTTTATATAAATAGAATCAACAATACAACGCAGAAATCAGCTTAATTTTTTCAAGGAATGCCTATACAGAATAGAAGGAGTGACCCATGAGGAAACTCTTCAGTTTAGATTTGAAAGTGTGTGGATTACTGCTAAGGGGTTTGAATTCTTATGGTTGTGGTTATTGTTGTTGTTGTTGTGGTCCTCAGTCGTGAGACTGGTTTGATGCAGCTCTCCATGCTACTTATCCTGTGCAAGCTTCTTCATCTCCCAGTATCTACTGCAACCTACATCCTTCTGAATCTGCTTAGTGTATTCATCTCTTGGCCTCCCTCTACGATTTTTACCCTCCACGCTGCCCTCCAATACTAAATTGGTGATCCCCTGATGCCTCAGAACATGTCCTACCAACCGATCCCTTCTTCTAGTCAAGTTGTGCCACAAATTCCTCCTCTCCCCAATTCTATTCAATACCTTCTCATTAGTTATGTGATCTACCCATATAATCTTCAGCATCCTTCTGTAGCACCACATTTTGAAAGCTTCTATTCTCTCCTTGTCAAAACTATTTATCGTCCACGTTTCACTTCCATACATGGATACACTCCACACAAATACTTTCAGAAATGACTTCCTGACACTTAAATCTATACTCGATGTTAACAAATTTATCTTCTTCAGAAACGCTTTCCTTGCCATTGCCAGTCCACATTTTATATCTTCTCTACTTCGACCATCATCAGTTATTTTGCTCCCCAAATAGCAAAACTCCTTTACTGCTTCAAATGTCTCATTTCCTAATCTAATTCCCTCAGCATCACCCGATTTAATATGACTACATTCCATTATCCTCGTTTTGCTTTTGTATATGTTCATTTTATATCTTCCCTTCAAGACACTGTCCATTCCGTTCAACTGCTCTTCCAAATCCTTTGCTGTCTCTGACAGAATTACAATGTCATCAGCAAACCTCAAAGTTTTTATTTCTTCTCCATGGATTTTAATACCTACTCCAAATTTTTCTTTTGTTTCCTTTACTGCTTGCTCAATATACAGATTGAATAACATCGGGGAGAGGCTACAACCCTGTCTCACTCCCTTCCCAACCACTGCTTCCCTTTCATGTCCCTCGAACCCTTACAACTGTCATCTGGTTTCTGTACAAATTGTAAATAGCCTTTCGCTCCCTGTATTTTACCCCTGCCACCTTCAGAATTTGAAAGAGAGTATTCCAGTCAACATTGTCAAAAGCTTTGTCTAAGTCTACAAATGCTAGAAATGTAGGCTTGCCTTTTATTAATCTAGCTTCTAAGATAAGCCGTAGGGTCAGTATTGCCTCACGTGTTCCAACATTTCTACGGAATCCAAATTGATCTTCCCCGAGGTCGGCTTCTAATAGTTTTTCCATTCATCTGTAAACAATTGCGTTAGTATTTTGCAACCGTGGCTTATTAAACTGATAGTCCAGTAATTTTCACATCTGTCAACACCTGCTTTCTTTGGGATTGAAATTATTATATTGTTCTTGAAGTCTGAGGGTATTTCACTTGTCTCATACATTTTGCTCACCAGATGGTAGAGATTTGACAGGCCTGGCTGTCCCAAGGCTGAAATATAATTTCACCAAATTTCCCATTGTGTTAAACATATTACTACTTCTCATAAAACTAAATTCTGTACCAATACTTCTGAAAAATCACATTCTCACAATTTGATATCTACGCGCACAGCTTTGTCCATCAGGATAGAACATTTCTTCCAGAATCAGTCATAAATAATGTTCGTACTCACCTGCACACAGTATTAGTTCAGTAATGTGTTTGTTTTGGATATGTGAGTAAAATGAAGTTTGTACAAAGGTGTCTGAAATGGGTGATATTGGCTGTAATAAATGACCCATTGCAAATAGAGGTCTGGTCATTAACCAACAGACACAAACCCTAACTGATCAACTACATTTTACAGTCTATTTAGTTGCACATTACCATTTGATGTATTCATCTCTTGATGATGTGTATTTATTCATTTTTTATCCATCTTTCAGCATTAACATGCAATCGATGCCGTCAGAAGAATTACAGCTGTTTGTACATTATGATTTACACAACAAAATATTACATGGTAAAAATATAGCTGTGTTGTACCCTATTAGCTTATAACTGCCTCTATGCCCATATCTGTACGTGACAGTAAGCCTTAATTTATCAATAAATTAGGCCATCTTTACAACTATTCTGAAATTCTTCTGTACTATAAAAGGTATTTTCCTTCATCCACACTTTGGTTTTAGTTTTGAAAATATCCAATGAAACCAATTGAGCCTGTTGCAAATCGAATGACACTGCTGGCCATCCAGAATGCAACACCCAGAAGGACTGGATATACCACAGCCAAACTGACTTGGGAGATAACACTTACAAACAAGTGAGGAAGATGATGAAATCAGTACTGAGTGTTGCTGCCTATAAGCACTGCTACACGTCTATACATTGAATCAAAGAGGCTCTGGACATGTTGCTGGAGTATAGCAGTCCACACTGCTTCCATATATTGCCAAAGCTGATCTTTTGTAGCAGCGGCGTGTGTATCCCGGCCCAATCGTTCCACAATTGTCGACCAGATGTTTTCGGTAGGAGAGCCAAGGCAGCAATGCAATCCGATGTGCGACAAAAAAGTCTCGAACATTGCGTGCCACGTATGGTCACGCATTATCCTGTTGCAATGTGGTAGTCGGAAAGCTGCATAGGATAAGGCAACAGTTCAACTGTCTCTCAGCACAGTGTCTCCAGACTCTAAGCCGAGCATCAGAACGGTACAGGCAGAATCGGGATTCGTCCGTAAAAAACAGTGTCATTCCATTCGGTTGTCCACATCCTTCATTCATTGCACCATTGCCGGTGCAAACACCTGTGGTGTTGACTCGGTGGTAAACACAACAGTGGACACCTTGCAGACAGCCCATTCTGTGGCAAACGACATCAAACGGTACGCACAGACAGTGCTTATTGCACAACAGACTGAATATATTGTGACATGGCAGAGCAGTCCGTAACCGCCACGTGCACAATATGCCATCTCGTGCTGTGGTGCAACGAAGTGCGTGCAACCGGTCCTGTTGATCAGTCGTTCCCTCTCGCGTCTAGCAATTACAGATCTGCATCACACTTGTCTGATTCCATCCGATACTACCACCTATTTCTCTTAAGGAAAATCCGCAATCCCTATAGGCAACAATCATTCAATATTTTGCAGTTTGCCACTTTAACTCTGTAGATGACTCCTGCAGTCAGACAGGAAACATTAGGAGAAAGTTTTATGCATTGACCACAGCATATTAGCCTGGAAGTTTTTAACGATTCTTGGAAGAATCAGGATTCAAAGGAATTACAGACTCTGGCTGCGAGTTAACACAGAACTAACTCAATGTCGTGCTGCCGTGCACGGGCGGCATTCCAGGGGGTTTCCGACAGGATAACGCTCGTCCACATATCACAGTCGCAGCCCAGTGTGGTCTACACAGTGTCGATACGTACCCTCGGCCTGCTCGATTGCCGTATCTGTAGCCAATTGCGCACGTACGGGACACCGTCGGATGACAACTGTGGTTTCGTCCACAGCTTTCACTGTCTCTGTATTGACATTTGAGTGCAAAAGGCACGGAATTCCATCCCAAAAACTGGTATCCAGCACAACACAATGCATGCACGTTTGCATGCTCACATTCTACATTCTGGCAGTTTCACCGGTTACTAATGCACCAGCATTTCACATTAGCAATGGATTACCTCACACTTACATTAAAATGTGATCTTGCTATGATAATCACTATACGTTACCTAGACAAATGTATTCACAAAATCTCATTACTCTGCACGAATTAGTTTTCGGCGTCGTGACTTTTTTTTTTTTTTCCGTCAGTGTATTCAGGTGATAATGCAGTGTAGATATTTCATGTCGTGCAGATCTTGCAAATGCCCAACATTCCTCTGCAGGAAATGATGTGTTACACGAAATAATGGTTTTACGTATTCTGTATGACATTAAATCAAATGCTGAAAGGTCCTTGTGAAATGTGAACATTCCTAATTTACTTAAAATGTACTTATTAGCGTGAGTGCTGCAGTTTGGCAGGTGGACTAGGTCGGGCTGGGGTTGTGTTTGGTGTGGTGGGGAGAGGGAGGGAGGGCAGGAGAGAGCGGAGAGAGGGAGAGAGAGAGAGAGAGAGAGAGAGAGAGAGAGAGGTGTAAGGCGGGAAGAGAGCTTGGGGTGTATCACTAGCAACATAGAGCAACTTAAATTTGTCTGTGCTAATGGTTCGAAGGCAGGAAGCCAATTGTTGGCTAGGAATATGAGGAGGAAGGGGTGGATGGTGCACGGGCTAGGCACACGACGCACGGGTGCGAGTGTGTGGAGTAGCTTGGCACTCAAAGCAGGGGAGTGCAGGACAGAGGAAGAGGAAACTGTTGGGTACGGCAGTGTGGGGATAATGGGTTACCGGAGATCTCTGCTGCTGCAGGGGTTTATATATGGGTAAGTCACCTAACATTACCGCTGGATATATTTCGTAAACCACATCAAATACTGACGAATCGATTCCACAGACCGAACGTGAGGAGAGGGGCTAGTGTAATTGGTTAATACAAACCATACAAAAATGCACGGAAGTATGCTTTTTAACACAAACCTACGTTTTTTTAAATGGAACCCCGTTAGTTTTGTTAGCACATCTGAACATATAAACAAATACGTAATCAGTGCCGTTTGTTGCATTGTAAAATGTTAATTACACCCGGAGACGTGTGTATCGGAGAGCACCGAATTACGTAGGGATCCAAAGGGAACGGTGATGACCTTAGGTACAGAAGAGACTGGAACAGCACATTACGTCCACATGCTAACACCTTTTATTGGTCTTTTTCACTGACGCACATGTACATTACCATGAGGGGTGAGGTACACGTAAACACGTTGTTTCCGTTTTCAGTTACGGAGTGGAATAGAGTGTGTCCCGACATGTCAGGCCAATAGATGTTCAATGAGGTGGCCATCATTTGCTGCACACAATTGCAATCTCTGACGTAATGAATGTCGCAGACGCCGCAGTACATCTGGTGTAATGTCGCCGCAGGCTGCCACAATACGTTGTTTCATATCCTCTGGGGTTGCAGGCACATCACGGTACACGTTCTCCTTTAACGTACCCCACAGCAAGAAGTCCAGAGGTGTAAGATCAGGAGAACGGGCTGGCCAATTTACGCGTCCTCCACGTCCTATGAACCGCCCGTCGAACATCCTGTCAAGGGTCAGCCTAGTGTTAATTGCGGTATGTGCAGGTGCACCATCATGCTGATACCACATACGTCGACGCGTTTCCAGTGGGACATTTTCGAGCAACGTTGGCAGAACATTCTGTAGAAACGCGATGTATGTTGCAGCTGTTTGGGCCCCTGCAATGAAGTGAGGACAATGTTTCAAGCGTCAACTTTAGGTTACAATATCTCCGGATGTAATTAACATTTTACAATGCAACAAACGGCACTGATTACGTATTTGTTTATATGTTCAGATGTGCTAACAAAACTAACGTGGTTCCATTTAAAAAAACGTAGGTTTGTGTTAAAAAACATACTTCCGTGCATTTTTGTATGGTTTGTATTAACCAATTACACTAGCCCCTTTCCTCACGTTCGGTCTGTGGAATCGGTTCGTCAGTATTTGGTGTGGTTTACGAAATATATCCAGCGGTAACGTTAGGTGACTCACCCTGTATATGGGTGTCTGTGTGCACGAATGTGTTTACTTCTACTAGAGAAAGAGCAATAGCTTGAGAGCTAGTTTAAACAATGCTTACTGTTGTGTGTTTCTATATGTCACACATCAGTCAGCTATATTAGTCGACTGCAGTATTATTGCAAATGGGAGTGAGGGCAGTTCAGTCTGCTTATCGGGAGTCAGTGTATAATAGCAGTCGATTGTATAATAGCAGTCGATTGTATATGCGTAACTGACCTGAAAGCAGTGACGGTGTGATGCGTTTTCCTTAGTCACCACTGTACTTGTTTACTGCAGTTCACCGTGTGTTTCCGTGACGCCCACGATAAAGACGAGCTGTGACGATCGAGTCACAGCATTTGACACTACAGGTCTTACGAGTGCCAGCAACCGTCTCCAGCAGGGAGCGAGTGACTATTTCCGACGAGTTAAGTAATTATTAACTGCACGGTTAAATGCATGCAAGCTCTCGATAGCACTGAGTTCAGACCTGTAGTGGCTGCCTTTTCACTGACGTAATGATTTCCCGTGGACCCTGCACGGAGCTGAGCGTATGTGAAGTATAACGGGCAACGTGACTCGTGTGACGCCACTACTTCGTTGTGGGGATCGTATTTTCTGTGGGCCGCAGTGTTTTTGCTAATGACTAACTGCAATGCTATCACAGTCCAATAGTAGCGAGCAGTTGCCTTTCCTTTATTTTACGTATTAATTCGACAGTGTCATTTTCCCCTCTTTAAACTAAAATCCGTGGTATATATTTCATGTTCAGTGTAACTTTATTGCTTATTCACCAACTATCAACTTCCTTGAGGGTTTCATTTGGTTCCTCTGCAAGGAGTTCTCGTTTTCCCAGTGACCGTAATATTACTGCCATCACAAAAGGATTTTTCCCTACGACTATCACCATTAGTGGCCTATACAATGGCTTGTCTGGTTTAACATTTTAGCAGATTTGATTAAGCACAAAATTACACTGAAGCGCCAAGAAATTGCTGTAGGCACAAATATTCAAATACAGAGATACGTAAATAGGCAGAACATGGCACTGTGGTTGGCAATTCCTATATACAACAACAAGAGTCTGGAGAAGTTGTTAGATCAGTCTACTGCTGCTACAATGGCAGGCTATCAAAATTTGAGGGAGTTCGAATGTGGTGTTATAGTCGGTGTACGAGTGACAGGACACAGCACCTCCGAAGTAGCGATAAAGTAGGGATCTTCTGTACAACCATTTCACAAGTGTACCTCCGATATTGGGAATCCGGTAAAACGTCAAATCTCTGACATCGCTGCAGAACGGGACCGATGACGACTGGAGAACTGTTCGATGTGACAGAAGTGCAGCCCTTCCGCATTTCTGCAGATTGCAGTGCTGGGCCCTCAACAAGTGTCAGCGTGTGAACTACTCAATGGAATATCATCAATACGGGCTTTCAGAGCCGAAGGCCCATTCGTGTACGCTTGACGACTGCACGACACAAAGCTCTATGCCTCACCTGGGCCCACCGACACTGATATCAGACTGTCGATGATTGGAAACACGTTGCCCAGTCGGACGAGTCTCGTTTCAAATTGTTCGCGTGGATACAGGGCTATTACAAATGATTGAAGCGATTTCATAAATTCACTGTAGCTCCATTCATTGACATATGGTCACGACACACTACAGATACGTAGAAAAACTCATAAAGTTATGTTCGGCTGAAGCCGCACTTCAGGTTTCTGCCGCCAGAGCGCTCGAGAGCGCAGTGAGACAAAATGGCGACAGGAGCCGAGAAAGCGTATGTCGTGCTTGAAATGCACTCACATCAGTCAGTCATAACAGTGCAACAACACTTCAGGATGAAGTTCAACAAAGATCCACCAACTGCTAACTCCATTCGGCGATGGTATGCGCAGTTTAAAGCTTCTGGATGCCTCTGTAAGGGGAAATCAACGGGTCAGCCTGCAGTGAGCGAAGAAATGGTTGAACGTATGCTGGCACGTTTCACGCGTAGCCCGCGGAAATTGGCTCATGCCACAACTAAAGACCGACAGCGCCGACTTCATCTTTCAACAGGATGGTGCTCCACCGCACTTCCATCATGATGTTCGGCATTTCTTAAACATGAGATTGGAAAACCGATGGATTGGTCGTGGTGGAGATCATGATCAGCAATTCATGTCATGGCCTCCACGCTCTCCCGACTTAACCCCGTGCGATTTCATTCTGTGGGGTTATGTGAAAGATTCAGTGTTTAAACCTCCTCTACCAAGAAACGTGCCAGAACTGCGAGCTCGCATCAACGATGCTTTCGAACTCATTGACGGGGACATGCTGCGCCGAGTGTGGGAGGAACTTGATTATCAGCTTGATGTCTGCCGAATCACTAAAGGGGCACATATCGAACATTTGTGAATGCCTAAAAAAACTTTGAGTTTTTGTATGTGAGTGCAAAGCATTGTGAAAATATCTCAAATAATGAAGTTATTGTAGAGCTGTGAAATCGCTTCAATCATTTTTAATAACCCAGTGTGCAGCTATGGAGACAACCTCGTGAATCCACGGACCCTGCATGCCAGCAGGGGGCTGTTCAAGCTGGTAGAGGCTCTGTAATGGTGTGGTGTGGGTGATATGGGACACCTGATACATCTCGGACAGGCGACACGTACCTAAGAATCCTGTCTGATCACCTGCACCATTCCTGTGAATTGCACATTCCGACAGACTTGGGCAATTTCAGCAGAACAATGCGACATCCCACACGTCCAGAACTGCTACACAGTGGCTCCAGGAACACTCTTTTGAGTTTAAACACTTCCTCTGACCACCAAACTCCCCAGACACGAACATTATTGAGCATATCTGGGATGTCTTGCAACATGCCATTCAGAAGAGATCTCCAGCCCCTCATACTCTTACGGATTTACGGACAGCCCTGCAGGATTCACGGTGTCAGTTCCCTCCAGCACTGCTTCAGACATTAGTCGAGTCCGTGCCGTGTCGAGTTGCGGCACTTCTGCACACGATAATAGGCAGGAAATGCGGTGGTCTCGCGGTTCTAGGCGCGCAGTCCGGAACCGTGCGACTGCTACGGTCGCAGGTTCGAATCCTGCATCAGGCATGGATGTGTGTGATGTCCTTAGGTTAGTTAGGTTTAAGTAGTTCTAAGTTCTAGGGGACTGATGACCATAGCAGTTGAGTCCCATAGTGCTCAGAGCCAATAGGCAGGAATACCAGTTTCTTTGGCTCTTCAGTGTAGGAAGGTAAATACAGTGATAAGAAAAAACATGCCAGCAGAGGAAACCCTAACAGCCACACTTAGGTTATCAGCAACATTTCACTCATTTGAGCACTTAAAATTCAGCACTGGAATTTTGGCACAATTACTAAGTGTTATAATACCACAGATGTGTGAAGCAGTATATGGTACAATGTTCAGTAGTCATACTACGTGAAAGTAAGTCAGTACAACAGTTGCTGTTGTTGTTGTTGTTGTCGTTGTCTTTGTCTTCAGTCCGAAGACTGGTTCGCTCCTCTCCATAACTACTCTATCCTGTGCAAGCCTCTTCATCTTCAAATAACCTCTGCAATCTACATCCTTCTGAATCTGCTTGCTGTAGCCATCTCTTCTCTCTCTCTCTCTCTCTCTCTCTGTCTCTCTCTCTCTCTCTCTCTCTCTACGATTTTTACCCCCTCCCCACATTTCTGTCAAATACGAAACTAGTGATCCCTTGATGTATCAGAATGTGTCCTATCAACCGCGCCCTTCTTCTGGTCGGGTTGTGCCACAAATTTCGTTTCTCCCCAATTCTATTCAGTACCTCCTCGTTAGCTATGTTATCTACCCATCTGATGTTCAGAATGCTCCTGTAGCACCACATTTCAAGTGCATCTATTCTCTTCTTGTCCAAACTGTTTGTCATCCAGGTTTCTCTTTCACACATGGCTACATTCTATGCAAATACATTCAGAAAAAGACTTCCCGACACTTAAATCTATATTAAATGTTACCAAATTTCTATTCTTCAGAAATGCTTTTCATGCCAGTGCCAGTCTACGTTTTATATCCTCCTCCTTCAGCCATCATCAGTTATTTTGCTGCCCAAATAGCAAACTCATCTACTACTTTAAGTGTCTTGTTTCCTAACCTAGTACCCTCAGTGTCGCTTTATTTAATTTGGCTACATTCCATTAACCTTGTTTTGGTTTTGTTGCTGTTCATCTTATATTCTTCTTTCAAGGCACTGTCCTTTCTGTTGAGAATTACAATGTCACTGGCAAACCTCAAAGATATTATTTCTTCCCCATGAACTTTAATTCCTACTCAAATTTGTCTTCGGTTTTGTTTACCGCTTGCTCGATGTACAGACTGAACTGTCTACCAAAACTTCCACCATTCTAGCGCTACAGTTATTTAACTTTGAGACACACAAAAGTACACACAGAAATGATTTGACTGTATTGTCGCAAGTTCATTTCTTAAGCAAACATAGGTACATGAAATATGATTTTTATGGTCTCTTTTAAGAGTGCCATTGTTTAACATATGACTGAAAAAGTGCCACCAATTTTGTGGCCTTCCTGTCAATCTGGTGGTATTGTTGGTGGTGAGATAGGAACATCTGGTGTTGACACAAATCATGCTGCACCCGTTTTTACACACGTCCTTCTGGGGATGCAGTTTGCTGAGCAGTCCTTGATGAGGTACCGCACTTACTCGTGTCTATACATAATTTTGTGGTATGTGTGGTCTATTTTCCTCAGTTTTTCTGTACTGTATAAGAGCACGGCAGTAGATCTTCACGCGGTCACATCACTTCCGTTTAATTCTCTTGTATGCAGCTTGTTCAAGATTTTGGTGTAATGTTTCCCGATGAAGAGACAAACCTCGCTTGTATTTTTTTGTTTTTCAGTTCTTTACAACGAGGGACAAATGGAGCGAAATTGCAAAGGGAAAGGATTTCATGACAGATGGCAGTTTATGAACTGCAGCAGAGCAGCAGATGGAAAACATATTCGGACTGCCTTCCAGCTCATTCAGGAGCCCACTA
The DNA here is from genome assembly GCF_021461395.2 of Schistocerca americana. Lineage (NCBI taxonomy): Eukaryota > Metazoa > Arthropoda > Insecta > Orthoptera > Acrididae > Schistocerca > Schistocerca americana. Next base: position 146,708,617 of record NC_060129.1, on the reverse strand, counting down.
CTACAACTACAGAAGCGTCTACAGTATTATTTTAATGACTACTGTAAACTAGAATTACTAGTTTGTATTGGTTGATGTATGGAAAAATGGGCGAATTTCTCTTGGCGGAGTAATTGAGTACACAAAGTTTTATAGCAAATTAGAGAAAGACTGTTGTATCTGCCTGAAAATCACCAGACAGGCACAATTTGATATATATATATTTTTTTCCTTGGAGATGCAGTTTTTCAGTTGAGTGATTTTTTAAAACCATACACACAACGAAAACTCGACAACGACAAAAGAGTTTTTAATTACATGTGGTTTCGTGCTTAAAATGTAGTAGAAAATGCTTTCAGCTTCATTTCTTCAAGCTTTCGAGTGTTAAAATACACCCATTAATGTGAAACCAATGGTGTTAAAAAAAATCGGGGAGGTGGCACAACAGATTTTAAAGCTGTACGTTTTTTTGAAGCCAGAGTGGACGGGGCCTGTCATTATAAGTGGTACATAACATTAGCAGACAAGTGCTTATGGGTGCTTCTTGTTCATTATTTGTCTCATGTGCATGCAGCAAGTTTTCAGTACTAAAAATTATAGAGCTTAAATGAATAAAATAGTGTCTGGAATGTAATTTCTAACATTTTTTGTTCTCAAATGCGTATTTGCTCTAGTAATACGATACAGTCAGAGCTGTCACGGGGAAGCGTCACCGCGTTGAACTTTGGGGGTATGAATGCGGCGAACCTAAATGTTAACGACTAGTTAACCCTTAAGCCCGGTCCACACGCAACGATCTGTCTGCGCAGACATCGGCGCAGATGTCTGTACATGCAAAAGATCGCTGCAAATGTTGTGTGTTCACACGACACAAACCCCAATCTACTACTCGCCCGCCATCTGTCGGTGTAGAAAAGAAATATCAGTGGCAAACGTCAAATATTTAATTCAGTTATTTTGAAATATAGAAATGGAGGAAGTTCTGTTGTGGTCTGTGTTCGCAACTTGTGTTGCAAAAAACATTCAGACCAACCGCAGGAAACAGAAAGTGGTCAAAATGGTGTAGACAGTGGAAGGAGAAATTGCCCTTCTCATACAAGTATTTTTTTCTCATAATATGAGGGGTTACAAGCTTTAAGAGATAATTAAAAGTTTCGATATCCATCCGCAAATAATTTCGCCAGTTCGCAACGAATTTTTTTTTATTACCGTTTCTCTGTTTGTCGAGGCGTCAACTGCCCGCAATTTTTCTATTAGAGCACTGTATGCTGCTGTCTTTTTATCTCGGTCACTATATTCTTTACTTTTAATCTTCCACTAACATGGGTGGTTTCTATATATTTCAATGAATTCACTTGCAAACTCTCGAGAACACTGACAAGTATCAGCCATTTTAATGCCCTGTGCGCACAAACTGAACACTAGACTGAGCAAACAGCTGTTTCGCGCCACATTTGCGGCGATCTCCTGTCCACACGCTCCAACGTGTCTGCGCAGATGTGGTTTGAACCCACAGATTTGAGAGGTTTCGCTCAAACCTCCAACTTCCAGGTTTGCACACACCTCGGGTTGGTGCAAATCTTCTGTCCACACGCAACAATCTGTCTGCGCAGATGTGATGTGCGCAGACATTTGCGCAGACAGATCGTTGCGTGTGGACGGGCCTGTAAGCCGAAACATCGGTCTCTCAGACCCCTCGTTTATTTTAAATGTCGAGTGTGGCAGCACTGCAAAAAAAGCACGGCTTCACTTTCCCCGGTACCTTCGCCGCAATACTTGCCGCGTGTAATGCAGGAGTCAACTGTCAGTTTTACTTCTTCAGTGAAGACATACAGAGTATTGTTTAGAGTGCGCGAAGTTGTGAGCCGGAGATACCGCATGTTTCGTATTACGTACAAGAATTCGGTAGGTCCAATACAGCGCATGTTTCTAATTACTATATATTCTGCTTTCAGTGGCTGTTATTTTATAGTGTATTCTTCTATGCGGAAATTTATGTCATATTTCAGGTATAACATGGATCGACTTTCTAAGAAGAGTAACATATCTGCAGCTAATCTAGATTTGGAACCTTGGGCCGCAAGTGCAGTTACGGGATTTAGAAGAAGAGGAAATTGGGATCAATGATGACACATTTGACGACTCTGATGATGATCCAGATTTCGTGATAGGTGATAGTCACTATGAAACAGTGATACTAGTGAAGAAAATGTTTTATTGGAAGAAGAGCCTGGAGCGGTCTGTACCACAGAATACCTCACAGCAAACACAGTAGGTACTTCTATGGTCAAAATAATTCCCATTGGGAACGTTCTGAGCCTGTTAGAACGAAAACACAAGAGCACAACATTCTGAAAGGAGGAATGCCTGGCCTAACAGCCAAAAGTCAAAGTTTGGGACAAATTCCTACTAAATCTCAAATTGGGAGAATTTATTTGATGATGACATGATAGATGAAATAGTTTTACATACAAACGTGAAACTGAATACAATAAGGGCAAAGTTGCAGGAAAAACTAATTCGTCCAATTGCAGAGATATTGACAACATTGAAATCAAAGCTTTCGTAGGCCTTCTAATGATGACATCAATATTCAGATCGTCTCATATGTTCTCTCTTTTCGAAAAGGATCTGATCGGTCGTCCTATATTTGTGGTGACAATGTCGGCAAAGTGCTTTGAAATACTTCTAAGCAGCCTGAGACTTGACGATGTGACTACCAGAGACGAAAGAAAGAAGTCAGATCGCACAGCTGCAACATCAAACATTTTTGAGAAATTCATTTTCAATTCTCAGCAATTATTGTGTAAAAGGCAACGTTACAGTGGATGAAATGTTAGCACCATTCAGGGGAAAAATGTCCTTTCCACGTTTATATGCCTATCAAGCCACCCAAATACGGCATAAAAATTATGTGCCTGACAGTCTCTGGAACGCTTACCTCATCAATGCCTACGTACCGGGTGATCAAAAAGTGAGTATACAGGGTGTTACAAAAAGGTACGGCCAAAGTTTCAGTAAACATTCCTCACACACAAAGAAAGAAAATATGTTATGTGGACATGTGTCCGGAAACGCTTACTTCTCATGTTAGAGCTCATTTTATTACTTCTGTTCAAATCACACTAATCATGGAATGGAAACACACAGCAACAGGACGTACCAGCGTGACTTCAAACACTTTGTTACAGGAAATGTTCAAAATGTCCTCCGTTAGCGAGGATACATGCATCCACCCTCCGTCGCATGGAATTCCTGATGCGCTGATGCAGCCCTGGAGAATGGCGTATTGTATCACAGCCGTCCACAATAAGAGCACGAAGAGTCTCTACATTTGGTACCGGGGTTGCGTATACAAGAGCTTTCAAATGCCCCCATAAATGAAAGTCAAGAGGGTTGAGGTCAGGAGAGCGTGGAGGCCACGGGATTGGTCCGCCTCTACCAATCCGTTGGTGACCGAATCTGTTGTTGAGAAGCGTACGAACAATTCTACTGAAATGTGCAGGAGCTCCATCGTGCATGAACCACATGTTGTGTCGTACTTGTAAAGGCACATGTTCTAGCAACACAGGTAGAGTATTACGTATGAAATCATGATAACGTGCTCCATTGAGCTAGGTGGAAGAACATGGGGCCCAATCGAGACATCACCAACAATGCCTGCCCAAATGTTCACAGAAAATCTGTGTTGATGACGTGATTGCACAATTGCGTGCGGATTCTCATCAGCCCACACATGTAGATTGTGAAAATTTACAATTTGATCACGTTGGAATGAAGCCTCATCCGTAAAGAGAACATTTGCACTGAAATGAGGATTGACACATTGTTGGAAGAACCATTCGCCGAAGTGTACCCGTGGAGGCCAATCAGCTGCTAATAGTGCCTGCACACACTGTACACGGTACGGAAACAACTGGTTCTCCCGTAGCACCCTCCATACAGTGACGTGGTCGACGTTACCTTGTACAGCAGCAACTTCTCTGACGCTGACATTAGGGTTATCGTCAACTGCACGAAGAATTGCCTCGTCCATTGCAGGTGTCCTCGTCGTTCTAGGTCTTCCCCAGTTGCGAGTCATAGGCTGGAATGTTCCGTGCTCCCTAAGACGCCGACCAATTGCTTCGAACGTCTTCCTTTTGGGACACCTTCGTTCTGGAAATCTGTCTCGATACAAACGTACCGCGCCACGGCTATTGCCCCGTGGTAATCCATACATCAAATGGGCATCTGCCAACTCCGCATTTGTAAACATTGCACTGACTGCAAAACCACGTTCGTGATGAACACTAACCTGCTGATGCTACGTACTGATGTGCATGTCAACACAAGCACCGAAGTCAACATTACCTTCCTTCAATTGGGCCAACTGGCGGTGAATCGAGGAAGTACAGTACATACTGACGGAACTAAAATGAGCTCTAACATGGAAATTAAGCGTTTCCAGACACATGTCCACATAACATGTTTTCTTTATTTGTATGTGAGGAATGTTTCCTGGAAGTTTGGCCGTACCCTTTTGTAACACCCTGTAAATTTGAAAACTGAATAAACCACGGAATAATGTAGATAGAGAGGTAAAAATTGACACACATGCTTGGAATGACATGGGGTTTTACTAGAACAAAAAAAAGTACTGCTAGATGCGTGAAAGACCTCTTGTGCGCGTTGTTTGGTGATGACTGTGTGCTCAGCCGCCAGTTTCATCACGCTTGGCCTCCCAGATCCCCAGACCTCATTCCGTGCAATTATTTGGTTTTAGGGTTACCTGAAGTCGCAAGTGTATCGTGATCAACCGACATCTTTTGGGATACTGAAAGACAACATCCGACGTCAATGCCTCACCATAACTCCGGACATGCTTTACAGTGCTGTTCACAACGTTATTCCTCGACTACAGCTATCGTTGATATTGATGGTGGACATATTGAGCATGTCCTGTAAAGAACATCATCTTTGCTTTGTCTTACTTTGTTATGCTAATTATTGCTCTTCTGATCTGATGAAGCGCCATCTGTCGGGCATTTTTTGAAGTTTTGTATTTTTTTTGGTTCTAATAAAACCCCATGTCATTCCAAGCATGTGTGTCAATTTGTACCTCTCTATCTACATTATTTCGTGATTTATTCAGTTTTAAAATTTATACTGACTTTTTGATCACCCAGTATATTCTGGGAAAGATAGTGATGGATGTGACCCGACAGAAGAGAAAAAGTTCCAAGCCAACTCAGGCTGTTTTACATCTGTGCAAAACCATAGAAGGAAGTAACACAAACATTTCCGCTGACAACTGGTTTACATCTATAGAACTCTTTCGTGAGCTGAGTAAGAGATACGGTCAGAAAGCACAAACGCGAAATTCCTCAAGAGTTTTTGGCTGATAAGAGTAGGGCAGCTGGATCAGCATTATATGGATTCTCTGATAATACAACACTGGTTTCATTTGTTCCTAAGAGGAAGAAGCCAGTAATTCTTGTGTCTTCAATGCATCATTCCATTGAAAATAATACCATAAAAAATAAGCCAGAAATTATTTGTTACTGCAATGCAACGAAATCTGGAGTAGATTTGCTCGACATGAAATGTGCCAATTGCTCGTCAAACAGACATACAAGGCGCTGGCCAATGGCAATCTTTTACACAATTGTAAATATCAGTTGCGTGAACAGTTTTCTCCTGTATTTGTGCTACAGAGGAAACCCCATGCTAACCCGTCTCAAATTCACCAAAAGTCTGGCCATGGAGCTGATAGAGCCACATCTAAGACAACGACTGGAAATTCAAAATTTACCTAGAAATATCAAGGAAATGGTCCGTAAAATTCTGGGAGACACCCAGCAAACAAGCGAAGGCATACCAAGTCGTAGAATGGACAAAAGGAAGGCATGTATGAAGTGCCTTGCGTCCAAGAAGAGGAAAACGGTGTATGATTGCATCAAATACGGCCACTCAGTTTGCCTGGAATGCAGCAGAAAGATGTGCGTCGACTGTGCAAAAGAGATGTGATTTAATATTTCAGTTCAGTTGATTGTTATCTTTTTTACATTTTCTGCAATATTTTATTTATATTTAGGGATATATTGTTTGGTATAACAGTGGTGAAAATCATAAAAAAATCGACACTGAATGACAGAACGTACTTGTGATATTTCGTGTTTATTTTATATAATTTAAACAACAAAGTGTTTATATGGGCTGAAAAGTATTAAATTTACTTATAACATGAGTTAACTGACTATTTACTTAATTTGTCAACTTATTTGGAGTTCTGTGATATAAAATATTAGGTGGTCTGAGAGACTGCCTGTTTCTATAGTTCAATTCTTTTATCTTGGCGGCTCGCGCGTGCCCGCCCAGACGCGTGAGATTGCTGCGTTGCCAGTTGTACACAACGCACGCGCCAAGAGAAGCAGCGCCATAGTATAGTATAGTTCGCAAGCTTACGTTTAGGGGGGAGCGCGCAGTTTAAGTAAAGCCACCACGGCCGCATTAACCCTTTCGCTGCTACACAGACGTGCTCCCCGCGTTCCGCGCTGTGCGCGATTTTGTCACTGCACTGCTCGCCTGCGCAGACACATGGTCTTCCGACTGCTTTGACACTCTTATCATTAGATTCCACAAAAACTATTTGTCCCAAAAATTAGATTTTTACACATCTTCTTGACTGATACCTTCCCCTCATAAATGACTTAATTTTGTTTCGATGTGCAACGCAGTTATTATGCAGCATTAAATATAGTAAACCATTGCACGAAATTTTGAAGAGTTTGCAGAGGTAAAAGTCCATAGCGTATACTTTCCGTATGGTCGATTTTAGTTGCCACAATGTTGAGAATGAAATGTGGACAAGATACCTAAATTTCATATAAAATTTACTGTATAACAATATCTCATTTAATTTAAGTACCACATATGTTGTATGTAATATTGAGAAATATTCCATCTTTCGTGACTGTAACAAAAGTTTTATTTACACCGGGCACGTTTGGCTTTATTTTAAACCACTTCAATCAATCAAAAGGTAGTAGACAAAATACATTAAACAAAACTGTGGACTTACAAAAACATTAGGACTTGAACATACCGTCCATCAGTGAAGTGCTCTGAGCTATGTCAAATATAATTTTTGTGTGTGGCACACACAAACAGCATTTATTTGCTAAAACACTGATCAGCCAACACAAACGTTGAATATTGTGTTACCGCAGCACAAAACTACGAAAGGTGACTTGGCAATGGAGGAGACTGATGATGCTTCAAAAGAGAGAAAAGAGTCTGGTCTAAATAAGTCGCTTATTACAGTTGCATAAGAGGAATATATTTCAATACCATTGGTGAAACTGCGACTGTGCAACAAAAACAAGAAATAGAACATGAGTTCCATTGTGTATGTGCCATACCTTTCATTGATTGAAGTGCTTTAAAATAAAACTTTTATTACAGTCGCAAAAGACGGAATAGTTCTCAATATTACATACGACACCTATGTGGTACTTGAATTAAATGAGATATTGTTATACAGTAAATTTTATATGAAATTTAGGTATCTTGTCCACATTTCATTCTCAACATTGTGGCAACTAAAATCGACCATACGGAAAGTATACGCTATGCAAACTCTTCAAAATTTCGTGCAGTGGTTTACTACATTTAATGCTGCACAATAACTGCGTTGAACATCGAAACAAAATTAAGTCATTTATGGGGGGAAGGTATCAGTCAAGAAGACTTGTTAAAATCAAATTTTTGGGCCAAATAGTTTTTGTGAAATCGAATGATAAGTGTGTCAAAGCAGTGGGAACACCATGTGTCTGTACAGGCGAGCAGTGCAGTGATGACAAAATCGCGCACAGCGCGGAATGCGGGGAGCACGTGTCGGCAGCAGCGAAAGGGTTAATGAAGAGACAAAGCACTAGAAATTTCAAAAAATTGCGTTCAAACGAATAAAATTCGTGAAGTAAGGCACTTCAATATTGTTTTTAAATAAAGAAAATTCTAAGCATCACACCAGGTTTGAACCCATAACCTTGGGCTTCACAGCACAACACCTTAACCGTTACACTAACGCAACTCGTCTGACAATAAAACTCCATGAGGATTGTAGCAGGTCACGCAAAATCCTGACAAACGCTGTTGGTATGACTATGAATTACTCACGCTTCGTCGAAGTACAATAGGAAATAAACAATTACCGCTGTTCTTTATTGCGAAAAAGCGGTTCGTGAGATTGATACAAACACCTTTCCTTGCTATCGCCTGAATTAAGAGTCTTATTGCTTGTTTGGTTTAATTAATTAATAGAATATGAAGCAACTGGTATAAAGAATGCTTTTTCCAAACTTTCTGTAAAAGAAAGGCTGCTATCAAGACATTGCTTTTGTTCTATTACTTTATTTATGACTGAACGTTTCTAAAACAGGACACTCGTCCGTGCTCTGCACTGCAGTCGAGATGTGGCAACGTCGTTCTCTGTTCATTGGCTGACTGTGTTTTGTGACGTCAGATACGCAGAACGAACCTAAACTCGGCCGCGAACATAAATGACGCGCACTTTAGTCACGCACATTTCAGAGATGTATCGGATTAAAGGTTAAAATGGCGGAGATCGGCTTCCGTTTGTGACGTACTACCACCTTCCCTCTTTTTTTACCTCCATGTTGAAACCACAAAAATATATTCTTATGTTACAGCTAGCTGTGTTTCACACGATTTCCTAGGAGAAACAGTCGAGGCTATGTAACACCATCTGCTGTGGATATAGAAGTCGCAGAAATATTCTCAGTGTTTAAAGCAAGCAGGATGCAAACAACAGAATTATAGTTTGCAAAATACACTATCTAGAAATCTAAACAGAAATGCGAAAGAAAATGGAGATTCATATGAAAAAAATACTCTGTTTCAGAAGGGAATGTGCCTTGGTGGGAGGAAACTTTCAGATTAGGAAGAGCCTAAGACTTTTAGACGTTAATCAATTAAACACTAAATCTCAGAATTTCATTTGTTGCTTTCCTTTGTTAATTTAGTGTCAACTACTTTATTTCCTTTGTTACATCTTTTGAAAAATATATTATTTGACAAAACCTGTTCATTTCCCTCTGCATGTTGCCATCTATCAATTGCAAAAGCTCTTCAGCAATGCTGTCATTATCAGGTGTGAGTAATAAAATGTTGCTCCACTTCTTCCGCACAATAAGAAGAAAAATGATCGAGTGGAAACATTGTTTAGGTAGTTAGTGCAGCGAAACCGCATTGTGCGTTTCTCACCTCTATGCTTTTCGCGTTTGTATGTGCACTTCTTCTAATCTTAGAAGCAAAGTCAACCCACTTTCACGTTTTCCATTTATACATTTATGCATTTTTAACTCCCCCATAGTCATTTTCGTCGCACATGAAGGCCGAAAAGTAGTCACAAAACGTTCGTGTATGGTGTAGCCAGTGATTGTTGAAATATTTGTGAAAAACAAGTTTCCTAGAAGTAGAATGCAATATGTAGAGATTCACGTAAGAAATAGGGTTTCAGAAAAACCACACCATGTGGTAAAACGGTATGAATTCATAATTTATGTGTTTTTCCAAATATCTGTAATTACGATTTAAAAACTAATAGTTACATGCATACATACAGTAAAGAACATCTTTAACAGATGAAAAATAAAAGACCACTGAAGATGCTGCAACTGCAAAACAAAATTGTGTTTTACTAAAGGCGGACCCCATCCAAAAACATACGTATTGTTAAAGCAAACACGGAAAGAAAGAGCTTCAGCCCCAAGGTGATTAAAACCCTTTTAGTTCGTGAACGGTTACACAAATGGAAAAGCGGTTTCCGGCCAATGTTAAGGGCGTCCAGGCGCACTATCTTCTTGTTTTAGCGCTAGTATCAACAGAAGAGCGACGAGCCGCACGCACTTCTTTGTTCAGTTAATATTTTTAGCGCCTGTATCACTGGTGATATTGGAGCAAGTACTTTTTTTTTTTTTTTTTAACGGAGCCGTATACCACAGTCTAACATTTCCCTATGTAGCAAAAACTAGAAGTCAGCAACATGTTAGCCACTTAGGAATAAAACTTTTAAATTCACTTCCATCTCAAATTAAAGAATTGAAAGGCAAAAATAATTTCAAGCGTGCAGTAAAAAAATACTTGATGGAAAAATGCTACTACAGTGTAAATGAATACCTGTCTCAGATTGTGGATTGAAACCTGTACTTATTTTTTTTAAAATTTAAACTAATTTAATTATGTTTTCAACTTCGTAATCATGGTACGTATGAAAAATCTGTTAAATATTCGTAATACGTTTTGTATATAAGGCGTAGTTCATGATCTATAATTGTTTATGATGAGCACGTACTTTTGCTTTTGTGTAATAAGTTCTTGTACACTACTTATGTACTATGTGTATGCAATTTGTTTTGCTGTTTGTATATGTTTTTTCCATTTATTATGTGTATGTGTTATGTGTTACGTGTAATCAAATGAGAAATCCTATATCACATGTGTGATCTATTCGATGTTAAATAAATAAATAAAAAAAATAACATAACAGTCGCGACACTCACTGCTGTAAAAGTTGTTGGAGCGACACTAGCGCTCCAAGTGGCGTGTAAGGTGAACGTCAGTCGCGTCGTAAGCATAATGTTTATTTTGCATCCATTTCCTACGTAATTTACGAAATATTTGAGGTATTTTCTTGCCTCCGAGGGCTTGTGTAGTACCAGATGACATATATGTTTCTAAAAGTGATTCTAAAATAAGCGCAAGTATGGACAAAAACCATGAATCGAGTGGCAAGCTACAACACATTCGTGAAGAAACACTAGTGACGTTGGATGAAATTGCAGCTTACCTCGTTGATATCAAAAGAATATAAACACACAGATTCACATGTAAGAAGCACAGACACGTACCTCTACATGCAAAAGCGATCAACAGCTCATTTATAGTTCTGTAGGCCTACTGTGTTTGTCATTGTCGCTTGTTGCCACAATACGACCTTCAGGTTTATATTACTCTAAATGGGACAAGCAACTGCCAAATAGTGGGTGAAATATGTTGAAAACATTATAATGAGCTGATTACATTACATTTCACGCAAAACCAAATATTTGAATAATTTGCAAACAATCTGTCATCGAACAAGGTGCTAACAAAGTAATGTCATCGCAACAAAGGAAGCAAGGAAAATTACAACAGAAGTGAATGAAATACATACCAAACATTACGATTTTGCAAGACACGAATAACCGCACTTAATCCAACCACTTCATCTGTGTTGACGATTCACACGAATCTGGCAGTGATACGTGGAGAGCTGAACTGGCTGCTTCTGTGTCATAGGACTGTTTTACAGCTTCAGATGGATTGTTGAATCGTTGTGGCAGTTTCCTCTTCATCGTCAGTTGAGGTGGCTTATTTGAGATGTCAAACTGTGTGGGTACTGCATTCCACACGAGTTTGTTATTGTCTGTGTTCATGAACTGGTTTTGTTCGAAATGTAGCGAACAAAACCCAATATTATTATACAAGTAAACTGAGTCTTTTTCATAAGGTCTTCTCGTCTGCTATTAAGTAGCCATTTTCTGCTCCTAAAACGAAACATTAATCATTAATGCACATGTAGTTTGCAAGTGTGGACTCTGTCAAGTTTCTTGGCATATGACTTCAAGAAAATCTGAAGTGGGAGACTCACACAAATTATATCTCAAAAAAGCTATCAACTGTGTGTTACATTTTAAAGATACTCAAAAAAATCAGTCACAAAATCTATTCTCATACATGTATATTATGCTTACTTCCGCTCTACATTACGGTATGGAATCATATTTTGGGGGAACTCACCTGGGGGTAGATATATTTCCAAAATGCAAAAAAAGGCAATACGCATAATATGTAACCTAAGACATAATGAATCATGTAGACAACATTTCAAAACAAATGGCAGTGTGACACTGCCCTCTGCTTACATTTATAATATCGTCTCATTTGTCAAGTCATACCTGTTAAACAATGACTCCACATTAAAATTCAATGGAGATATTCATAACCATGCAACAAGGCAGCAACCTGAACTACATATGATTCAGTCCAGAACTACGTGCTACCAAACAAGTGTTTTAAATGCTGGGATACAAATATATAGTAATTTACCAAATGAAATCAAAGCAGCAAAGAACCCAAGAGCCTTCACACATAAGTTAAAAAAATATCTCTTGGACCAATGCTTTTATGCAGTTGATCATTTTTTTGAAATGGGTTAAAATTGTAAACAATTTTATAATAAATGTTCAATTAGGTCTGAAAATTATATACTGTGCATGTCTATGAAATATACTGGATTATTTTAATATTACATTTGTATTGGCTGTTTGTATTTTACTGTATAACATTTGTATTTACTGTTTTGTTAAAGATAGATAATTTCCTCATTACAAAATAATGTAAAATCACTTGCAAATATGTTCTCTTGATCTGTCCAATATCATATGTACAACAGTACAGTTGTATGATTTGTATTGACTGTTTTGTTTAAGATAGATAATTTCCTTGCTACAAAATAATGTAAAAATCAATTTGTAAAAATTACTTGTAAATATGATCTCTTGACCTGTCCAATATATGTACAACTGAACAATACTATGATTGCCTGGATCAATAAAATACAATACAATACAAGTGAATCCTGACGATACAGTTTAGTAACATGATGGTAGGCCTATATACTTCTCAGGATCCTTAGGAAACCTAAAAAAAAGCTGTGGTGTCTTCTTCCTGTTGTTGCTGCAATTTACTGCGTTACAAACGCTCACGCTTGAAAAAACCATTGAAGAAATCAAAATAAACAACCACTACTCGCTTTCACAATCGCGCCGAACTCACAGTTTAAGTTACTGGCCGCTTCGGGCGCTGCTGGCGCGGTAGGCAACAAAATTGAGGCGAAGTGTCGCGATTGTTACGTTAGCCTGTGGCGTATACCTTTTATAACTGCATTAGAGAGCTCTTGAGAAGACAATTACAGCGATGTAGCGTATGTTAATGTTGACGTTGAAACCTGTCGTATGAAAAAGTTCGAGATATGACTTAGAATTTGAGAGCATGATGGCCGGAACCGGCATTAGCTGCGCAAGCACCTCCACCTCTCGTTTCACACCTGTGTCAGGATGTCAACATGTTAGCCTGTGTACTTGTCTGCTCTGCAGGTCGCTCACTTCTGCTTCAATATCCCTTGCGTGCAGGTATGTGCACCACTGAGGAGAAGTTCGATATACTACTTTTATATGGTGAATGGAAAATAAATGCTGTAATAACTGTACAGTGGTATCGGGCTTTCTATCTGTATGGCCGATGTCCGATACGGCAGGCAACTGCAGGAATTGTTAAGACGCTCGTGCGGACAGGCTGCTTGAAGATAAAAAGACGACAAGAAAGAAGACTGCAGCTGACAGAGAGCAAGAAGAAGCTGTTCTGGCTACGACACTAATGAACTAACGCAGTGGCACGAGACATATTCCCAAGAGGAATTTGGAGTCAGCCAGAGGACTGCCATTCGCAGCCTGCACTGAAAGAATTTGCAGCCCATGATCTGCCACTACCTCATGCGCTCGACGACCGTGATTTCGAACGTCGTACAGAGTTTTGTCGGTTTGCCCCTCAGCAACTGAGAGACGACCCTACGTTTCGCCAACGTGTGCTCTTTACCGAAGAAGCAACGTTTACTAACCACGCTAATGTGAATTTGCATAACAAGCACTACTTGGGCAGCAGAAAATCCACAACGGTTTCGTCAGGTGCAACATCAACGCCCGTGGAGCGTAGACGTATGGTACGGCGTCATAGGACATTACGTTGTGGGAGCTTACTTCATCTCAGGCATTCTAAACGACGAACATTCTTCCGGACAGTACACATGGCTGCAACACGACGGTTGTCCAGCTCAGTCGTCCCGTGTTGCTACACAAATACTGAACGAGAACTTTCCTGGATGTTGGACAGGACGAAATTCTAATTTTTGTATGTCCATCCTATTGACTGGCAGTCTTAGGGCCACGGCCGTACACTACTGAAACAAAACGCCTACAGCCGTCCTTATGATCTTATTTGATGAGTAGTTACCAGTTTCGGCGCTTCAATGTGCCATCTTCAGGCCTCGGTTGATGCTGAACGGGTTATCACGATCGATATATACGCTGTATTAGTGCCCAACATAACTGGTGTAAACAGACTATCTAACTGTGATGTCAGCTCTCCAATCAACTGCCAACCCAGTTAAATCATCATCATGAAAATATTTAATTATTTTTTAATACACACAATGAGGACAGAGAAACTAAAAGAGTTCCGTTTATATATCAATGTCAATTATCAGACTCTTCTATCTCACTCAAAACAAGAGGGCTGTAGTTAATGACAACAGTTGAAAGACTTCTTAAGCTTTGCATTCCATAAAATACTTTTTTATGCCTCAGATACGCCACCTAAAATAATTTAAAAAATTTTCTGTAACCCAATCAATGAAATTTACTTCATGTTTCTGCAGTCAAACTTAGCTTGCTGTGAAGAAAATATAAAAAGCTCGGTGAAGAATGAAGTCTCGATAACTGAAATAAGAAACATATTAATCGATACACAGAGACGTATGAATGAAAGAAAGAATGCCAATTTTATTGGCTTACAAACCAAGGTGAATTTCAACAAATTAAAGACTGAGAACCCAGCCAAAAAATATTTTATTTGATTTCGAAATTTGAGCAAGATAGAATGGTTTTCTACACCATAACATTTGGTAACTTGAAGAAATGGGTTATTTCTTTTAAAAAATATCAAGTATTTGGTTGGATGACTATCTGAAACACTATTATATACCCGGCTAAACACGGTGTGAAGATTTCAGGTGACAATAGTTTTCAAGAATATACATATCTGAAGACTTTTTTAGAAACTGAGCACGATTCGGAAGAACGAAAGTCTGAACACACTCCCGAGGAAAGGTGGATTTACTTTCTTAAGAAAACTGAAAATCCCGAACGCAAATGCCATCTGCTAACCTTATGTGAGTATTTGTTTTCTATTTCCGCACACAACCCTACCGTGAAAACAGTATCTTCGCTGATATTGGCCCGTTGGATTGATGAAAGAAATCAATTGCTGCCAGGGACTGTGGAATCAATCTTACAGTGCCAGTTTAACTACAAGCTGACGTGGATAGTTTTTTATAAATATTTAAAAGGGAAAAAAGACTTGCTGAAAAAGTTTAAATCTTCCACAAAATGTGGTGTGACAATTACTTCTGACACCATGTAATCGTGCTATAAATAAAAAGAAATAACTTCAAATAAATTTTTTACTGCATTTCTATACCCCATCTCAAGAGTGTCCAGACAAGGTCCGAGCTATGGAAACCCTATGTGCACATCAACTTCATAGGAACACCTATGAATGCAGTGTTTTTTTCCAAAAAATAACCCACACTTGATTCATTCTTTAGGCCTAAGTACCTTCAGTGGTCCATAACTTAGGCATAAGCCTATATCAACTACTGTACTTTACCTACTAGTATTTTATATCTGCATGCATTTGAAGTTAATAAAAATACATTAAGAAGTTTCACTATAGCGTTCATCACAACTGTTCATTTATTTTATCATCCCCCTTCAAAAAGGTATAAACAAGGTTCTACTACTGAAGGGGAAACTTCTGTAGAGGAATCTTGAAAAAAATAATCTCCTCAATGCCAGCCAGCACGGATTCTGAAAACAATGATCATATGAAACCCAACTCACACTTTCCTCACATAACGAACTGAAAGCTTTGGATCTAGGCGAGGTAGATGCAATGTTTATTGATTTGAAAATCATTTGACTCAGTACTACACTTATGCTTACTGTCAAAAGTACAATTATATTGGGTATCAGTGAGATTTATAACGGGATTGAAGACTTTTCGGAACTGAGTTTAGCATGTTATATTGGATGAGAGTGATCATCGCCAAATGCGGAAGTAACTTCGCCCGCCCCCCCTCCCCCCCCCCCCATCTCGATGTCTCTTGGGACCTTTGCTATTCATGTTGGATATTAATGACCATGTGGACAATATTAACAGTAACCGCAGATTGTTTGCAGATGATGCCGTTATCTATAATGAAGTGCCATCTGAAAGAGGCTGCATAAATACTCAGTCACTTCTTGATAACATTTAAAAGTGGTGCAAAGATTGGCAACTTGCTTTAAATGATCAGGACTGTAAAACTGTGCACTTCACAAAACGAAAAAATGTAGTATCCCATGACTATAATATCAGCGAGTCACTGCTGGAATTGGCAAATTCATACAAATACCTGGGTGTAACACTTTGTAGGGAAATGAAGTGAAATAATCACATAGGCTCGGTCGTGAGTAAAGTAGGTGGCCGACTTCGGTTTATTGGTAGAATACTGGGCAAGAGCAGTCAGTCTACAAAGAAGATTGCTTACAAATCACTCATGTGACCTATTCTAGAATATTGATCAAGTGTGTGGGACCTGTGCCAAATAAGACTGATAGGGGATTCTGAACATATACAGAGAAGGGCAGCACGATTTGTCCCAGGTTTGTTGAATCCGTGGGAGTGTCACTGAGGAAATTGAACTGGAAGGCTCTTGATGATAGATGTGAACTATCCCAAGAAAGTCTGTCAACATAGTTTCTGGAACTGGCTTTAAATGATAGCTTTAGGAATATACTAATACCCCGTACATATCGCTCACACAGGGATTGTGAGGATAAGATTAGGATAATTGCTGCATGCACAGAGGCTTCAAAATAACTATTTTTCCCGTGTTCCGTGCATGAATAGCACGGGAGGACATCCTAATTTCTGGTCCAATGCGACGTACCATCTGCTATGCACCTCTCGGGGGTTTGCAGAGTAAAGATGTACATGAAGAACTGCCCACAATGCGCGTGCACTCTGGACTGAGGAATGCACAGAGTTAGAGAGACCCAAAAAGCACAGAACATCAACAAGGTGGACGGCGATTGGTGATCTCCACCTGCAGTGAAGGGGTCATTTGTGCTTTGGCATCACGGCTTGGCTATGTTTTGGAAGGCAGAGAAAAGGAGGAACTGCCTATAATGGCAACGCCCAGTAACAATTGAAAGAAGCTGGAGGGAAATGTCATTCTCTTCTCTTACGTCCTGAAATTCACAATAAGGTGAAGTAAAGTTCTTTAAAAGGCAGTCATTTTGCAGTTCGAATACTACAGAGCTACCTTCCAGCAGTTGACCCTATGCTAGGGTGACCAACTCTTCCGCACATCCCAGGATTACCCATATTATAACAATACTTTGTTAATCCTCCTGGCTCCTTTAATGACTGACTTTTTCTCCCGTATATTTAGTCAACGATCATTATTCTCAATATTTATTAATTCACGAAAACTATAGATAGTTCAAGTAAACGAGCAACACATATCGAAAAGTTTTCATATAATAATCGATAGTATTGAATCTTCCTGGCAGATTAAAACTGTGTCCCGGGCTGAGACTCGAACTCGGGACCTATGCCTTTCACGGGCAAGTGCTCTACCAATTGAGCTACCCAAGCACGACACACGCCCCGTCCTCATAGCTTTACTTCTGCCAGTACCTAACAGCAGGACAGCTTCTGTAAAGTTTGGAAGGTAGGAGACGAGGTAACAGCAGGACAGCTTCTGTAAAGCCTGGAAGGTAGGAGACAAGGAACTGGCAGAAGTAAAGCTGTGAGGACGAGGTGTGAATCGTGCTCGGGTAGCCCAGTTGGTAGAGCACTTGCCCGCGAAAGGCAAAGGTCCCGAGTTCGAGTCTCGGTCCGGCACACAGTTTTAATCTGCCAGAAAGTTTCATATCGGCGCGCACTCCGCTGCAGAGTGAAAATCTCATTCTGGAATCGATACTATTGTCGACAAGTAGTCCGTTTGAGCAGAACTGGCAAACCACGGTTGAACTAGCCTCCTACGACTGAGCAGCTGTTGTACAAATACACTACTGGCCATTAAAATTGCTACACCATGAAGATGACGTGCTACAGACGCGTAATTTAACCGACAGGAAGAAGATGCTGTGATATGCAAATCATTAGCTTTTCAGAGCATTCACACAAGGTTGGCGCCGGTGGTGACACCTAAAACGTGCTGACATGAGGAAAGTTTCCAACCGATTTCTCATACACAAACAGCAGTTGACCGGCGTTGCCTGGTGAAACGTTGTTGTGATGCGTACCATCACATTTCCGACTTTGATAAAGGTCGGATTGTAGCCTATCGCGATTGCAGTTTATTGTATCGCAACATTGCTGCTCACGTTGGTCAAGATGCAATGACTGTTAGCAGAATATGGAATTGGTGGGTTCAGGAGGGTAATACAGAACGCTGTGCTGGATTCCAACTGCCTCGTATCACTAGCAGTCGAGATGACAGGCATCTTATCCGCACGGCTGTAACGGATCGTGCAACCACATCTCGATCCCCGAGTCAACAGATGGGGACATTTGCAAACAACCGTCTGTACGAACAGTACGCCGACGTTTGCAGTAGCATGGACTATCAGCTCGGAGACCACGGCTGTGGTTACCCTTGACGCTGCATCACAGAGAGAGGCGCCTGCTATGGTGTACTCGACGACGAACCTGGGTGCACGAACAGCAACATGTCATTTTTTCAGATGAATCCAGGTTCTGTTTACAGCATCGTGATGGTTGCATCCGTGTTTGGCAACATCGCGGTGAACGCACATTGGAAGCATGTATTCGTCCCATACTGGCGTATCACCCGGCGTGATGATATGGGGTGCCATTGGTTACACGTCTCAGTCACCTCTTGTTCGCACTGTCGACACTTTGAACAGTGGACGTTACATTTCAGCAGGATAATGCACGACCACATGTTGCTGGTCCTGTACGGGCCTTTCTGGATACAGAAATTGTTCGACTGCTGCCCTGGCCAGCACATTCTCCAGATCTCTCACCAATTGAAAACGTCTGGTCAATCGTGGCCGAGCAGCTGGCTCGTCACAATACGCCAGTCACTACTCTTGATGAACTGTGGTATCGTGTTGAAGCTGCATGGGCAGCTGCACCTGTACACGCTATCCAAGCTCTGTTTGACTCAATGCCCAGGCGTATCAAGGCCGTTATTATGGACAGAGGTGGTTGTTATGGGTACTGATTTCTCGGGATCTATGCACCCAAATTGCGTGAAAATGTAATCACATGTCAGTTCTAGCATAATATATTTGTCCAATGAATACCGGTTTATCATCTGCATTTCTTCTTGGTGTAGCAATTTTAATGGCCAATAGTGTAACACACAAAGTAACAAGGACTCTCCTAAAGGAGATTATAGAGGTGTTCATGTTTAATCACTCATTGTGTTATTTATTTCTCAATTGAGTCACAAACAGCGACAACACTCTGCAGCACTTCAAAAGAATTTTTTCTCTTATGAACAGCGGACTGATCAGTGTAACAGAACCAGCTTAGAATTAAGTCAGAGCTTATGACTGAAATCTATTTTGATTACAATTGCAGAAAGGTTTTTTAATTTGCACAGGGAGATAAAAAATTGAGGAGTTTTGCAGCTTCTATAAATATGTACTCGTAGCGTACACAATATATGGGGTGGACCATTTTAATCCGTAATAGGGAATAATTGGAATAAAGATGAGACACAGCAGAATGTTCTAGATAAAAGCAGCACGTGGTATGGAGGGTCATGCATTGTTACTAATGACCATGAACTTGAACTTGATTTTCAGGGTGATTTGGATGTTTAAACGATTTTTTGAAATGGGATTTAAGATTTGGACAGAGTGGCAAATTTTACATAAAAAATTGTACATTATTCGAGGGCGTGGCAATGTGCAGTGGAGGTCAAACAAAAAAATATGGTTTTAGTTCTAATAATGATTAACTCGGAATAGAGGGGGGCGGGATACAGCAAAATACAATGTTAGATAGAAATTGGAAGGGGCATCCCGAGGAATGAGAGGCGAGGGGACTCACTCGACGGCTTGTAAATGAATGATCTACGTTTTATTTCTGTTTTTCAAATGTCAAATCAACACTTATATGTAGTGACCTATTTATTTTTGCCAATAAAAAGGTTACTTAAAATTAAAAGTTCACACCTCTCTTTGTCATTTTCAAATCCAATGTTACAAATTGTGGTTTCCATGAAACAAAGCTCAACCTTAGAATGACCTCACATAATGAGACACGAACCCTTATGCCCTTTGTATCTAACGTATTTTGCTGTGTTCCTCTTCTATTTCGAATTAATCCCTACTAGAACTAAAAATAAATTTGCACATTTGATCTTTATTGAACCTTGCCACGACCTTGAATAATGCATCATTTTATACATAAAATCTGCAGTTCTTTACAAATCTTAAATCAAATATCAGGGTTCCCATTTTCAGAAATATCACTTTAACATCCACATCATCTTCAAAATCACATTAAAGGACACAGCAATTAGTAGCAATGTGTGACCCTCTTCTCCACCTACAACTTTTACATACAAAATTTTGCTTTATCCTGCGTTATTCCTTATTATGGAATCGAATAGTGCACCCTGTACATGTAAAAATTTCTTAAATTTTATTGTGATTATACTTGTGTAATCTTCAGTTAACAACTTCTTTTGTCATAGAAGAGATTACTGAGTAGTCTTTTATTCTTGCAAACGTGTATCTTAGCTGTCAGAACTTTATTATGTTTCCAGCAGTGTAGAACACCAAAGTTTAGCGCTAGTTCCGTAATTCTTTCAACGTCCTTAAACAGGCAATATGTCCTCATTTCACCATTATGCTTCACGTTTGGATACTAGTGCAATGTTGAGAATTTCACGTTTACATTGGTTTCTACACTCTTCATCCGAACTTTGATTTGCCTTCTCTTGAAAAATCTTTGCACTCCTGCAGTTAAAGCATTTTTTCCACACCATTATTAGACATGGATGGTTACAGTCCAATATCTTTTACAGCTACAACATACTGTTCCCTGTCCATACTTGTGTCCACACAGTTAATTAGCAACGCCTCTGTAGTTACCCGTGTCGACGGACACGGACGTGGCGAAACTTGAGGATGCTTACGATTGTGCTGCTAGTTTCATCTGTAATATTTGTATTTATGTTTCAGAATTTTACAAAATTATGTTGACTATTTTAGTTGAGCCTTTGCCTACAACTCCTGTTAATTTATTAAAAAAGTAACAACACCCTCACTTGACAATCACTACACACCCAAAATAATTAATTTCTTCTCGAAGTCAACCCCAGTAAATTCAACAGGTGATATTTTGAAATGTTTGTCTTCACTACCTGTATGATCTCGATTTACACTTTATTCCTTTTCAAATATAAATGCACGATACTCCATCTACTGAAAAAGTGCTTACTGCATAGTTCTCGAACTGCTGGAGATACTGTCTAGGCGGGGAACATTCTACCCAGATTTATCCCGTAAGAGATCTACTTCTCGTAACCACGACAACAGATATTTGACAGTTTGTGGCCGCAGACTCTTCAGAGCTAGGTGCTCTTACTTCTGACAAGTGAGTCTTCCGTGAATCAGACAGGGAGAAAACTTTTAGAAATCACAGCCATAGCAGGTGCGATTCGAAGAGGGGGCTGATATCACGACGTGTTATTTTTAAATTCCTCATTAAAATATTAAGCATGACAACAGGTATTTGACAGTGTGTGGCATAAGAGATACCTCCTATACGTTCGGGCATCAGTTATGTCAGTCTTCCTTTTGTGAAGTCAAATAGTCAGCGATTTTAAAAAACTATTTTTAGTATTTCTACATTTTATTTTCTACTGGTATTTTGAACATTTTTTTGCACTTAGCCTAACAGCTGAAACTATTCAAGAATTGAATGAGCCAATTATTACACTTTAAAGTGTAATAATAATTTCACAAAGAAACAGCACAGTTGGTCATACTTACCTTCAGAAGGCAAAATTTTGATACCACTGATAGAGGCACGTTTTAAGATTGCCGAGTGCCTCCGCAGGTAGGAAAGAGGGACGGGTTCGTAAGCGTCAGGAAAGAATGGCTGGCCAATCGGACCCCACGATTGGAGACAAGTGCCTCTTTCCTTCCTGAGGAAGGATAGAATACTCCCAAAAGCTAAGAATAGTGTTTCCACTTTTAAATGCATGAATCTGCAATTCTGGAATTTCCTCACAAAGGAAGTGCTGACAAGGCAGTACAGTTTCATAGTTTTCTCACACAAACTTTTCTTTTGATACAATATTAGGTAGGACCATTCAAACAAAATCTTTATCCTTTCATAAGTAAACTTTTTTGCTCACATCTACTATCTCGACTTCTCTCAGGCCATTATTGCACAATACGAAATATACAATACAGGATGGAATAATGACAATATTATGGGAAGGATACACCGCTACTCACCATATAGTGGAGATGCAGAGTCACAGATAGGCGCAACAAAAAGACTGTCAACCAAATAAGCTTTCAGCAGAAAAGGCCTTAATTGGAATTAAGACCCCCCCCCCCCCCCCCACACACACACACAGTCTAGCCTCAGCAGCCAGACACGCTGGCCATGTGTGTGAGCTGTGTATGCACAAGCGTACGTGTGTGTGTGTGTGTGTGTGTGTGTGTGTGTGTGGTCTTAATTCCAATTAAGGCCTTTTCTGCTGAAAGCTTATTTGGTTGACAGTCTTTTTGTTCTGCCTTTCTGTGACTCAGCATCGCTGCTATATGGTGAGCAGTAATCTATCCTTTTCATTTTACCGTCTCGATCCACTATTTTTTGGATACTTACCTGTGTGACACTACAGTGAGTCTCTTGTGACCACTACAACTGTCCAGCAGTGCAATTAGGAATAGATGTCAGACCTGATTTGCCAGAAGAAAATAAACTGCTCACATTAATTGTGCTAGTGCCTATATGTCTGACATTGGGTAAAAGGATATTTTCTTCAATAACAAGCAAATGACCTGTTCGGATAAGCAAATGTGTGACGACGATGATGTTCGGTTTGTGGGGCGCTCAACTGCGCGGTCTTCAGTGCTCGAAGCAAATGTGTGCTCCACCTCTGCTGTACTGCCACACTTCAGGAATTCACCAGTGCTTCCTTAATTCCTTATAAACAGCATTTCACATTTAAGAAAGAACACAGTGATAAATTTTTTATTTGACATTTGTTATTTATTCATAAACACTTCTTTCGTAATTTAATGTGACATAAAAAATTGCAAAGTACATATTTTTGAACGACAAAAATGTTCACACGAAGAAAATACATACACAAACGTCTTGTAACCACAGTCAGTCTAAGCTATTTTCTTTAAAAAAAAAAAAAAGATCTTAACATCGAACTCAATATTAAAGGTTGACAATGACGACGACGGTGGTGGTGACCATATGTCACTCTTCTCACTCAGTGTGTACAAAATGTAACATACTTCCTTAAATTTACTCCTTTCTTTAAACTACACAAACCGGCAACAAAATGAGTTACACATACAAATGTTTCTGATGAATATAGCATAAAACATGTCATTAACCTGTTTAAAGGCATTTGCAATTAACAGCAAACAAATGGACAGGCCTGTGCATAAGTAACTCACCAACAGGAACTCATGTGAAACAAAACAATTCCAAATTGAATTCAAAGTTCATTTCTAACAATTTTACAGCATAGGTAAATTTGATGCTCATGAAAATTTATGTGTAAGCCCAGTGCTAGACAGTGCATATAACTTAACACTAAAATGATTTTAATATTATTCAACAAACGGCCCCCACAATTTGGAATGTTAGATACTGCAAACTAAAGCCACTATCTGCATGTGTAAGATAACCTCTACTGCTCGGATGAAAAATCTGGACCTGAAAATCTGGTTTTTCTGTAACGTGGCACGCCAAAAACTGTTTTATCAAGTTCTCTGAACTTCTGGGGATCTGACAATTTGGATCCAGATTCGAGAGAGTACAGAACACCTCATTCCATAAATCTACCTTTTCTGGCCTGAATGTGATCTGAACCTCTTAACTTCAGTTCCTGGAAAGCCAGCTTGTCGAAGTTTCTGAATCTGGAGTCACGCGGTGTAGGTCGATCCGAACCTCTCTGTGCTCGGTCTGATACGATGGAACCAGTGTCAAGCAACTGTGACTGTTCCGACGTGACGAACCTACGCTCACGAGGCTGTTCTGAAGCCGAGAACGTAGACGTGACATTCTGTACTATGGAAATTTCTGTAGGAGGCTCCTACACTTTGCTGAATCTAGAGACACGAGACGACAGTTTATTTGTGCTTCTCAACCTCGGGTTATCGGACTGATTCTGCTTTGGAGCCACGTACCTGGAGCCACGAGACCCATCTCGGTTCGGAGTTGACGATTTGGAATCGAGAGACAGCACACGATCTGAAGCGGTATACATCATCTCACTAAGCTGAGGAGGATCTGGGGATCTGTAACCTGTCTCAAAAGACAGTTTGTGACCTGAAGTAAAGTACTCGTTTTCCTGTGTTCGATCCAAGGTGCGTACAGGCTACCTACGCTGTGCGAGATCCGATATGACGTAACTAGCTTTTCGCGACTGTGACCTTCCCGGTGTGCTGAACACACGCTCAGGTAGCTGCTGTGAAGGCAGGAATTCAGATTCGACATCTATTGCAGATTCTGTAAGAGATTCGTCTAGGTCACTGAATCTGAAGACACGGGACAGTGGTCGACCCGAACCTCTGAATGCTGGGCTCTCAGGTTTATCCCGGTTTGGAGTCACATATTTGGAATTAAGAGATGGTGCCAGATCTGAAGCCTTATACCTCAACCCACGGATCTGAGGGGGATCTGGAGCCCTAGGACCTGTCTCGAGACGCTGTCGAAGGTCCGAAGTGAGGTACCTGTTTTCCTGCGCTCGGTCCGATATGGCAGACCTGACATCTTGCAAATGTGATAGTTCTGTTGTGACAGACCCGTGCTCGTGGGGCTGCTCTGAATCCAGATATCTAGATATGACACTCCGTAGTAAGACAGTTTCTGCAGCAGGCTCATCCAATTTGCCGAATCTAGAGAGACAGGGTGACGATTTACCTGAGCCTCTGGACCTTCGGTCCTTAGGCATCTTCTGGTTGGGAGACAAGTGCCTGGAATCGCGAGACTGTGTCCGATCTGAACCCGTGTAACTCGTCTCACTAATCAGAGGAGGATCTGGGGCTTCGTAACATGTCTTAAATGACTGCCTGCGATCTGCAGTAAAGTACTCGTCTTCTTCGGCTTCATCTGAGGTGTATATAGGCTCCCTACGCTGTGCACGGTCTGATACAATGTAACTAGCTTCTCGTGACTGTGACAGTTCTGAAGTGCTAACCCCACGTTTACGCGGCCGTTGTGAAGTCAGGACTGTAGATTCGAGATCAGACAATAACAGAGACTTTTCCAGGTCACTGATTCTAGAGACACAGGATGGTGACAGAACTGAGCCTATGAACCTTTGGTTCTCACATTGATCCTGGTGCGACGAGAAGTATCTTGAACTGTGAGATGATGCCAGATCTGAAACAGTATACCTAATCTCACTTAGCTGCGGAGGATCTGGGATTCCGTAATCTGTCTCTATCAACTCTCGAAGGGGTGAAGCACTAGGCTCCCGGTGTGTTGAAGCCCGATATCCACGCTCAGGATGCAGCGAGGCCCGATACTCGCGCTTGCGGCGCAGCGAGGCCAGAAGCTCCCGGAGGTCCGAAGCACGACGATCCCGGAGGTCTGAAGCACGACGCTTCCGGCAGCGAGAACCACGATGTTTCCGACAGCGAGAACCATGATGCTCCCGACTGCTCAAAGAACGACGCTCCCGACTGCTCAAAGAACGACGCTCCCGACTGCTCAAAGAACGACGCTCCCGACTGCTCAAAGAACGACGCTCCCGACTGCTCAAAGAACGACGCTCCCGACTGCTCAAAGAACGACGCTCCCGACTGCTCAAAGAAAGACGCTCCCGACTGCTCAAAGAACGACGCTCCCGACTGCTCAAAGAACGACGCTCCCGACTGCTCAAAGAACGACGCTCCCGACTGCTCGAAGCACTACGCTCCCGACTGCTCGAAACACTACGCTCCCGACTGCTCGAAACACTACGCTCCTGACTGCTCGAAGCACTACGCTCCCGACTCCCCGAAGCACGACGCTCCCGACCCCCCGAAGCACGACGCTCCCGACCCCCCGAAGCAGGAAGGTCTCTGTTGCTTGAAGCACGAGGCTCTCGACGGTCTGAAGTTGTGAACCTTTCTTCCTCAGTTTGTTCCGTGGTGTATCTGGGCTCCTTGTGTTGTGTTCTATCTCCTCCTCGTGATCGTAATCTTTCTGATCTTTCAAAACCACGATCGTGGGTCTGTTCTGAGACTCGATTTAGGTCTGTGTGCTCAGGTTCCCAAGACTGATGCAGAGTATTAGGACCCGAAATGGGTACCCGAGTATGTGAAGAATTTTTAATTGAGGACTTCTTCACGACAGGTCGGTGTGGTTCGTAATTCGCAGGCAGTCGCGACTGATTCTGGTCTGCAGGCTGCATCTTACCCTGCTTCTTTGAACTGACGTTTTCCATCAGCTTCTTCCATTCTGACATCCGCATGAATCTAGCTCGAGTTATACCGAGGAATACTTTGAAATTGCGTGCCTTCAAGTCCTCAGAAGATTTGTCATCAACCCAAAGAGTCAGCCGTATCCTTTTGTCTGTCTCTGTTACTCTCTTGATGATTTTCCACTCGGTAGTGGAGATGTCTACATTTTGCTTCTGAACAAAGTCCAGAATCTGCTGGTTACTTCTCTTATTCATCCCCTTTATCACCCACAGTACAAACTTGGTACCCTTCAATGTGGTCTCCGCCTGTGCGACTTCCAACTTGGCACCCGGCCACGGGTCGATCTTTGGTACAGTACTGCATAGCCACGCTTTAGTCGTCCTGTTGGCGCAAGTGAATGCTAAGCCCCCATTCTCGTACTGCATGGCAGAAAACTGGATTGGTTCTCCCTTGTCTGACGGATTAATCCTCTCCACAAGTGCAGTTCCCAGCATCTCTGCCTGTTCCTCTGTCATCTTGATGTCTGGAAAGCCCTTGGGCACGACAGCCAGACTCATCGTGTCAGATTCACTGGTAGTTGTGGTATCATCCAAATTCGCTTCTTTCAATTTGCGTTTTTGCCTAACTTCATCGGTGTTCCTTTCCAATTTTTTATCTACTCCCTTACTATCAGTGACAGTTTTCTTGTTTTTGGCAACTTTATTACTTGTTTCAGACTTTTGGGTTTCTTCTACCAGTTTCCATTTCTTTCGTTCAGCTTTAGATAGCACTCTCCCCCCTACCAACAAGGCTTCCATTATTCTCATTTTTCGCTTCTGTGCACCTGACATACGCTTCTTTTTGAGTTGCTTTTGGCTGACATCTGTTTCCGCTACTTCAGTTTCCATCCTCATAGATGCGTCAGATTGATCTTCCTCTTCAGGAACCTCACCATTTTGTTCCTCTTTCTGTTCTTCTCCCATCCCTCCAGAATTCTCAGCTTGTCCTGATGTATCCATTGCCTCTTCTACAAAAAGTTCAGACGTGTCTCTTTCCTCCGAATCTCCAGTTCCATTTTTGTTGACCTCTTCAGTTATAGAGTTGTCAGCATTAATAATATAACCTGACTCCACTTCTTTCAAGTTGTGTTTTTGCTGAACAGGTGCTTCCCCATTGTCAGCATTAGTTTTTAATTTTTTAATATTGCCATAACTTATTTCAGGACTTTGGATGTCTTCCTCTGGTTTCCATTCCTTTGGTACAGTTTTGGGTACTACTCTCTCCCATGTTGCCTCACACTCTTGTTCCTCTTCCAGTTCTTTCATTCCCTCAGAATTCTCATCTCCCAATACTTCCATTTTCTCCATCTTCGCAACCTCAGTAATGTGTCGTTCCCCAGAAACATTCGCAGACTTCTCTGTCGAAGGCATATTTACAGTCTCTATGGCAGACACACCTGGCACCGATTTTTCTGCGAGGTTCGAGCTCCCCCCCTCTGCAGCACTGTTGTCCCTTCTCCGGACTGCTCTTTCAGAGCTGTTTTCGGATTTGTCGGTTTCCCCAGCACCAGGTACGGCAGCCGAGGTCCCTCCTGTTGCGAGTTTAGAAGAATCTCCCTCTGCAACTGCACCTTTATCACCTACGAGGCCCGGGGTCACCTCACCTCGAGGTCCCCTGGTGCCTAGTTCGCATTCAGTCTGTTCTGAATCCCGGGTCGCCTCACAGAGAGGTCCCCTGGAATCTTCGGCATCTGCTCGCTCGGAGCTAATTTCAGTTTTTTTCTCTATGATCCCACGAGAAGCTGAGGAAAGTGTGGACCACCCGGACAGAGCCCCGCTTGCCCGGGCTAGGCTGGATACTCTGGGAGGGCGCCCGGTATCCCAGAGGCCCCGTTCGAGGCACAGCTCCCCTGTGCCACGCACCCCTCGGCACGGGTCGCACCACACCTTGGGTTGGGGGGCAGTTTAACGTCGTACCCAGGACGACCCCTCTATCAGTGTGCCTGCACGGAGGGTTTGGAAAGTACTTCGTACCATGCATAATTTGAAGAGTGTTCTGTATCGCCTCAACCCATAAGCTGCAACTGCAAACAGAATCAGAAAGAGAGAAACACTGAAATTCAAGAACTGCGTTTTTGTTCACCAAACAGGAAAGCTGTCCTCATCGATTGTTGGTTTGAATGCCAAAGTGCTTTAATAGGAGTAATCCTGTCTGAGATGGTGTAACCGTGCCTTCCTATGATTTTTGAACTGACCTACCAAGCCAGTTACAGGATAGCTATCTTTTACGTGGACCTTGGACCACAGTATAACTTGGTGTTTTTCACAATAACAAATCTCTCTTGTCAAAATCGGCAGAAAACGATCGGGTATCAAATCCAATTACCTAGGATTTCTAGCAGAACATACCAACTGTATTACCATGGCACACTCCTCACCTCAGATGATGAACAATAGGCTCATTAAATGTGCATAAATTCTGCAAGTTTGCACCAGTTTAACTCTTTCCACTCCTATGTATGATCAAACAAACTTCGTATCATAATGTCAATTCTAGACAAAGGTATTTCATGTGAGAAATTGAAAATTTAAGTTAGAAATTCACTACCAGGCACAGCTGTTCACGAGGGATAAAATGTGGACAGGAACTTGTGTCCCGAAACATCGTTCGATGACGCTACAGGGTGTCAAAATTATAGGTGCTGACACCTGTAAATGTACATATACATGGTACCAATTTTCAGGGATAATGGAGAAGATAAACGTATCAATTTGAGACAGGGGACCTTGCCCAGAAACAAATGATACAAAAGTTGTAAGAGAAAATTGGTTTGAGACCTCTGACAGTGAATACATGTAACAGTATTTTTGCTAAGAGTGTAGAGTAGGCAACTTTCAGAGGTTGTAGTTTGGACCAAAACAAGAAAAAAATGTCCAGTAAACATTGTCTCTAAAAGGCATATCTCAGGAACTATGAGCACTTGTTTACCTTTGCTGCTGTGAAACACATCTCATCTACTGAACTAGTGCTCATAGCTCTTAAGGAATGTGCTTCAGAGCCAGTGTTTCCTGGATATTTTTGTCTTGCTTTGGTCCACAGAAATCTCCTCCAAAAAATGGAAAAAGCGAAAGGCTTACTGTAGAAGATGGATAGAGGCGCCGGGACCTGTGGCTACGACACTGTAGTGCCGTCGCACATTTCCGGGCACAGGTTCCTATCCTCATTTCCTTCTTCGGGACACCTTATACAGCCCCACGAAGTTTGTCAGAATGATTTTGAAACACCTGGTGTGTTTCATTTAATTGTTACTTTTTAGGTACGAAGAAGTTGGTGTAATAGACTTTGAAGCAGTTAATAATAATCAATTTTGTATTTCAGTTTCGATTTTCAGATGTTTCCATCCCTATCGCAAGAAAATTATCTCAATTTGCACATCATTGTTACACTACTGTTTAATATTCTGCCTTAAACTGCAATTATTGTGTGTGTGTGTGTGTGTGTGTGTGTGTGAGCGCGCGCGCACTCCTGCTGCTATCCACATCTCCTCCTAAACCACTGGACCGATTTCGACCAGACTTGATCACATATCCCTTACTGTCAGGTCCAATAGTTGTGGGAGTAAGAACCACCTACCTACCACAGTTCAGGAGACGATATGCCACAAATAATGAGATGTACGAGAAACTGTCGCATTGCATGTGACATTTAAATTTACAACTTCTTGTCTACTAACTCTATTTGCAACACAATCTGTAGACAGTATCCACATATGCTGCTGAATGTACCTACAGAATAATGTCACTGAACGGCACACACAGACTGGGAGGTACGTCGTCATAAACGCTGAGGTGTGTCAGAAAGTGCAACGTTGTGAATGACATTTAAATTTATTGGGTCTTTGCTACCACCTCTGTTTTCAACATATTTCTCTGACAGTATCCAAATATGTCACCGAATGTACCTCTGCAAATATACAATTGTACGACACGCAGTTTGAGAGATGCGACATCACATACACTGAGATACACGAAAAATGCCGGATCGTGCATCTGTGATTGTTATCTGCACAGCCAGAAGACACACCTTGTCGGTGCTGCACATTTTAGCGATTCTGATCGAGATAAACTTATGCTGCAGTCTCCAGTATAGAAGGGCGCACAGAATCAGCTAAGCGAAAAATCTGTGCAAAATGCATGTTTATTTATATATCAAAGCTAACTTGGGCATCTTTCCTTGTGAGAGACCCTGCACAAGACTGTGTGTAGATTTGAAGTTCCAGATTTGAATAGTTTACTGTTTGGCTCGTTTCTTCTGCATAATCTCAGATCAATTATATCGATACCTAACATTCACGACTGCCGTGGTAAACTAGTACTGTTATCGTCAATTGTAGGCTTAAACTATACTGTGCTCTTATAAAAATTTTTAGGAAAGTATGGCTACAGTCGTTCGCAGCAATTTTTTTCCAATTTCAATCTACAATTACGTTGTTGTTGTTGTGGTCTTCAGTCCTGAGACTGGTTTGATGCAGCTCTCCATGCTACTCTATCATGTGCAAGCTTCATCTCCCAGTACCTACTGCAACCTACATCCTTCTGAATCTGCTTAGTGTATTCATCTCTTGGTCTCCCTCTACGATTCTTACCCTCCACGCTGCCCTCCAATACTAAATTGGTGATCCCTTGATGCCTCAGAACATGTCCTACCAACCGAT
This sequence comes from Schistocerca americana, assembly GCF_021461395.2. Lineage (NCBI taxonomy): Eukaryota > Metazoa > Arthropoda > Insecta > Orthoptera > Acrididae > Schistocerca > Schistocerca americana. Next base: position 146,677,366 of record NC_060129.1, on the reverse strand, counting down.
CCCTTCTTCTAGTCAAGTTGTGCCACAAACTTCTCTTCTCCCAAATCCTATTCAATACCTCCTCATTAGTTACGTGATCTACCCACCTTATCTTCAGCATTCTTCTGTAGCACCACATTTCGAAAGCTTCTATTCTCTTCTTGTCCAAACTAGTTATCGTCCATGTTTCATTCCATACAATTACGTAAGAAATACATTAGTTTCAGTGTTTTCAGATGCTTGCAACACTATTTTTTCATAAGTTAATGGTACGAGTGTTTTGAATACATGATTTAATATTTAATTTGTAGCAAATCTGTGTTTGTGGTTCACAGTTCAGCCAAAGTATACATCACCCCTGAATTTCATTGATTGGAGGGAGGGAGGGGAGAGAGAGAGAGAGAGAGAGAGAGAGAGAGAGAGAGAGAGAGAGAGAGAGAGAGAGAATTTCTGGAAACTGCCATAGTCCTTTGTATAATCTTAAGAGCTACTTGAAACAAATCAGCATTCATGATTTAGTTACTGTAGCAGGTTTTCTAACTAACATATTGTGTTACATCTAGTTTTCCCTTAAAGGGGAGTAGCCCTACATATTATCTGCATTTATCGTAAATTAGCCCTGTATTTGAGGTTGCTAATGACTACAATTAACATTTTAGGAAGCTAGTAATATTTTCCACAGGTTTTTGTTTTCCTTAATAAAAATTTCATTTTGTGTACCTGCTTCAGCTATTGTAAGGAAATAGCAACCTTTTAGCTCTACAGATTAAAAGACAATCAGCAGGTTTAATTTAAATTATTTGTTCACTGCCTTGTAGTACACTGCACCAGCAAAAATGCAGCCACACTGTGAATGCTGTTCTCAAACAAAGGATAAGTTAGTTGACGTTCGTAAGCAGCTGGAAACTGGCCCGACTACAGTCAAACAATTGGCAGCTACTGCAAATCGGTGCGTTGGAAGAGCTCCCTAGAATTGTGTATCTGTGATACCTGTACCAGAGGTACCACAAGTACTGTAATGTGGATCCCGTCATTACCGATCCCCCTAACCGACATCTTTGAGGTGCTGTCTCTCACTGAAACTGAGCCATTGGGCTTCACTTGTTTTGGGTCCAGTGTCAGGAGGAGGCAAATGCAAAAGAGTAGGGGGTCTATTAATTGTCGGCAGTTCAAACATATGGTGAATGATGGTGCCCCTTAGGGGAATGGCAGCAAGGGACAGGAACACCACCTGATGCACTCAGTGTGTACGCTTGGGGGCCGCATTCAACATATACCTACAAGACAGATGTCAGGTCACACACAAAGTGGACAATGTTATTAAGAAGTGCAGCTCCAGTCCAACTGTAGTAAAGTACGGTGTGTCCAAAGGACCAGTTCTGGGTCCTTTATCGTTCATACTATATGTTAATGATCTGCCAACAGAACACAACAGCAGGATACTTAACTATGCAGATGACACAACCGTTGCTAACTGAGGAACCAATGAGAATGATTTGGCGCAAAATTGTTCTGGTGTTGTAACGAAGCAGGGTTGCCCACTGCTATCCTGTTTTGGTTTTACACTCCTTCAGTAACTTAGTTAAGCAATGAACTTTTCTTTTTTTTCATTTTCACTACTCAGATTCTGACTACAGATTCTGTGGCCTTCAGCCTCATAGCACAGAATTCGGAAATAGTTTGAATAAAATTCCCCTAGTAAAATCTATTATTTCAGTACATTCTAATGTCTATTCTGAAAGTAATGAGCTACTTAGTTTTATTGGAAATGCATCCTATTAAAAGTTATGAACAATGATGTATATTGTACATATTAAGTAAAATTCAAGTGAGCTAATAGATCAAATGCAGCTATAAGACTGCATCCAAAAGAAAGCCTGAAGTTTACCGATTCCAGCAAAGTGTTTAAATTAACCTAAAGTCTATTAGTTAAATAGATATTAAGACTTGAAATCTGTAGCCTGTATGACTTTCAGTGCCAACTGTGACCAAACTACTGAATAATTACGAGATCTGTTTTGATACTTTTGCTACCTATATTTTTCTACTTAAAATGACTCCAGTCTCAACTTTGTAAGTGCATTAGTTAAGGGGGGACGTACATGAAAATGACCAAATTTGTGAAAAAAATTTTATTGGCTCTTCATTTACTACATGGTATTGAAATTTCAATTACCAAATATTACGTTCCAATTCCGCTTCTAAGGGGGAAAAAAATAATAATTTGTAATAGCTTGCACAGGGCGACGCCCCCCCATCTTGGTCTTCATCCTCTCGTATATCTATTTATACTGCGTTTTTTTCCAGTTTTGTGCAGTCACAATGCAGGGAACGTTTGTGTACTACATCAAGAAGGCTGTGGAATAATATCTCTGCCGCTGGTTTTATATTCTTTGATTTATAGCGTTTGTTTACGAGTGTTTGTTTGGAATACATTTTTACGAAAGTTGTAAGTAGACTTGTTATTATATTTTGCAGCATGCCGCGTTCTAGTAAGGTGTTTAAAAAGGTTAGAAAGTGTCAAGCTTCTCGATGTAGTAAAGACAACTTGAAAACCAGCCCCATAATAACAAATGGAAACGATACTTCAACCAAGAAAGCGAGTGCTTCGAGAAGGAAAATTGACAGCTGTCAATCACTTGATGATTGTGGCTCAGACACTCAAGCTACTAGTGGTTTTAGGCTTATTGATTTGAAAATACTATCTGATATTATATCATCTGCTTGTGTATGTGCTGACTGTGGTGCAAAAAGTTTGAGATTATATGACGAAGAAAACAGAATTGGAATAGTGTGTATGTTGCATCTTACTTGTGAAAGCTGTCATTCAGACACTGCTTTTAGAACTTCGGCATCAAGTAACCGGATATATGAAGCAAATATGCGTTTAATATATGGCATGAGATGTTTGGGCATAGGCAGGGAAGGTACCAGACTGTTTTGTGGGATCATGAACATGCCACAACCAAGTGCTAGGTACACCACTGGAAATAAAACACTGCTAAGTGCTCTTCAAGAGGAAGTGGAAGAAAACTTGAAGTCCTCTGCAAAGGAAGCTGTGAAGATGAATAGTGAACTAAAGACAGAAGCAGATAACACGCCAGACACCGATTTGTGTGTGTCATGTGATGGAACGTGGATGAAGCGTGGACATACATCACTGTATGGAGTATCATCTGTCATTAGTGTTGATACTGGAAAAATTCTTGACGTTCAGGTAATGAGCAAATATTGCTATAGCTGTGTACTCGGAAAGAGAGCTGGTGAAGTGGAAGAAAATAAGTGGCAGGTTGAACACAAGAAAGTGTGCTGTAGAAATTATTCTGGTTCTAGTGGTGGAATGGAACCTGCAGCTATGAAACTTATGTTCCATCGAAGTGTGGAAAAGTACGGTGTTAGATACACAAAATACCTTGGTGATGGTGACTCCAGCTCCTTCAAAACTGTTTTGGAAAGTGAACCTTATGGTCCCCATTGTGCTATAGAAAAGTTGGAATGTGTTGGACATGTGCAAAAACGAATGGGAGGCAGACTTTTAAAATTGAAACGTGAATTGAAGGGCAGGAAACTTGAGGATGGAAAACTTTTAGGTGGTCCCAACAGACTCACAGACAAAGAAATTCATTCTTTACAAGTGTACTATGGCAAGGCAATAAGGGACAACAGTGGAAATTTGAATAACATGCAGAAGGCTGTGTGGTCTATTTATTTTCATAAACTATCCACAGATGACAAACCTGTACATAATTTGTGTGACATATCGTGGTGCAAATTCAAGCAGGCTGAGCGTGATGGCATGAACTATTCACACAAGCACAGTTTACCTGTGGCTGTTTTAAGTGCTATAAAACCAACATTTAGGTGTTTAGCAGAGCCAGACCTCCTACGAAAGTGTGTGCATGGAAAGACACAAAACCCTAATGAAAGTTACAACTCACTGATTTGGAAACGTTGCCCAAAAACAACATTTGTTTCAACAATTATTGTTGAAATTGCTGCATATGATGCTTGTTTAGTTTTTAACAATGGTAATCTTGGAAGAATAAAAACTCTACAGAGGCTAGGATTTCATCCAGGAGCTTTCACCTATTCAATATTGAAGGACATCGATGACAAAAGAGTTGCTGCGGCTGATATTACAGCCAATAAAATTGAACAGCAGGTTAACCAAAGAAGACAAGCAAAGAAGAGACTGCTTGCAGATGAAGAGGAGTATGCATATGGCTTGCACTAGTTCACACAGAGACGGTAAGACCTAATACAAACACTATCAAATCATTGATTCAGTTTTCCCGTAACTTACATTTTTATAACTTTATGTACCTTTTTCTCAAAAACCACAAAAGGTAGAGAAGTGAAATTTGGTATATGACTAGTCAGTACTATAGTGAAAAATTCTGTGGAAGGAATTTTCATTTAATAAAATAGTAAGGTATTTATGGTAGAAAATATTCCTTAAATTTGATATATTATTTTTCAGGGAAATTGGGAGACCCGTAAAAACTGAACAAAAGAAGATATAAAAATTCTGCTCCACAGAGTTTTGTAATTATTTGGTATGAAAGTGTGTACAAAAATTCATTAACATTGCTCTCACAGTTTTCTCAAAAAAGGAACATTTGTAATTACATTGTTGAAAAAAAATTAATTGTTAATAATTAAAGATGTAAAAGGTCAATAAAAATGAAAATTTAGGTTCATATGCGCATAACATTTCTTAATAACTGTACCAAATTTGGATTGATTATCTTAAAAAATTAGAGTTTTATAAAATACTTTTAAAATTACTGCAGTTTCGTGTACGTCCCCCCTTAAGAATTAAGTAAATTTGAATAAGTAAAAATTATTGTTCAAGAGGGCTGCCACGGTTATAAGTCGGGAATTCCCACTGCAGATGCATAAGTTAGTTCTGCGTATTTAAATTGATACAGCTCACTCGTGTTATTTAAGTAATAAAACCCAATAGTTAACTTCAAAACCAATTAGAAAGGACAATTTTAACCCTGGGAAATTATAAACTATAATATATCAACAGAAATAGTCAAATATTCAAGCACTCGTCTATATAAGGTCCGAACTGGTGCAGTTCTCAGTTAGTTCTCGGTCAGATTCTCACGGAGCAAAAGTGCAGCAAGTCGGTGCCGGAATGTGATGTGATAGTACTTGAAACAGAAGCTTAACTTTTCCGGTCGGTACCAAAAAAGTGTAATTGTATTAAGCTTTGAACATTTAACGTGTATTGTGAACATTGTTAAAGACTGGAAGTTTTTGACCTACCTAATGTGACGATTATTAAGTGTAAGAGGCCTGGTCACACGAATATTGTGTGTGTGAGTGATAACAAATAAATCGCACTGTGGTTGTCGTAAGTGTTCGACAATGAATATGGTCTTGACTTTTGATTGTGGAAAACATAGTCTAGGATCCTGGCTTCTTAATTGCAGTGTGAGTTAGGTGAGACGGACGCAGCTACCATTAAATAAGCAAAGCAAGGTAGGTCAGGAACACTGCACGCTGTCTAGTGGGTGAGGAAATGTTTCACTACATCCGGTTGTGACGTGAACTTTAAGTGGCACTAATATAAGGATTCAGCCTGGCACGTTACAGTGTCTTATTTGGATTGAAGAATTACTTCCAAAACAATTACTTAAGCTTAAACATCAATAATGGAATTTCAAATACACCACAAACAAGATGAAATGCAATGGAGTGTTGTGTCTGATGGTGGTTCAGAAATAAAACTGAAAGATAAAACTTCCTTCCTTGGTGTAACGTTAGACCAGCATCTCTCTTGGGAGCATCTATTGACTTCTTATGCCAAAAACTAAGCAAATCAATTTATGCAATGTGGACAACGTCACAATTTCTTAAATATGATGAAATGAGTATAATCTACTATGCTTTAGTGTCTCCACACCTCACATATGGAATTGAAGTATGGGGATGTGCTGCTGCCAAGCATGTAAATAGGGTATTCATCCTCCAAAAAAGGGCAGTTAGGATCATGTGGAAGCTTAGATATAATGAGTACTGCAAAGCAATTTTCAAAATTATGTAACTACTAACACTCTCATCACTATATATTTATAAAACTGTTCAGCTGATGATAAAATGCAAGCAATACAATCATCTAAATAGAGATAATTATCACCTGGAAGGAAATAATACAAAAATTGCAGACAAGAGCCTCTATTACATGGGGATCAAATTTTATAACAAACTTCCAAAAAAAATTAAAAAGCTTAAGTGGAAGCTGCTTTGAAATTGCCTTGAAGGAGTTCCTCAGCAGTAAGTGTTTTTATAGTATTAAGGAATTCCTCTCAGAGGAGTAGAATACTTTCATTTGTATAAATAGTACAGAGTGCATTCCATAAGTAATGCGATCAATTTTTTTTCTGACTTAACGGTTGTAATGGATCTGGGAGATGTTATTTTTTTACCGTATTTGTAAATGTTTTCTTATATTTTTGTCAGAATTTATTATAATTTGTCTTATTATATGTTAATTTACTTCTGTTTTTGAGAGTAAAAGCATATTGATTACTATTAGAAAATGTATCGAAGAATAGCAAAGAGACTGATAACAAGTGGAAACTTGTGAATTGTGTAAAATATCTTTGACGTTGGAGTCGTCTTTGACTATAGTCAGTCGGCAGCTAACTCTTGGTGTGTGTTGACGGAAGAACAATGTGAAGGTCGCAGTCATAAATAATTTTGAATTATGTTACTATTATTTTTGTATTAACTAAAAAGAAGAAACTACATTTGAAGAAACTGTATTTGAAACACCAAAATGAGAGAAACACGTTGAACCACGTCATTTCTGCAGCTGACATAGATGCATTGTGGAATCATACTTAGACAACTGAAGCCGAGACTAATATCGCCTTGCAAACGTCTAACGGAAAAGGTACTGTCACGAAATATGGCAAATTTAAGTAAATAAAAAATAGTGACCATAGTTTCAACTTGTGTATTAGCCGGGAAGCCATATTTCACGGTACACCACAGCGTGTTGTAACCGGCTAGGCTAAATGGAGGGGGAATGTTAGCTTCAAAACACTCCGTGTCTCGTTCGGCTGTGAGCTGCCCGAGAGTCAGGATGTGCATTTCTGTCAACCCCGTTTTGAGTTTATGTGACACGGCACAATTCTGTAGAGCAACGGTACACTATCAAATTTTGCATTAAACTTGGGATTTTTTAGTACGACTCTGAGACATAAAGGCAGAGTTCAGAGTGGCACACCCCACTGTCACCCTGTCCCAAGAAGGCACGCATGAGCCAGTCCGAGATCAAAACCGTGCTCACTGTCTTCTTTGATGTCAAGAGACATCGTCCACCACGAATTTGTACCTACCGGGACTACAGTGAACTCAGCTTTCTACTCGGAAGTGCTCAAAAGACTGGAAAGGAAGATCTCGCGCTGTCAAAGCAACATCGAGGACACGTGTAAAGCTCACCATGGCAACGTGCCGAGTCACAGCGCCTTCACTGTCAACGACTTCCTGGCCAGGACGAAGACTCCACTGGTTCCCCAATCTCCCTACAGTCCTGACCTGGCTCCTTTTTGTTTCCTCGGATAAAAGGAGTCATGAAAGGAAAGCATTGGGACACGACTGAAAGCATCCAGGCATAGAAACACAACGTCCAGAAGTGTATCAACGCAAGAGGGTGCTATTTTGAAAATTTTAAATTATCTGTATGAATATATTCAATAAATAATTTTTTATTAATTTGGTCGTATTACGTATGGAATGCACCTTGTATTTACACGTACATTAAAAAAAAAAAAAAAAATTAAAAAAAAAAAAAAAATTTTTTTTTTTATGTGTAGGCTTATTGTATACAATTGTTTCCCACAATGTTATAAGTAGAAATGATCAATATGTAAACTATCCAAAACAAATCCTTGTATTTGTCCACAGAGAATAAATAAATAAATTGAATAGGCTATTCTGGTAGCCACTGAGGGAACAAGAGGCAACCAACTGCACATTGTAGTGGACATTGGAACAAATGATGCCTCTCACATCTGGGCTTCAAAGTCATTCTTGGGTCATTCCAGCAACTGGCAGAGAAGTTTGAGAAGTCCACCTGAGCGTGAAATTTCAACAAAGCTCACAATCTGCAGCACTGTGCCCACAACTGGTCATTGCCCTTGGTTCTCAGTCAAATGGAAGGACCGAACCACAGACTTCGAAGGTTCTGTGACACGCTAGGCTGCGACTTCCTGGATTTGTGCCATATGGTTGAGAACTGAAGGGTCCACCTAAATCGGTCAGATGTGAACTACTTACAGCTACACTGTGTGGGGAGTACACAAGGGTGTTTTAGATTAGGCAACTCTCCATCCAATCCAATTAACAATTACTATAGGAAACCCAGAACTTTAAGTATAAGATTGAAAGAAATGCCACCCACAGTTGAGGGTATTAAAATCCTAATGGTAAACTGCCGAAGCAATCACAACAAAGGGTCAGAGTTTGAAGCACTCGTGAAAAGCATTGAAGCTCACATAGTACACTACTGGCCATTAAAATTGCTACACCACGAAGATGATGTGCTACAGACGCGAAATTTAACCGACAGGACGAAGATGCTGTGATATGCAAATAATTAGCTTTTCAGAGCATTCACACAAGGTTGGCGCCGATGGCGACACCTACAACGTGCTGACATGAGGAAAGTTTCCAACAGATTTCTCACACAAACAGCAATTGGCTGGCGTTGCTTGGTGAAACACTGTTGTGATGCCTCGTGTAAGGAGGAGAAATGCGTACCATCACGTTTCCGACTTTGATAAAGGTCGCATTGTAGCCTATCACGATTGAGGTTTATCGTATCGTGACATTGCTGCTCGCGTTGCTGGTGATCCAATGACTGTTAACAGAATATGGAATCGATTGGAGGGTAATACAGAACGCCATGCTGGATCCCAACGGCCTCGTATCACTAGCAGTCGAGAGGACAGGCATCTTATCCGCATGGCTGTAACGGATCGTGCAGCCATGTCACGATCCCTAAGTCAACAGATGGGGACATTTGCAAGACAACAACCACCTGCACGAACAGTTCGATGACGTTTGCAGCAGCATGGACTATCAGCTTGGAGACTGTGGCTGCGGTTACCCTTGACGCTGCATCACAGACAGGAGCGCCTGCGATGGTGTACTCGACGACAAACCTGCGTGCACGAATGGCAAAACATCTTTTTTTTTTAATCCAGTTTCTGTTTACAGCATCATGATGGTCGCATCCGTGTTTGGTGACACTGTGGTGAACGCACATTGGAAGCGCGTATTCGTCTTCGCCATACTGGCGTATCACCCAGCGTGATGGTATGGAGTGCCACCTGTTACATGTCTCGGTCACCTCTTGTTCACATTGACGGAACTTTGAACAGTGGACGTTACATTTCAGGTGTGTTACGAACCGTGGCTCTACCCTTCATTCGATCCCTGCGAAACCCTACATTTCAGCAGAATAATGCATGACTGGATGTTGCAGATCCTGTACGGACCAGCACATTCTCCAGATCTCTCACCAACTGAAAACGTCTGGTCAATCGTGGCCGAGCAACTGGCTCGTCACAATATGCCAGTCACTACTCTTCATGAACTGTGGTATTGTGTTGTAGCTGCATGGGCAGCTGCACCTTACACGCCATCCAAGCTCTGTTTGACTCAATGCCCAGGCGTATCAAGGCCATTATTATGGCCAGAGGTGGTTGTTCTGGGTACTGATTTCTCAGGATCTATGAACCCAAATTGCGTGAAAATGTAATCACATGTCAGTTCTAGTATAATATATTTGTCCAATGAATACCGGTTTACCATCTGCATTTCTTCTTGGTGTAGTAGTTTTAATGGCCAGTAGTGTACTAGGTACAGAAAGCTGGTGAAAACCTGAAATTGATAGCAGTGAGATTTTTGGGGAAAATTAACGTGTATATTGAAAAGATAGGGAAATGGAGGTGGTGTATTTGTCGCAGTAGACAAGAAACTCAAATCCACCGAGACAGAAATTGAAGCTGCACCTGAGAATCTTCGAGCAAGACTCAGTATCAGGGGATTGCATAAAATGATAATTGGATCCTCCTATCCCCGACCAGACTCATCTCCTGATGTAACAGAAAACTTTAAACAAAACCTCAGTTCACCTGTACCTAAGTTCCACAATCATACTGTAATCATCAATGGAGACTTGAATCGTCCAACAATTATTTGGGAAAATCACAGTTTTGTTAGCAGTGGGCATAATAAGACATTTTGCGGAGCATTACTAACTGCCTTCGCTGAAAACTACCTAAAACAGATAGTTAGGTACCTGACTCGTGATGGAAATATAGTGGATGTAATGGCAACACACAGACCTGAAATCTCTGAGGATGTCCACAGTGAAACTGGTATCAGTGACCACGATGTAGTTCGGTCAACAATGATTACCAAATTACAAAGGATGACTAAAGCAAGCAGAAAGATGTATATGTTCAGTAAACTATAAGGGGCACTCAAATGAAACCCGGTCACTAGTGTAAAGTAACGGTAATGTTTTCACTAACTCAAAAATGTAGTTATACACAGTTCACGTACTCAAAAAATTGTCGCCAGATCTGGTGGCACATTTATGCCATTGCGACACGAGTCGGTTGATTCCATCCTCGAAAAAGCTAGTAGGCTGCGGTCAGATCCAGGCATTATGGTGTGGGTGGTACCCACACTAATACACAGTAACTGATGGATCTCGTCCACAGTGATTCTGCGGTTGTCCGAGACTAAAGCATTCACTTCTGCAGCCATTTCCGGTGTGACGACAAGATGAGCCCGTCGAGGACTCGCGCCCCTCAAGGAATTGTTTGCACCATTGAACAACACTTTAACAACTCAGACTGTACTCACCGCACACGACCTTCATCCGTAGATACATTCAACGGCCTCCCACTCCCTCCTCCGCCAAAAATCGAATCACTCCTCTTTGTTCCTGCACGTTTGGTAGTGGATAACTCGTGTGACCACATTCTCTTCGCCGTGAAACCACACTGTTGCTATGCCACATCAAACTGCGTGCACGTGTCCGTCTCTCTACCGATAGATGGTGCCACCATACACGCAGTTACGTGGTGCCACCTGACGTGTACGACATAGGTAGGCGCACCGACCAACTTTCATTTGAATGAACCTCATAGACAAAAAATCATACTGCCAAACCTCAATGAGGAACCTGAAACTTTCAGGACAGGGCAGGAGTATGCAGAGGAACTCTGGCTCAAGTTTCAAAGAATAGCTGATCATGTACTGGATAGATGTGTACCCAATAGAAAAATTCATAATGGGAGGGAACCTCCATGGTATATACAGGGCTATTACAAATGACTGAAGCGATTTCATAAATTCACTGTAGCTCCATTCATTGACATATGGTCATGACACACTACAGATACGTAGAAAAACTCAAAGTTTTGTTTGGCTGAAGCCGCACTTCAGGTTTCTGCCGCCAGAGCGCTCGAGAGCGCAGTGAGACAAAATGCCGACAGGAGCCGAGAAAGCGTATGTCGTGCTTGAAATGCACTCACATCAGTCAGTCATAACAGTGCAACGACACTTCAGGACGAAGTTCAACAAAGATCCACCAACTGCTAACTCCATACGGCAATGGTATGCGCAGTTTAAAGCTTCAGGATGCCTCTGTAAGGGGAAATCAACGGGTCGGCCTGCAGTGAGCGAAGAAACGGTTGAACGCGCGCGGGCAATTTTCACGCGTAGCCCGCGGAAGTCGACGAATAAAGCAAGCAGGGAGCTAAACATACCACTGCCGACAGTTTGAAAAATCTTACGGAAAAGGCTAAAGCAGAAGCCTTACCGTTTACAATTGCTACAAGCCCTGACACCCGATGACAAAGTCAAACGCTTTGAATTTTCGGCGCGGTTGCAACAGCTCGTGGAACAGGATGCGTTCAGTGCGAAACTTGTTTTCAGTGATGAAGCAACATTTTTTCTTAATGGTGAAGTGAACAGACACAATGTGCGAGTCTGGGCGGTAGAGAATCCTCACGCATTCGTGCAGCAAATTCGCAATTCACCAAAAGTTAACGTGTTTTGTGCAATCTCACGGTTTAAAGTTTACGGCCCCTTTCTCTTCTGCGAAAAAAAAACGTTACAGGACACGTGTATCTGGACATGCTGGAAAATTGGCTCATGCCACAACTGGAGACCGACAGCGCCGACTTCATCTTTCAACAGGATGGTGCTCCACCGCACTTCCATCACGATGTTCGACATTTCTTAAACAGGAGATTGGAAAACCGATGGATCGGTCGTGGTGGAGATTGTGATCAGCAATTCGTGTCATGGCCTCCACGCTCTCCCGACTTAACCCCCTGCGATTTCTTTCTGTGGGGTTATGTGAAAGATTCAGTGTTTAAACCTCCTCTACCAAGAAACGTGTCACAACTGCGAGCTCGCATCAACGATGCTTTCAAACTCATTGATGGGGACATGCTGCGCCGAGTGTGGGAGGAACTTGATTATCGGCTTGATGTCTGCCGAATCACTAAAGGGGCACATATCGAACATTTGTGAATGCCTAAAAAAACTTTTTGAGTTTTTGTATGTGTGTGCAAAGCATTGTGAAAATATCTCAAATAATAAAGTTATTTTAGAGCTGTGAAATCGCTTCAATCATTTGTAATAACTCTGTAGTTAATGTAAAGAAACTTCTAAAGAAACAGAGACTACTGCATAATAGGTGTAAAACAAAGTGTAGGGCTATATCATAGAGAGACGCCAAATGAAACAAGTTTGGCTGTCAAGGCAGCAATGTGCGATGCCTTCAACGGCTACAATAGCAGAATATTGTCCGAGTGATCTTTCACATAACCCAAAGAAATTCTGGTCGTATGTCAAGGGTGTTAGTTCCACCAATATTAGAGTCCAGGCCTAGTGAACGAGACAGGAACTGAAATTGAGAGTAGCAAAGCAAAAGCTGAAATGCTTAACTCCATTTTCAAATGTTCCTTTAAAAAAGAAAACTTGGGAAAATTTCCACAATTTAATCCTCGTCCCACTGAAAAGACGAATTAAATAAGTATTAGTGACAGAGGTGTTGAGAAACAGCTGAAAAAACTGGACAAAGCTCCAGGTGGCTTAGTTAGTCCCTCTTCTAGCGGCTGCATTAGACCCTTTTCTAACTATAATCTATTGTAGATCCCTCAAACAAAAAACTGTGCCGTGTTCTTGGAAAAAGCCACAGGTCACACCCGTCTACAAGAAGGGTAGCAGAGGAGATCCACAAAACTACTGTCCAATATCCATGACATTGATTTGTCATAGAATCTTAGAACATATTCTGAGCTCAAACATAATGAGGTATCTTGAACAGCACGACCCCTCAACGCCAACCAGTAGGGTTTACAAAAACACTGATCGTGTGAAACCCAACTCGCACTTTTCTCACATGACATACTGAAAGTTTTGGATCGAGGCAACCGGGTACGTGCAGTGTTTCTCGATTTCTGAAAAGCATTTGAGTCAGTACCACATCTACGCTTATTGTCAAAAGTGCGACGATACGGGATATCGAGTGAAATATGTGACAGGACTGAAGAGTTTTTTGTAGGCAGGACACAGCATGTTATCTTGGATGGAGAGTCATTGTCAGATGTAGAAGTAACATTGGGTGTGCCCCGGGGAAGTGTGTTGTGCCACTTGCCGCTCGTGTTGTATATTAATGACCTTGCAGACAATATTAATACTAGAATCAGGCTTTTCACAGATGATGCAGTTACCTATAATGAAGTACTATATGAAGGAAGTTGCGTTAATATCCATTCAGAGCTCGATACGATTTCAACGTGGTGCAGAGAATGGCAACTTGCTCTAAATGTTCAGAAATGTAAAATTTTGCACTTCACAAAACACAAAAAAATATTGTATCCTATCACTATAATATCAATGAATCACTGTTGGAATTGGCAAACTCATACAAATACCTGGGTGTAACACATTGTAGGGATATGAAATTGAACGATCACACAGTTTCAGTCGTGGCTAAAACAGGTGGTAGACTTTGGTTTATTGGTAGAGTACTGGGGAAGAGCAACCAGTCTAATCGTGCAACTGATTCTAGAATATTGCTCAGGTGTGTGGGACCCTTAACAGAGAGGAATAACTGGGAATACTGAATATATATAGGAAGGGCAACACAAATAGTCACAGGTCTATTTAATGTGTGGGAGAGTGTCACTGGGATATTGAAGGAACTGATTTGGTAGAGTCTAAGACATACGTAGAGTATCCTGAGAAAGTCTGTTAACATTGTTTCAAGAACTGGGTTTAAAAGATTACTCCAGGGATATACTACAATCCCCTATGTATCACACACACAGGGATCACGAGGATAAGATCAGAATAATTGAATCGATCGGAGCTGAAAGGCATTAAGTATAAACGTGCACATTTTGTTTTGTCGAACATCGTGAATTATTCAGACAATACACTTCACATGGCCCTGAAAAGCATCAAGTTGGCTTTCCGCTTCTATGTTAAACTCATACTGCAGGTTAGCAGTATTAAGTTGCAGACTCCGTGCCATTGCGTATGTCGGCAATGCCGTTAAGTTCCGCTTCCCGCGCAAATCTTCCTGCGTGGTTTCATATTCCTTCAGTAGTCGTTTCATTATTTTCACAAAAATTACGATCGTAAGTTCGGCAAAAAACAGATAGATGTTTGTTGTCTTTGTGAGGAGCTTAATGCGAAATTAAAAAGTCCACATCTCTGTGAAGCTTCAAGAGTTGCAGCCGAGGCAGATTTATATTCGAAGGAGTCAAAAGTTTTACAAGTCACCGAGAGAAGCCAAGCGCCAGTGTCTTCAAAATGAAGAAATAGATGCCATCACCTTTGACTATATGCAGAATTTGCCCTTACCAGAAACTCCTGTGCTATAAGTATTTTATAAGTGGCAACTATGGGTAAATGTGTTTGATATCGACAATTTATCACGAGGGTGATGGTGACGGAAGAAAAGGTGCGAATGAGGTGTGCACTTTTCTATACCACTATATTAAAAACTACATTCCAGACACAATCAAGCATCTCAGCTTGTTCTCCGGCAGATATACTGGACAAAACTGAAATCCCACACTGGTGAGAATGTGTATAGGACTGAGTAGAATTGGTAGATTTGAGTCAATTACCCACATGTTTCCTGAACATGCTCACTCATACATACCACGTGATAGGAATTTTGGGGTATTCAAAAAGAAAATAAAAAACTGTAACGGTGTTTATATCCCAAAAGAATATGTTGAATTAATAGCAAACAGGAGAAAAAAATTGGAAGTTCTTGTTGCAGAATAAGATGAAATCATTGATTTTGATAAATGGTGGCCGTCCTACACACATCAAAAAAAGTTTTGCATCACCCCGGTTCCCAGCACTCCTGAAGATAGATGTTGACTGTGGATATTGTATCACAGACACAGTCCCTTTGACTGTTCAGAGAGGTCACTAAAACAATCCTCCCCCCCCCCCCCCCCCCCAAAGATGTAAACAACCATGCATGAGCAACACCTATTGACAGCCAATCAGTTCCAGTCATTCCACCAGGAAGGAGGTACACAGCTTGTTGTTTGTAGTTCAATCGTGCCTAGGAGGTCAACCACGGTTCGATCGCATCCGCATTGTTACTTTGTGCCAGGAAACGCTCTCAACAAGAGAAGTGTCCAGGCATCTCTGAGTGAACCAAAAGGATGATGTTCGGACATGGAGGAGATACAGAGAGAGAGAGGAACTGTCGATGACATGCCTCGCTCAGGCCACCCAAAGGTTACTACTGCAGTGAATGACTGCTACCTACGGATTACAGCTCAGAGGAACCCTGACAGCAATGCCACTATGTTGAATAATGCTTTTCGGGCAGCCACAGGACGTCGTGTTATGACTCAAACTGTGCGCAAGATGCTGCATGATGTGAACTTCACTCATAACATCCATTGCGAAGTCCATCTTTGCAACCACGACACCGTGCAGCGCGGTACAAATGGGCCCAACAACATGCCGAATGGACCGCTCAGGACGGGCATCACGTTCTCTTCACCGATGAGTGTCGCATATGCCTTCAACAAGACATCGTTGGATATGTTTTGGAGGGAGCCCGGTCAAGCTGAATGCCTTAAGATACACCGTCCAGCGAGTGCAGCTAGGTGGAGGTTCCCTGATGTTTTGGGGTGGCATTATGTGGGGAGGAAGTACGCCGCCGCTGGTGGTCGCGGAAGGTGCTGTAACAACTGTACGATACACGAAATGCCATCCTACGACAGATAGTGCAACCATATCAGCAGCATATTGGCGAGGCTTTCATCTTCATGGATGACAATTTGCACCCCCCATCGTGCACATCTTGTGAATGACTTCCTGCAGGATAACAACATCGCTTAACTAGAGTGGCCAGCATGTTCTCCAGACATGTACCCTACCAAAAATGCCTGGGATAGATTGAAAGAGGCTGTTTATGCATGGCGTGACCCACCAACCACTCCGAGGGATCTACGCCGAACCACAATTGAGGAGTGGGACAATCTGGACCGACAGTGCCTTGATGAACTTGTGGATAGTATGCCATGATGAATACAGGCATGCAAAATGCAAGAGAACATGCTACTGGGTATTACAGATACCTGTGTGTACAGTAATCTCGACCACCATCTCTGAAGGTCTTGCTGTATGGTGGTACAAAATGCAATGTGTGGTTTTCACGACAAATAAAAGGGGCGGAAGTACACTGTGTTAATAATGGCGAATCCAAAATCTCTCTTTAAATTTGAACGAATTCAAGTTAATGGAGCATTAAGTTATGCATTAGATATTTTGTGTTAGGATTACCACATACAATTGAATCAGATTGTTTAGTTAATTATCATACCAATAAATTCCGTTTCACGCTTGACAAATACAAACTACCAGAAGCATACATATTTAACGGATCCGAGAATGTACCTACGATTCGTGACATTATGTTGGACACACTTACTGCTGGGAGAAAGTTTCGATTAAATGTACCCATACCTTGGTCAATAATGTGTTTACTAACAATGTGCGATATGCAGCCATGTGATTGAATACATTAAAAATTAATGAACTTTACTTTGAAGTAACTGTGCGTGGAATTGTATTCGATATTTGTCACAATTTTTTACATGAACTTGTTGCTGTGAGACCAAAAGAACCTTTGCACGACTGTTGGAGTTCATTGAATGTTACTTTACAATATCTAGAAAAAAAATTTGTTTGGGGTGTTGTTGCACCCCCATTAATAAAATATTACAGGCATTGGTGTTCTTTCTGTGTGAATACACCATTATTTCGCAGTGTATGTTGCGGGGTTCTTTGGGTTCAGTTAGTGATTCGGAGATCAATTGTTTGCAGATTTTGAATGATGGAGAACATGCTGGAGTTCATCAAGCTTCTACACACCTTACTGGATGTCGCCTTCCTGGAGTCGAGTCTCAAGATGATGATGTACCTTCTGACACAAATCCAGTTACCTTGGCGAACAAAGATGGACTATTAGACAGATTCATGACACTCACGTTGAATTATCTGACACAATATGAGCTGAATTCTGCAAGTTGTTCATATGGTTTACAGAATTTCTTAGAATTCGTGAAATCAGCAAACGATGGTATTTCACTGACATCATTGTCCCAAGATCACAGAGTGAAAGTGACGAATTGTGTAGATGCCTTAATAACTTTGCAGACAACTATCCTGGAGATATCACGTATAGACAAGATGGCGACCACTTCCGTGTCGTTCACAACTGTATCTACTCCTCCAGATGCCGCTTCCGATGTGATGCATTTATTGCCCCCCCCCCCGAATTAAAAAATCATTCAGAAGAACAAGGGCCATCCCAGCCATGTCCAACATCGACTGGATCAATGTATTGCTTTATCTCTTTGTGAAAAAACGGTCAGGTAGAAGACAAGTTTGGCTTAGAGGAGCCTATAAGCAATTACCTGGTCAGTTTGAAATTGTACAATGGGAAGATTTCATGCAAAGATCAGTTGATGTATTGGAAAGGAAGTGCCTGGAAATGATGTTGAACGTGGATCGGGAATCAAAAACAGAGGTAAGAAGACAGTATGAGTCAACAGCAGCAGAAAGCCTAATGAGTTGTGGTAGGTTGGAAAGTGCAGTGATGTGAACAATGACTGGTCTCAAATTAAGGAGACAGTAAATGGTGCAGCCTCTAAGATACTGGGTAAACAGAGAAAGTCCAATAAAGTTTGGTTCAACCAACTGTGCCAGCAAAAAAATTGAAGAAAGAAGGTTGGCTAGGAAGATGTGGTTAGAAAATCTGAGAAACCACGATATCAGAGACAAGTACACCAGAATAAGAAAGGAAACAGCTACTATACTAAAGCAGGAGAAACAGAAGTACTGCAAGGAACTAATAAAGGAGGCAGAAGAGGATTGTATTCATTACAGGACAAAACAAATGTACCAAAAAGTAAAGAAAGTAACACATTTATTAAAGACACCCAAGGAAACACCCTCACAAGTGATGCTGAAGTAGAACAGCATTGGGCAGACTACCTCACTAATTTACTTAACTGCAAAGACCCCATTGAACCTCTTATGTGATGTGCTAGACCCAGTAGACATCAAAGTAGAGCCACCCAGTGAAGAAGAAATACAGGGCATAACTAAAAATTTACAAAATAATAAAGCTTCAGGTGAAGATAAAATTGTGGGTGAACTAATTAAGAATGGAGGGCCAGAATTACTAAAAACAATTGCAAAATTGATAAGGAAAGTGTGGGGATATGAGAAAATGTCCGACGACTGGAAAACGGCCATAATTTGCCCCATTGTAAAAAAGAATGACCCTCTGGATTGCGATAGTTATAGAGGAATTTCACTCCTTAATGTTAGCTGCAAAATCCTATCACAGTGTCCACTCAAGAGTGTGATACCACTAGCTAAAGAAATTATAGGTGACTCTCAGTGTGGTTTTGGGAGAGACAGGTCAACTAGTGATCACTTGTTTACACTACAACAGATAACTGAGAAAGCACGGAACATAATGCTGACAACCACACGATATCTGTCGACTTCAAAAACGTTTACGACAGCATACACAGGAGTACAATAACAAGAGTTCTCAAAGAGTTTCAATTTCCAGGAAAGTTAATATGCCTAGTACAAATGTGTTTGGAGGAAACCTATTGCAAAGTAAAGATGAACACAGGAGTGTCAAAGGAGTCTGAAGTCACAACAGGCCTCGGACAAGGAGATGCTTTATCTTTAATACTTTTCAATAAGTTTTTAGAAAAGATCGATAGAGAACACCAATAAGTAAACACAGTTGGAGTAAAGATGGGAAGGAATAAAATACATTGTCTGGCTTATGCGGACAATATTGTCCTAGTAAGTGGAACAAAGAAGAACTACAACTCGTGACAAGTTCCTGCAGAAACATTGCTATGAAAGCAGGATTAGAAATTAATAAGAAGAAAACAGAGTACGTGGTCGTGAGCAAGGTATAGTCCACTGACAGTTGATGATCTCACTTTTAGAAAGAGTAGACACCTTCAAATATTTGAGAAGCATCATCAATGAACAGGATAAAATGGGAATTAAAGTGAGGAGAGCAGCAGTAAATAAAGATTATTTTGGCCTACGAGATGTGTTATCCAGTAGAGCTGTTTCCAGAAGCTTCAAACTTACGATATATCAGAGTGTAATTCTGCCAGTAGCTCCATATGGGTCAGAAAGCTTCACAAATAGAAAAGCAAATGAACAAAAATTATTAGTTCTTGAAAGGAAAATATTAAGGAAATTTTTTGGACCCAAGAAAGACCCTGAAACACAGGAGCGGAGAACACTTAAAAACTAGTTACTGAAGGAGCTGTATCAACAGGCTGATAATAGTCAAAGAATGAATAGGAGGAAACTGTGGGCCAGACATTTAATTAGGAAGGAGGAGGAACAACTACCTAAAGTAGCATTCTCTGGATCCATAGGGAGCAGAAGGAAGTGAGGAGGGCCACGAACCAGGCAGAAGGATGACGTCGACGAGGACGTGGTGGCTATGGGCCCGAGTAAAGGAGAATGGACTACAAAAGCCAGGAACAAAGAACACTGGAAGAGGAATGTAGAGAATGCGTACGGTCTCCAAGGAACAAGCGACAGTTAAGAAGACTGTTATATAATGGGAAACTGAAGGATTCTCAAGAGATAAGCAGGCCTTTTCTCCCTTAAAATTCAAGCAATTCAACAACGAGATTGGAAACATTGAAGCATCTGTTTATATCAACTCTCCTGTAACACACAGATTCTTTCTGGGAAAGTCAAGGTCACTGCCTTATCTCAGCATGCCATCTGGAGAGATATACAAGGACAAAGGTCCCATAAACTTCAAAAAGATGGAGGACATTGGAAAGTTGGTGAAATATGTAAGAGATGGGCACACAAAAACTACTTCAGTGTTTACAAAAATGCGTCAACTGAAAAGATGATTATGAGAAAAAACAGAAAAATATTGAAGTTTCAAAACTGTGTTCCATTTACTGTAAATAAACGTTTCTTCATATTTCTTAAAAAAATTTAGACCTTAGTTTTGGGATCACACTCGTACAAGATATCGATACACAAAGGGGACCTCTCGTTTTCTGGTGAAGAACCGTTGACACAACCTGTAACTAAAAATAATAGGACAGCATTTCCGGTGTGTGTGTGTGTGTGTGTGTGTGTGTGTGTGTGTGTGCGTGTGAGAGAGAGAGAGAGAGAGAGAGAGAGAGAATTGTTGAACAAGAGGGTGAAAGAGAGAAGGCGACAGCACGGAGGGAGGGGCAGGGAAGGGGGAGGGGGGGGGGGTTTAGCAGGGGAAAGAGTAACGAAACTCGGAAGCAAGCTGCTCGGAGTGGACAGTGTCAGCGAGAAGTCTCAGAGAAGTTGTCAACAGGAGCTGCAGGCAGGCATCTGGGTGGATCTAATCACAATTCGAAGCAGAGTTAGCGACCATATCTGACAGGCAGTAACTGCAGGACACTGTATTTCGTCATGTGGGCCACACTGAAAGGCTTTCATTACAGCAGGCACAATGGTGTTAGTGATGTTCTACAGCTTTAAAATTGTAGTATTCTATAATCTGGTTGTGTAGCGTAGTGGTTATAGCATGTAAAAGGTTGTGGGTTCAAATCTCATTAGGTATTTTGGAATCTTACATTTTTAAAACTTTGCTGAAATGACTTTGATAATTATTTTTATTCAGTTAAGTAGTTTAAATGTATTTTTTTAATTTCTACTCCTTTACCACACTATTTTAATCACCGTATTAACATTTTCAATTCCTCTAATTTTAAATCCCATTCATTCATTTTCCAATTACTGTGTATTAACACAAATGTAATTTCTTACATTTCATCATCCTATATTTTCATCCATGTTATTGCATTCACTATTTACATACCTCGATTTGATGGGATTTCGCTGTACTTACTGTACCGCGACTTTGAATTTCGTCGCGCTACACTCGTTCCCTCAGATATAAATTATACCGTCGCAGGTTTATGAGCGCTCGACGCCAGAGAAAATATATAAGAAAAGGAAAGTACTAAAAATGTAACTCTTTTTGTTTTCTATCTGTCTTTTGTCTCTCGAGAGCGGAAGCTTAATGCAGACGTAAAAACTTATTAGCTAGTCTTGGTCTGATTAAGACGAAAAACAACTTATTGATGCACAGACGTATTGTGGAAATTTGTATGAAATTCAGAGGATGGAAGCAGCAACATAAAATACATTGCATTTAATCTCAAGACGATTTTGATTTGTATAAATTAGTGATTCCTGGACGATTGCAAGATTTCAGAGCAGCTACTACTTTTCACGCAGAAATGAAGGAGGAGATTTTTGAAGACCTGGACGCTGCACGAAAGAAGACATGTTAACATGGTAAAGGATGAACTCGTATCTATGCCCTTTCCCCCTGTTAATCACATTTTGTTATTCTCTGTTCTCCTTCAAATAATTTTTGTAGTGGAGATTGGTTTGACTTTTGTCCAGAAACGCCACAAGGACCACCCCAAACAACAGCTTTTCCGAATCACTAAGTCCGACAATTTTTCTATAATACGAAGTCCGATTTGCATTTCATTCTTTCCCTTTTTCACGGTCATTAACGATTTTAAAACTCCCTTTCTATTCACCATTTCTTCCCACATTTTCAACCTTTTCTTTTCTTCCCTTTTTCTTTTTTATCAACCACTACAACTGGCAACCGTGATGTAGTCTTTCCGCATGCGCAATAGCATCACTGAATTTCGTGTGCGGCAGTTTCAAAACTGCTGTGTTATGACAGTCTGGCACAGTATTCACTTTCACATAGTGTTCATTACAAGTTGTTATTCCAGCATAAATGGTGTGTTAAGTCCAGTGACACCACAAGATTGAGCGTGTGCGTGATCTGAAGCAATGTCCATGCCTTCTATTACGACACAACACTCCAGATCCTTGTGCGTTTTCATGACTATTCTTCCCGGGGCATATATGGTCAATGTAGTTTTTAGCCTCCACAGGCACCATTACGTGTCCTCACTTTTCTTTGAACAACTAGATGGATAATACTTGTCATATAAGCATTTGAAACAAATATACTTGCGGCACTGAGAACATCTAACGTATGCAGTCTTTTGACAGCTACACTGTTCCTTCAAAAGAGTTGGCAGAAAACAAACTCGGTTTACGTTTAAAAATATACCTTTTTCAGGAATTAATTTTGATGCATACGATATCATTACCTGAAAAATCGGGGCTCAAAGTTGGTTATGAATTATGCTGTGAATAGTTATTGCATCCATGCAGTTGTGCAATTCTCGCCGAGTTTCCAGAAGCACACTGCAATTCTGAAGCCTCGAAATAAAATTTTTAACCTGGCGATAGAAGCAAACACCAGACGGTTGGCACACTGGTGTGCAGTTTGGCGGTATTACTTTTACCGTGCACGTCGGCTGACCCCCGTCATCTATAAACAAGGTGTCGTACATTAGAGTATTAGTTTGTCCACCCCAGGAATCCAATATTAGACAAAACTTAGAACAGCAAGGTATTGTTTTAAAACATTCTCAAGAAATGTTCTGTAAACTGCATTTGTCAATTTCCCGGATTTGGAGCAAGTAATGTAAACATTTTTCAACGAGTTGGTTAAGCGATTGACCTCTTCTATAACCAGAGGACCAAATATAACATTCGTGTCTTGTAAACACAGGAAAACCTTAGGCAACACTTTTACAGAGGTTGTGATGGCATATTGTGCCATGTCCGAATTTGTTAGGTTTTTTTTTACTACCATCTGCGATAAGGGCTCGTTTTCTCCCTCATGTGATAACGTGTGTCGAATGTTCACCCGATACTCCCATCGTGTTTCATCTGTGTTGATCACATAATCACGATTAGAGCCATCGTAAGTGGCGACCTTTGTGTGCTGAGAGGAGCCGTCACTTTCTGTATATCTTCTATATTTTCTACCTCCTTGTGGAGGACGTATTTAGTGAAGTGCCGTTGACAAATTTTATATTGTGATTTGAAATTGCTTGCCCAAGATAATGATGCAGCAAAGATAAAATCCTTGTTGGTTGTATATTGAAGCGCTGCAGTTGCAGCGCACTCCTGGAGTACTGTCATTGTTACATTCTCGTTACGATGACGAGATTCGACAAATCGGTCATATGTCCACTTATTTATCGGCTGGTATTTGTCATATATTGTCCCTCCTTTAGCAATATCTTTAGGCCCTCCTTTCTTTTCAGGGTTGTTGTTGCTCCATTCTTTTGCAGTGTTTTTAGGTTCCAATTTGGATTATTCCTGGCTAGCACTAGCGCCTTTACTTTCACTTCAAGGGGTATGACACCGTAGTTCAATCATTTAGTAACCAGTTCATAATATTCGTCGGGAACAGATGAAGCACAGATTGTCTGCAACGTGGACATTTCCAAAGTGTTATGGCCATTTGGTGATTCAATAGTTGTGGTATCTTCCAGTGAATCACCTTCTGCTTCGCCTTCACGGTATAGTTCTTCAGTATCAACAAAAGTCATTTCGTTTGTCAGGTCCAAAAATCGCTCGACGATAGCCGCTCCTATCAGTCTGAATGCCGAGAAACAGAACTGCCTGCTTTCGGTAGTGCACTGATAATAAATCTGTCTTGCAACACTTTTCAAATCCAAAATACAGCATCAGTAAGTTCTCGCTTGCCATTGTCTGCGACAGACTCCCAATTATATATTTCAGCGCTGTTAGAAGGGTATACATCCTCCATTATTCAGATTATGCAACCGAAAGATATGACACAACAAACAGTAACTAGTTGTTACAGCATAAACAGAAAAGCTAATTACTAAAAACTACATACACTACAAGTTATATGTTACTTATGAAAGATCACTGTATTCTTTCACAAAACAATTCTATTCGGCAGATTAACGATGAAAAATCATTTCACGTATCCTCGAGTCTCACGGCAGCCTAATGACGGAAAACAACTCTTTCCGATTGACTTCTATAATGTCCATTATAATTATCCGGGCTGTTATGCCGTGATCGGTTGATGAATTCTGTGTCGATTCCCAACGTTTCGTCTCCGACTGCGGGAGACGTCTTCAAGGGGGACCGTAGCTCGATGGAAGGTCCAACACACCCACCGGCTCGCTACTGACTGCTGCTAAATTCCGTGTCCGCGCGCTCCCATGCCGCAGTGTGACGTCACGTGTTTCGAAAACGTCAGTGCAATTGGCCGCTGTCTGTCGCCGTCGATCGCCGCTGCCATCACCCAGTAGTGGACGGGTGGTACACATCTTCTTTCGCACCGGCATCAATATACCGTTTAATTTCATGCCCTCCTTTCGTTTGTAATTATTTGGGTGTTTAGCGATTTTGATTGCCTCCCTGTAGAGCCTTTCGTAAATTCCGCTTGTGGCCGCTAGTACTTGCGTCTCCTCGAAACGGATATTGTGGTTCCCTGGCTGGAAAGCATGCTCCACAACAGCTGATTGTTCCGTTTCTCCTCTTCTACAATTTCCCTTGTGCTCTTCCAAACGTTTAGAAACAGTTCTTTTAGTGGTATCCACATAAACATCACCACAGCTGCATGGGATCCTATACATTCCAGATTTTTCCAATGGTTTGCGAGCGTCCTTGGCAGTCCTAAGGTATTCCTGTATCTTCCTGGTGGGCTTGTAAATTACGGTAATATTCCGCTTCCTCAAGATCCTCCCTATTCTTTCCGTTATATTTTTAACAAACGGCAGAAAAACCTTAGATTTTGCAGTAGCCTGTACGCCAGTATGATTTCTGCGTGGCTGCCTCAACGCACGTTTTATTTCGGCAGACGAATATCCGTTCTTCATTAGTGCATTGTGGAGATGTTCCATCTCAGCGTCGAGCAACTCAGGTTCACAAATATCTAAAGGGGTGATTTCCACAAAAACTGGGAAAGGGGGGGGGGGGGGGGGGGTTGTTGAGCCAAAATATCTTAGAGTCCTTCATTTTAGGTTATATACAAGCAACCTGCCAAATCTGAGCCAAATCGGTTGGCCGTTTCTGAGGCCTTCCCCTTGTTAGCCAGGTCCATGTCCCCCTCTCACTACAGCCAACCAGCTAAGGCCTCCATTACAAACTGTTTTGATCAATCTCGAGCAAAACCCACATATGGGACGTGACACTCACTGACTGCTTGTTTCGTGAGACGAGTATATTTTAATGAATCTAGTTTGCGATTTAGTCCTAAGAAAACAAAAAGCGGAACTAATAGGTTCGAGGTTGCAAAAATGTAATCTATTGGAATCAGACATGAAAATAACTGAGTTTAGACATGGGGAACAAATTTTGCCCTCCCTGTTTTGCAAATGATAACGACACGAACTGCAGTGACGTTCGTGGCCTCAATAGTGCTTTGAACTTAGTCACATAAATGGCGACTTTTCGTAGATGGTTTCAAATACAGTCTAATGTGAGTTCTCACCCATCATACAAATATAATGCATTGTTGTGACAAATATGCCATAATTAATTAAGTATGAAGAACATTAAGTGGAAGATAAGTGACAATTTGAAAATAGTTGCCACGATATTGGGTATGCAACAAAGCTACATGAAATATGGATGCTTCCTGTGTGAGTGGGATATTCATGAAATTCCACTATAAAAGAAAAATTTGACCTTCTATGAGCTGCAAAGTGGGAATGAAAATATATGCAATGAGAAATTGGTATTTTGAAACCTCTTCACATCATAGTAGGCCTTTTTAAACAGTTTTTAAAGGCCACGAATCAATCTGGAAAAGGGTTTCTACAACAAAAACCAAGAAAGGCATGTTCGTGGGGCCCCAAATTAGAGGACGTAGGTCCCAAATTAGATGACATAAAAAAGACTTACATATTGAAGAGTGCGTTGCAGAGAAAGGAAAACAACATTTTTATGTTCCACAAATGTAATCCAAAACTCGATTCTTAAAAAAATGATATATACATACAGGGATTTAGGGTGAAACTCATTTTTAACAGTGCAATTTCTAGAGTCACATCTGCATTATTTGCCTGTGCGCTGTAGTGGCATTTCCAACGCACATGGTGAAAGGTTCCATTGAGACATAATTTTCTTGGAAAAGCATTACGAAGGGATATGGATGCCTGCAATGCTGGCTCAGAAGTACTGGAACATCATTCGAGAGTGTAAAATTGTTTATAGGAGACTAAACTAAGCTTTCTTGGAGAAAATATGATTTTGTAGATATTTTTTTGATTTCAGATATGTAATTTGACACAGATATGTAATTTCACACATCAGATGATGATGTAGTATATGTTTCTGTTTTACACTGTACAAATGATTTCTAAATAATTATACAAGGTGTCCCACTCAAACCTCCCTGATTTCAAAGACACCCCCACCCCCCACCCCCCTCAAAAAAAATAGGATGACAATGTAAAATGCACCACATTGTACAGCATCTCAAAGAACTTATTTATCATCAATAAACCTCTACATGTGAACTATTTGTAGCAAGAAGAATATCGAGTCCATATTCAATTTCTTGTCAAGTTCTTTGTAACATTTCCTCTGTTACTGTTGCAATCGCATAAGTGATATGATGTCGCAACATCGGAATATCGTCCACTTTGGCGGCATACACACGGTCCTTCACAAATCCTCACATGAACGTGGTGGCCTGGCAACGGGTCCTCTGTGTCCGATCCAATGATTGGGAAATATCCTTTCCAGGAACTTGCGAACAGCCGTTACGGCAGAGCTCCATCTTGTGAAAAATGATGTTGGGTTGCAAGTCTTGTATCTGAGGGTACACAAACTGCTCCAACATGTCCAGATACACTGACACATTCACTGTTTGTTCCGCAAAGAAGAACTGTCCAACAATCCTGTCGTGCGTTAGCCTGCACCAGACGTTTAGCTTAGGGCTATCACGAACATGTTCAATGACAATGTGCGGATTTTGCGAACCCCCAAATCCAAATATTATGCCTATTAACCCTTACTGATAGATGAAAGGTTGCCTCATCTGAAAATAAACATCTTTCCAGGAAGCTGGCATCCATATCAATACGTTGCAGCATATCCGTAACAAACTGCTGTCTGCGTGGTTTGTCGTTCGGCGTCAGATGTCGCAGAATTTGCCCTTTCAAAGCTTGTGTACGAAGACGCTGGTGAACTGTAATACGATGCAACGTTGATCGCGGTACATCAACTTGCCTAGGTGTTTGATGAATTAACATACGTGGGCTTCTGAGAAATGTTTGTCCGAGTCCTCCACTGTCTCTTCTGAAACTCAGTAATGTGCACTGTTTCAGAACATTTCCTGTTACCAGAAACTTTCTATGCCATTTCTTAATTGTTTTCCCATCAGATGGATCACATTCATACACACAACAATGATTTCTTTGCACAGTATCGGCAATTTTGTTTCTGCAAACCACACTACAGATTGAACGCGCTGCTGTGGAGTCGCCATTTTCACTTCATGTGACCATGTTGCACTCCGACGACGATACTTGGCGCTTCTGACACGGAAATATAAATTCTTTGAGGTGCTCTACAATGTAGTGCATTTTTCACTGTTATATCTTTTGTGGTTTTTCTCTCCTGGGTATTTGAAATCAGGGAGGCTTGAGTGGGACGCCCCGTATAACTGAGTAGAACAATGATACTTGTTTAGTCTACATATATACAGAGTGCAGAAATGAAAGAAAAAAAAATGCCCATTACTTGAACCTATCACTGGCACAGAAAAATTAATTCCAGATTTGACTTTACGAGGTACATTTCCACAGGAATGTAGAACCGAGACGTACACCAACGAGACCGTTGATGAGGTAGCTGAAGGAAATAGCCGAATCGATACCAGTCGATATATGTTGACTTGTTATTGCTACGCTATTCAAACCAATTTTAGCTGGCCAAAGACAAAATGTAGCAAATAAGATGATTTCAATCTCAATGCTAACCACTTTGGCGGTCGTTGATTCTGCACGGTACTTCTGGATTTACAGATACGTCATCTGCTAACTACTGTCAGTAACAACCAGAGAGCAATAAATGCCGGTCAATGTAATTTGATAATCGATTCAGTTACTCACACTAGCCACCGAGCCGATTCCAGAAGTATTTCTCGAGAGCATACAGTTCAGTTCGGATCATTTGGGTTTTACTCTGTCTCACTGCCTGTATCTGTAGCGTAGTGTTCAGTGCAGGTCGCACATCTGTGATTGCATAGTAATATGCGAGTCACGACTTATAGGCCACAGATACAAAAACTGTTCTGCAGATTTTGCATTGGATGGGAGAAGAAAGATAACATCGAGAAACGTATTAAACAAGAGGCACACTGTGCCCGACGTCAAGAAAATGCTACCGCTTTTCAAAAGAAGCTATCATCAATCATTGAATGCGTAAGTGGTGCAAAAAGAAGAAAGCGAGGTAAAGATATTTTCGAAAAAAGAATTGTTGAAGCATTTTTAAAACCAAATATTTCACTGGAGGAGTTGGAAAAATATGCGAGTTAAGTGCACAACATGAATATATCATTACTTGCAGACTTTATATAGTGAATCAAAGAGCACATTTGAGTCTTCTGGTCACTGTTGCTTTAAATTCCTCAAGAGGAATTAGCAAAGTGACAAGTATTTTTCTGGAATGTGTGGTTTTCTACATCAGAAAAACAAAGCTCTTTTTGTGTGTTGTGTGTTTTTCTGGGTTGTAGAAGGTGCATTCGCAATAGGTACATCGTACATTCAACAGATAAGGAGGAGACAGGAGAGAAGGGGGAAAATCCTACACACACTAGAAATCTCAACACAAAGCTTGTGCAAAATGTTAAGAAAAGACATTTGAGGAAGATAGTCATCAGTTGCTGAGGAGAGGCTGAATGGGAAGATGCATTTTATGAGGCAAAACGAAAAGACATCTAGAAAGAATTGTGTGGTAAGCCAAAGAAGAAATAAGAAAAGTGGGGGGAGCGAAACCATTTTCTACTGTAAGGAAGCCTGGACTTCACGTTGGAGACTCCTCCCAAAAACACGAAAAGGAAGAAGTTTGTGGCGGAAGAGATTTGTTTCATAGTATCGAAGATGAAGCGCTCGAGGCTCTTAAGGTACATACTGTAGAGCCTGTGTTTACTAGACGTTTTTACTTCAAATGATCGTTCCTGTCGTAGCCCTGAATACTGGTCATTCCCCACGGGACACCCTGCATTTATCACCCGAAATAAATCAGTGCGAGGAGATGACGTCTGCCAAAGAAATTTAGTGGAAAGGGTCAACTCTGAGGGGGAACCGAAAGATACTGGAATTGTAATGCTGCACGTCACGTACCGGTAATACCACGTTGTGCTGCTAGGGACTTGTCGTAGGGCCTCTTCCGAGCCAGTCAACCACGCGGTGTTACCCGACAGCTACAACTAAGGTTTCCTTGGCAGTTCTTTGAGGGTGTGTAGTGCACTCGTGACACAAAGAAATGGCTGATCCTCACTTAAAACGAGTGGCTGTGAAGTTTATTTCCTCAGCAAGAACTTGCAGAAACTGTTGTGCGATATAAATGGCATATGAATAACTTGCTCTTATTAACACTGGAGCGTACAAAACGTTTTCTCAGTTTAAAAAGGGGATAATGCCCACTGTAGATATTCCCCGTTCCGTCAACTCTCAAGTGCTCTTTTACCATGTGTAAAAGAATCGTTAATGTCAATGCTAAAGTTAAGTCTGCATCCACAGAACACACACGGTCCATCGACAAGTGCAGTAGCAGCAGTGTTCTTCACAGTATTCTTCTTCTTGTCTGCAGCAGATGTAGAGAATTCGATGTTCTCAATTGTTTTGTAAATTGTCTGCTATGGACGACGACGAATACGTCTGTAAGGCATCATGGCGGCGTTCAATGCAGTTGCGTGTGCGGCAGCAGTTTGACCTTTGACCCCGCCCGGCAACGCTGACCTCGGCTTACGCAACGTGGCGGCATGCCAGCAGCGGACGGGAGCACTCTAGTACGGCCTAGTGCTCCCGTCCGGGATAACGCGCTGCTGGGAGTGTGAAGTCCAAGCAACCGCATGATACATAAGCGAGCGATCGCCGCGCAGCGGCTCATTCGGGCTGCTGCTGCTGCCGCACACGCAACTGCATTGAACGCCGCCACGATGCCTTACAGACGTATTCGTCGTCGTCCAAAGCAAACAATTTACAAAACAATTGAGAACATCGAATTCTCTACATCTGCTGCAGACAAGAAGAACAATACTGTGAAGAACACTGCTGCTACTGCACTTGTCGATGGACCGTGTGTGTTCTGTGGATGCAGACTTAACTTTAGCATTGACATTAACGATTCTTTTACACATGGTAACGGTTGGCTTACTGTAGCTATTGTACGAGGTGGTACTGGAGTTCCTAACGTGCCTGGCCTTGAAAGTTTTGTAGACAGAGACTTTGATAGTGGTCCTCAGAGGTACAGTACCCGCCCACAGTTTTATTTTGGTCCCTGGCGTGGAATTTATTCTCAGCCATCTGGCCTAAAATTGTCAGATCATGAAATGTTTCCACGTGTTCGAGCTAAATCTAGTTTGGTTAAAAAATATAAAATTTATACTCATGCTAGAAGTACCTGGGCAACGGACAAGTTTGTTGCTACTAATCAATTGACAGATGTGTTGACTGGTTGTGAAGTCTGTAGTTCATTTAAAAACTGGCGAATAATTGCTGGACCTATTCCTCGTAGTGATATTACTCAAGCTGGTGATAAAACAAGACTTGATGAAATTGTAATTAGATTTAATTATTCTGTAAACTTTGTATGGAAATTTTCTGGACGTATTCCTAACATAAAATAAATCTTTTCAGACTTGGATATCATCTGTTCAAATCAATTATTCACCTTACAGACGTATTCGTCGTCGTCCAAAGCAGACAATTTACAAAACAATTGAGAACATCGAATTCTCTACATCTGCTGCAGACAAGAAGAAGAATACTGTGAAGAACACTGCCGCTACTGCACTTGTCGATGGACCGTGTGTGTTCTGTGGATGCAGACTTAACTTTAGCATTGACATTAACGATTCTTTTACACATGGTAACGGTTGGCTTACTGTAGCTATTGTACGAGGTGGTACTGGAGTTCCTAACGTGCCTGGCCTTGAAAGTTTTGTAGACAGAGACATTATTGCCTACCGTACCTATCATATTGGAGAATTAGCAAATAAAGACTTTGGTAAATCTGCGTATATGTCATCTACTGCATTGTCAATGTAGACAATTTACAAAACAAAATCTGTAATCTCATCGACCGAGATCAACGGGAGACGACCGACGAATTCTACGACTTGTCTGGGTTGTCAGGGAGCACAGTTTAGCACATTCTAAACATCGATTTGGGAATGCAGAGACTGGCAGCAAAGTTAGTGCCCCACCTGATTTTTTACACCGAAGGGATTATAACCCAGTATTCCTCTCTCTGCTCTCAAGAACAGAGAGCAAACCGATAACTGTACTGGGTGATTACTAAAAAGCTGTGCAGATATTTGGCACAAAAACATCTGACTTAGTGGCATTTTGGCAAGTGGTTCCAGCATCGTGACAATGCTCGCGTGCACACAATTCTCAGTCTCCACCGGCTTTTGGCCTCGACGAGGATGACAGTGTTGATCTATTTCGCAGAATCGGCTCCCTCAAACTTCTTCCTTTTCCCTCAGATGAAACAAGCTGTAAAAGAAAGCATTTTGCCTACGATAAAGTAAATCACAATGCCGAGATTGTGTTAACCAGTATCAAAGGGACTGAATTTAAAAATGTAGAATTGCTTCATAAATGCTTTTTTGATGCAAAATGTATCCAGATAAACTATTTCATCTGCAACATTTCAAAATAACTTTGTTTTCTGCATAAAAATATCTACAAAATCAAATTTTGGGTATTTGCATTTTACAATATCTGGCGATGCAGGAGTACGCTGCCACGTGTGACGAAGACTGACTCCATATTGTAGAACCGAGACGTACACCAACGAGACCGTTGATGAGGTAGCTGAAGGAAATAGCCGAATCGATACCAGTCGATATATGTTGACTTGTTATTGCTACGCTATTCAAACCAATTTTAGCTGGCCAAAGACAAAATGTAGCAAATAAGATGATTTCAATCTCAATGCTAACCACTTTGGCGGTCGTTGATTCTGCACGGTACTTCTGGATTTACAGATACGTCATCTGCTAACTACTGTCGGTAACGACCAGAGAGCAATAAATGCCGGTCAATGTAATTTGATAATCGATTCAGTTACTCGCACTAGCCACCGAGCCGATTCCAGAAGTATTTCTCGAGAGCTTACAGTTCAGTTCGGATCATTTCGGTTTTACTCTGTCTCACTGCCTGTATCTGTAGCGTAGTGTTCAGTGCAGGTCGCACATCTGTGATTGCATAGTAATATGCGAGTCACGACTTATAGGCCACAGATACAAAAACTGTGTTCTGCAGATTTTGCAGCTGTTGCATTGGATGGGAGAAGAAAGATAACATCGAGAAACGTATTAAACAAGAGGCACACTGTGCCCGACGTCAAGAAAATGCTACCGCTTTTCAAAAGAGGCTATCATCAATCATTGAATGCGTAAGTGGTGCAAAAAGAAGAAAGCGAGGTAAAGATATTTTCGAAAAAAGAATTGTTGAAGCATTTTTAAAACCAAATATTTCACTGGAGGAGTTGGAAAAATATGCGAGTTAAGTGCACAACATGAATATATCATTACTTGCAGACTTTATATAGTGAATCAAAGAGCACATTTGAGTCTTCTGGTCACTGTTGCTTTAAATTCCTCAAGAGGAATTAGCAAAGTGACAAGTATTTTTCTGGAATGTGTGGTTTTCTACATATAAATAGGCTGTATCACATTTCTTCGGGGCACGTGTTATATCGTGATAACCGGTTTAGTGAGCCACATCACTACCCGCCGTAAAAAGGACAACTTTGTCAAACAGGTAAGGTACAATTTTTTTCACATACAATTTTCCGTACAAGATTTATGCATAAATGTTGAAAGTTAAGTTTCACGGTGCACAAAAAAAAATGCGTATCTTGACGTTGGCACATCCGATTGGTTGCTTTATTCATAAAAAGAGGTGGTTTGCTTTTTCACACGTCAAACTGTGTACTGCATTTTGCAATTTTTATTTATTTTGTGTCCGATGTCATTTGTACAAGTGTGTTTTATTGCTATGTTATAGCATTTTAATTACGTATGGTGCTCAAATGAATTGTGTCGCTCTATTAAACTGGCAACTTTGCAGTTACACAGACACGTGGTTATTTTTTCGTTACTGATGTGACTTGTCTTATAGATACTGTCAAATAGGAAAATAATTGTAACATAATTTTGAATGTCATATTTTGCAGAAATTCATATGCTAGTGATCACTTGCAAACAATTCACTTAAAAAATTTGTTAATGTGCTTACTTTCACACCTGTCAATATCTAGGGACCAAGACCTGCCAGTAACAGTAAAATATCATGTTTTACATTACAGTAGTCACAACCACTATGCCACAGTTCACAAAAACCTACAGGACTGTACTTAGTGCCATAATGCAGTAAGAAAACATATTTGCTGTAACATGCTGTGCAGAAAAGTAGTGACTGTTAGATGTAATAAAACCACTGTCAAGTTCCAACAATCATTTTATACTGAATAAAATGAACTTGAAAAGAAGCAGCCCTATGAAACTAACTTTGCTGCCCAAACTAACTTCTAGCACAACTCAGACTACGGCATTTATTTCGTGACTCGTGTTTTACAGGGTGTGATCAAAAAGTAGGACGACTGATTTTCTGTAGGCCAAACAAATCGAAGGAGGGGAGGCCGACCGACTGGACGTGGTGGTGGTGGTGTGTGTGGGGGGGGCTCCGAGTGCAACCTTCCACAGTTGCTGTGAAATAGTGTTACCACACGCAGCACAGAACAGAATTTCGAGCAGTGCTACGCCGTTAAGTTTTGCTACAAAATTGTAAAAACCTGCGACGGAAACCTTCGATACACTCGAATGGGCCTACGGCAGAGCTGCTCAAATGTTTTAGAGTGGCACAAGTTGTTCGGGGACAGAAGGGAGCTCGTCACAGATGTCCGACGTGCCCGTCACCTGTCAATATCGAGGGTCGACGAAAATGTGACAAAAGTGCAACAACTTCTGGACTTCGGTCACCGGTTATCGATTTGTCTGATTAGTGAGTAGTTAACCTTTTCTTACAGAACCGCTCAAATTGTCGTTACACAAGATTTGGCGACAGGGAAAAGTTGTGCGAATTGTGCGTCAAGATTCTTGACACGAACAAAAAGGGAACTGTGTACAAATTTCAACAAAAATTCTTAGCCGTGTTAAAAAAAACCTACATTTTCTCAATAACGTGGTTACCGGAGACAAAATTTGGGGTTTCCTATACCGTGTGGAGAGAATTGCCACAAAGTTCGGAATGGCACACGAATGCGTCTCCTCATCTGAAGGAGGCCTGGATGAGCAAGTCCAGGGTGAAAACCTCACTTCTGGTCTTTTTTGATCACTGTGGCATCATCCACATGGAGTCTGTACGCTCTGGGCAAACCGCGAATGACAGTTTGACACAGAAGTGCTCGAGAGGTTGTGAAAAGGAGTCGACCGCGTGCGACCGGAAGCTCCACGGTGATAAAGAACTGTGCCACACCGCACAACTGGTGCGGGAGCGGAAGGTTCAGTATAACGTTGCCGCATCCTGCCTACTTCTCAGACATGGCTCTGATGGACTGCTTTCTCTTCTCTCACCTGAAACAGGACGTGAAGGAACAACGGTGTGACTCCGTCAAAGACGTCCGAGTGGCCGTAACGAAGGTTCTCGACAGCATTTCAGCTTAAGACTTCCGGAAGGTGTTTGTCGACCGACAGATACATTACACTCTGTGTTTAAGCACAAGGAATCTACTCTGAAGACACGTAAGGATTTGTATCGATATATGCAATAAATTCAGTCCTGCACTACTTTCTGATTTAACATTGTATGATAGTTTTTTTTTTTCCTATTGTTTCTAGAAATTGCCTCTTTCAAAAGAAAGTGCACAAATGAAGCTGTAGCTGGGAGAAAAATAAACATTTTGTATGATGAAACCACAGGCAAGACAGGATGCTGCATTTTCATTGTCCTGTTTCAAGTGCCAGAGTTAGAAGACCCCAAATTACTTCCCTACTGCAGTAAAGTTTCTCAGTTGATGCGACAAATTGCTTTTGACTAATATTAGGGACATTAAGTAATCACAAAGTTCTGTATGCAGCAGTACAGAGATTAGTAACTGACAGTGCTCCATATATGACACTATGCCACAAAACTTTAAGAATCATAATTGGTGATCAACTAATGCACATACTATGTTACGCATACAAGCCCAGTTTGTGTCAGCAAGTGCTGGATAACAGCTATGTCCGATTTAAACAAAGTTGTGACAATGGCAAAGTCAGATTTCTTAAATACCCGAAAGCACACAAATACATAGATTCAGTTTTTAAAGTCTAACAGTGGAAATGTAAAACAAGCCATGCTTTTTTAAATACCTGTTGTTAACTCATTGGAACAGCTGGTTTGAACCTGTATCTTATTTGAAAAATTGCTTCCATGATATTATCAGTTTTTTCCAGCTGCCAGTTACGAGAAACACCAGAAACAGCAGCTTGAATTTTTTTTTATACATAAATACTGCTATGAATTTTTTATATAAAATAAAGACACTGTGAGAGATGTTAACAGAACTCACACAAACATGGTGTTTGTTAGTGATCACTCCAGGCAATTTGTGGATCTACTAACGAGGGATCCAAACATCCAACATGTCACATGCTGTAAATTAAACAATCTAGCATTAAAGATGCAGATATGTGTGAAGGACAACACTCAGATTCAATTAAATATGCACTCCAAACTTTAACTGTTTTGAAGCAAGCTGCTTGTAAAGACGTCTTTTTTAAGGCAGCTAATTCTACGAAAAGTAAACTTGCAGCTCTCACAACCTAGGACCCCAACTGTAAGAAATTTGAGGGTTTGGCAGAGATATTTTATCCTAGAAATGTCATTTTGAACAGTGGGCAAGATTCTCAAATTGAGGCACTTCTGTGTTTTCCACACACCATGATGTGATCAATGATTTTAAGGCCATGCGGAGTGAAAGTGAACATGAAATGCTTGTTTTAGCAATGGAAATTGGTGAAATCTTAATGAAACTATTACTGAAGTTTGTACTCTTTTGAGCAATCAAAATACAGAAAGTCTATAAATTATCTGTACAACTTAAGATTTTAATAACTGAAACTATACTAGATATTAACAAATGGTTTTCAACATGTGATAAGATAACTCATGCTGTTTCTTTCTTTCTTTTACCTTCCAGATTAAAATTTTGATGCAAAACTGAACCTGAAAACCTGCTAAAATGTGGAAACACAGACAAAATGTTTTTCTTTTCTTTTTTTCCCCCTACCTTCAAGATTAAAATTTTGATGCAAAACTGAACTTGAAACCCTGCTAAAATATGGAAACATAATCAAAATGTTTTCTTTTTCTTTTTTTTACCTCCAGATTAAAATTTTGATGCAAAACTGAACCTGAAAACCTGCTAAAATGTGGAAACAAAATGAAAATGTTTTCTTTTTCTCTACCTTCCAGATTAAAATTTTGATGCAAAACTGAACTTGAAAACCTGCTAAAATGTGGAAACACAATCAAAGTGTTTTCTTTTTCTTTTTACGTTCCAGATTAAAATTTTGATGCAAAACTGAACGTAAAAACCTGCTAAAATGTGGAAAAACAATCAAAATGCTTTCTTTTTCTTTACCTTCCAGATTAAAATTTTGATGCAAAACTGAACTTGAAAACCTGCTAGAATGTGGAAACACAATCAAAACGTTTTCTTTTTCTTTCTATTTTTTTTTTAACCTTCCAGATTACAATTTTGATGCAAAACTGAACTTGAAAACCTGCTAAAATGTTACACACAATCAAACTGTGTAGCTCGGTCACACAGATAGTTTCCGATACCCGAATATAACGAAACGTTCAAAACGGTAATGGAAGGCAACTATCATCCTGATCAACTGCTCGGGCTTGGCATACCTCATTTATGCAAACTGATAGTGTTCTCAATAAAAAAGGGGCAGGTCAACCATCTGTTTCAAACATAAATGTGAACAAGGTACGATAGGCGTTTGCAGCCTCTGTGATTACAGCAGCCAGAGTTGGAAATGAGACGATCAACAGTGCACAATGTCTCGCATAAGAGGTTACGACTATACCTCTACAAAGTGCAGCTGCTTCGGGCATTGAAGCCAATAGACAAATCTCAGCACAAACAGTTTGCAGTGGATATGTTGGGCAAGATTCACATAAACAGTGACTTTTTGGTAACGATTTGTTTCTCCAATGAGCCAACGTTTTTTGTATCCGGCGAACTGAACTGTCATAACCTTCACTTTTGGGGTTCACAGCTTCCTTGTGTTACATGAGAAATGGAAAGACACAGTCCGAGGGTCAATGTTAGGTGTGGGCTGCATCACTAGTCTGCTCTCTTTCATTGAGTATGCCATCAACAGTGGTCTTTAGCAGGATGTGTTACACGAGTTTACTGTACCACAATTGGGACACATCGCGTCGTCAGCTGCCGAACCTCGCGGGAGTTCGTGTCGGCGGTGAGATTTCACATCCGCGTCCAATTTCCATGTTTTCCCGCAACTCGTCCAACAAGAGAAATGCCACTCTATCTTCCGCATCACCTTCCCGAGCTGCATTTCCTCGAGGGACTTTCCTTGGCTGCGGCTGTGCGAAATCTGGTGCCGGACGCCCGGTTCGTCCCCTCAATATCGGCACCCGGATTACTGTCTGCAGCCGACTGTACTCAGTGCGGCAGAAGTTCGGTGTGTGCCAGGAGTACCGGGCGGGTTTATCACCGTTCCGTACCCGACCGTTCTGGCACCCCTCCCCGTTCTGGCACCCCTCCACCGCGAAGTGCGCCACTGAAACGAGTTTTCTCTCTGACCGAACCAGTTCCCTCGACTGCCAGGCAAGTCCACTTCACTCTCAAAACCCCCCCTTTTTCCCTGCGGATACGTAAGACTTACGTACGGGCGACACTTCAGCGAAACCCTATGTCAGTGGCCCTCTTCTCGGCACTTTTCTTCTCGCACCACCAGATGACGTCGAACGAAACCTCGTTCGAAGATTCCGTTAAGAGGTTGCAGCCCACTAAATTTTCTTGTAGCAGTGTTTCAGAAAATTACTCACAAACCATCTTACATCTCTTTCAGAATAAACATGTTTGCCCTTAGAAGCCTAGAAGGGAACATCTAAATTGTTGTTTCAAGTTTTAAGCCAGGGGTAGCCAACCTGGTCCCTAGCACCCACTGGTGTGCCTTCCAGCTGTCATACTGGACAGTAGGCAGTGGGGTTTTTAAAAAAGATTTTCATAAAATTTTGGCAAAGTATATGGTAAGAAATTATTATTACTATACACTTTAACTTCTTGTAATTCTGCTTTATAAATTTGTAAAGTAAAGTTACTTCCCTACTTTTTAACTTTTACTGTGGAACTGGTGTGTGGTTAAAGAAAATTACCACAAACAGAGACACAAGAGTAGGTGGTAGGTGAAAAAGGTTGACTACCCCTGGTTAAGCAAATATGAATTGCATTGTGCAGGCAGGGTGGATAACAAAATTAACTATATCCAACCACAGGCTTATGCTGTTCAACTTGATCATTTTGACAAAACTGATTCTCTCTCTTTCTTGGCAACATCATAAAAGTACACTGGACTTGTAACCTGATATTTTCCACCCAAAACCACATGCTATACCATTTGTTGAGTTTACAACCAACTCAACACCACCTTTTCCATGAACTTGCTACCCACCATGATATACTGGGCTAATATTATACTGGATGGGTAAAATTTTTATGTACCAGTATCGGACTTCCGCCACTGCACCACAACAAACCATACGGCAAAAGACGCATCTGGCAAAACCTCCTGAATAGGTCACAATTTTCCAGGACTGTGGTTGGACTGCTTTCAGACATTTTTGCAGAGATTCATGATTACCAAGAGTGTTAAGCTGGGACACACAATCACAGCTTGAACTGCCACAAAAACCTGGTTGTGGTGACAGACTGATCTGTAGCGTAGCCCAAGGTCTAGGTTAGG
This sequence comes from Schistocerca americana, assembly GCF_021461395.2. Lineage (NCBI taxonomy): Eukaryota > Metazoa > Arthropoda > Insecta > Orthoptera > Acrididae > Schistocerca > Schistocerca americana. Next base: position 146,637,630 of record NC_060129.1, on the reverse strand, counting down.
TTGGAAGGTAACAGTTTGGTTATGAGTCGGCAGTACCAATGAATGTGAGGGACGGGGAGGGGGGGGGGGGGGGGGGGGGGGCAATACTGACTGTGGTGGCATGCTTGTCTGTAGCATAGCCCAATATCTACGTTAGGTTGGAAGATAATAGTTTTGTTGCGAGCTGGAGAAGCCAACAAATGTGTAGACAAAAACTGCTGTTGTGGTGACAGACCAATCAGTAGCTTGTGGTGCAGCACTGAAATGTATAAACCTTTCAAAATATGTTGCAAGCATGACTAGCGACTACAATTCCGTGCCTTAAGTCCCCACAAACCAGCAATGCTTTAGCACAGGGACGTGTCAATACAAGCCAATCGCAAGGCACGAACATTTCGACACGGGCAGTGTGTCATCGAGAGAGCAACATCGACACTTTTGGGTGAGAGAACGAGCTCAGCAATAAAGTGCAAGACGAGAGTGTACCAAACTGCCTCTGTACTCCCATAACATTTAAGTTGTATGCACAGGATAAGGAGCAATGGCGCATATCGAGGACCTGACAGAACAGTTACGGTACCCGTTAAGTGACCATAGCATAACTATAGACTGCTGACCTCTCATAATAAACTCGACCGATTTAGTCATTGTAAATGACAACACACAGCAAAGCCTCTCCTCCATTCAATAAATATCCCGACCAGGCAGCCCAGAGGCAGTCAATCGGTAGGATTGATGGCATCCGTGTCATTTGTACTCCCTTCTCTGATTATTGTATCATAACATCTCGTGGAAGATAGCTCCGTTATTGTCCCACTGTGCCACACACACTTTCACTGCCTACCGTAGTGACAGCAGTTCTGTAATCGGGGATAACTGACCCGAGAGTCCAGGGCTGCAGCTGTCACTGGTGGGTCATCCACAGGCCCAACACCGCTATTCCAGTTCAGGGCACGAGCTGTTCCGATATTTCGGCACAGTACAGACCGGAGGGCGCAGCACCAAACTGGCGGGCCAAGATCGGTGCATATCGCGACGTAGGACGTCACGGCACCCGATACTGTAGTCTGTTGACGGGACAATGCGTGCTACGACCGAAGGAGGACAGACCGCTCTCAGGGCGGCGCACGTATCGATCACACGTACATCGCGGTCACGCTCCCTTAGCTGTAGATCTGCGTCACGAGAAGCGCCTATGGATCGGTGTGTGGGCAACTGACCAGAACACGAGTCACCGGCCTACACTACAGCAGCCTTATCTATCATTGGTGACAGCAGACTCCATACCACTGGGGATGGTGATTATCACTGAAACAATCAGTTTTCGGTTGTATTGGCTTTTTTTCAACATCTGTTTACCTCGACTGTTAAAATCGTTCAAAATAAATGGTTCCTGAAATAACCGATTTTCCCCCTGTAACGAAGCAGGGTTGCCTACTGCTATCCTGTTTTGGTTTTACACTCCTTCAGTAACTTAGTTAAGCAATGAACTTTTATTTTTTTTCATTTTCACTACTCAGATTCTGACTACAGATTCTGTGGCCTTCAGCCTCATAGCACAGAATTCGGAAATAGTTTGAATAAAATTCCCCTAGTAAAATCTATTATTTCAGTACATTCTAATGTCTATTCTGAAAGTAATGAGCTAATTAGTTTTATTGGAAATGCATCCTATTAAAAGTTATGAACAATTATGTATATTGTGCAATACATATTAAGTAAAATTTGAGTGAGCTAATAGATTGAATTCAGCTATAAGACTACATCCAAAAGAAAGCCTAAATTTTACTGATTCCAGCAAAGTGTTTAAATTAACCTAAAGGCTATTACTTAAATACATACTAAGACTTAAAATCTGTAACCTGTATGACTTTCAGTGCCAAAGAGGATTCCATGGTAACTAGTTCACAAACAAAGCAAGCCATACTGTTGAAAGTAACCTATCTATTAGTTCTTTAGGGAAGAAACTCCTACATAACACGCCTCCTGGTGATTCAAATTTTTGTGTTAACAATGACGCTGTTTGTAGTGGATTTGTTGTTATTGATGTGAGCATCTTATCTTCTTTGACCAAACTACTGAATAATTCCGAGATCTGTTTTGATACTTTTGCTACCTATATTTTTCTACGTAAAATGACTCCAGTCTCAACTTTGTAAGTGCATTAGTTAAGAATTAAGTAAATTTGAATAAGTAAAAATTATTGTTCAAGAGGGCTGCCACGGTTATACGTCGGGAATTCCCACTGTGGATGCATAAATTAGTTCTGTGTATTTAAACTGATACAGCTCACCCGTGTTATTCAAGTAACAAAATCCAATAGTTAACTTCAAAACCAATTAGAAAGGGTCATTTTAACCCTGGGAAATTATAGACTATAATATATTAACAGATATAGTCAAATGTTCAAGCACTCGTCTATATAAGTTCCGAGCTGGTGCAGTTCTCAGTTAGTTCTCGGTCAGATTCTCACGAAGCAAAAGTGCGGCAAGTTGGTACCGCAATGTGATGTGATAGTACTTGAAACAGAAGCTTAAATTTTCTGGCCGGTACCAAAAAAGTGTAATTGTATTTGGCTTTGAACATTTAACGCGTATTGTGAACATTGTTAAAGACTGGAAGTTTTTGACCTACCTAATGTGACGATTATTAAGTGTAAGAGGCCTGGTCACACGAATATTGTGTGTGTGAGTGACAACAAATAAATCGCACTGTGGTTGTCGTAAGTGTTCGACAATGTATATGGTCTTGACTTTTGATTGTGGAAAACATAATCTAGGATCCTAGCTTCTTAATTGCAGTGTGAGTTAGGTGAGACGGACGCAGCTACCATTAAAGAAGCAAAGCAAGGTAGGTCAGGAACACTGCACGCTGTCTAGTGGGTGAGGAAATGTTTCACTACATCCGGCTGTGACGTGAACTTTAAGTGGCACTAATACAAGGATTCAGCCTGGCACATTAAATTAAATAGGGAAATGAAAGAAAACTTAGTCTGCCATTCTCCTATTGCTTCCAATTTTTTGAAACTCTGCTGAAAGTCATAATGTAATCGAGGAACATACTATTTGTGCATTACGAACAGTCAGTACTAAAGGATGAAAACTAGATAACTCTATTTTTTGTGTTAATTTCTCAATTTCAGACTCGCAAGCATATATGCTACTTTCTATTTTTATTGCAAAATGTGAAAGAAATGTTAAATTTTAAGTTTTCTCGTCGCGCATTTGCTGTGGCTCTTTTCATTTTTAGCCTTTAACGCAAATCTAGCATTATTTCACTGTTACTACACTTCGTAAAATACTTCCAGATTAGGGATGGTGCCATTCTGCAATACAACTTATGTCTGACTATGACAGTTAAAACCTACCACATGTCCCAGATGGACAAGTCTTGCACACTGGACCTACAAGTGTATTAACTAATAAATAGGTCATACCACATGGTAACAGCTATGTTATTGTCAAGCAATGCTGCACCAATTCAAATGCCACGAGTCTGTCACTTGCTTCCGTTAGCACTGTTATTATAGTAGCGCTGATAGCTTTCCAAATTTTCTCTTACAATGCAATATTTCAAAGAAATGGAAATTTTGTGGATAAAAATTACTTGTTTTTTTAAAACCAAAAATTATATAGCAATGCTGCTCGGGCTAATTGATATTTTGGTTCTTTTACCTGGTTATTAGTAGAAAAACAAAAGAACACCAGTTATAACCGAGGCCAAACAAATGTAAAAAAATATTGAAAAATCCCTGTTCTTCAAAACTAAAATAATGGTGTTAGTTTTAACCAGTCATTTTTCCCCATTCTACTGGCTGCTACTGTGGTCAGAGCTACGAGATTCATACCGAACAATAAAACGAGTAATAACTAAATAAGTCTGGCTTCAGCTGCTCGAGACCGCGCTCATTGTGTGTGTGAGTGTGTGTGTGTGTGTGTGTGTGTGTGTATATATTTTTGACAGCTTCAATGACAAAAAGCTCACTTTCCAACAGTCTCTTTGTTGTGCCTATCTGTGACTCAGCATCTCCACTGTATGGTGAGTAGGACCTATCCTTTTCATAATATAACAACCAATTTTATTTGCATCAAACAACACTCCACATGTCTCAAGGCACATACGAGGTTTGTCCGGAAAATACATATAAAAGTAGAATAATTTCTTTATGTTACAGGTTGCAGTCACCACCAGGTGGGACTACTGTTGTAATCAATCCCATCAACGCTCAGTTCGAGTCAGAGCACACTGTGTGAAGGTGGGAGTGTGCGGCAGCTTGTTGACAGTTACCCTTTTTCACCTGCCGTCGGCATGGAGCTCTCTCTGATTGAGGAACAGTGCGTCAACATCAAGTTTCTTGCAAAGCTAGGCAAGAATGTCCGTAAGATTTTTGAGTGTTTACGGAGACAATTCTCTGAAGGAACCGACCGTGAACAAGTGGTTAAAAAGGTTCCGGGATGGCCGAGAAGAAGTGAACGATGACCCTCGCCCGTCGACATCGAGTTCCGATGCAAATGTTGAACGAATTCGGGCTTGTGTTCTTAAAGACCGTAGATTGACAGTCAGAATGATTGCTGACGAGATGTCAATCCCCAAAACAATCGTTCACGAAATCCTGACACAAAAACTTGAAATGAAGAAATTGTGTGCGAAAATCGTACCCTAGCTCTTGACGCCAGAACAGAAAGCAAAGAGGGTCGAGTGCTGTGAGGACTGATTGGAAGCAGAGGAACGAGGGGACTTTCTCAACCGAGTCATCACTGGAGACGAGTCCTGGTTTTACGAATTCGATGTGGAGCTCAAATCTCAAAGCAAGGAATGGAAACTAGCAGGAGAACCGAGAACAACAAATTCGCGAAAATCGAGGTCCAATGTGAAGACAATGTTGATTGTTTTCTTTGATTCTAGGGGCACTGTTCACAAGGAATTTGTCCCTCCTGGCCAGAGAGTGAACAGAAATTTTTATGTTGAAGTTCTGACACGTCTCAGAACTCGTGTCACCTGAGTTCGACCGGAGTTGGCAAAAGGGGCAGGTGGATCCTTCATCACGACAATGCGCTCGCTCACACGTCGCTCGTTGTGTGAGTTTTTGGCCCAAAGCTCTATAACCGAGACAGAACACCCACCTTATTCACCCGATTTAGCCCCGTGTGACTTCTTCATGTTCCCAAAATGCAAAATGGTGCTTCGGGGTAGGCACTTGGGAGATGTGGAAGCCATCAAGGCGGAACGACACGGCAACTGAACATCACAACTGAAGACTTTCAGCAATGTTATCAACAGTGGAAACGGCGTTGGCAGAAGTGTATCGCGTCTCAGGGCGAGTACTTTGAAGGAGAACATATTGTAATACCTCAATAATTGTAAAATAAAGTTATTATTCAACTTTTACACGTATTTTCCGGACAAACCTCGTATCTTGACAAAACAGTAGGATTTTACAGCCCAGGACTGGGTGACATCTACACTTTGAATTATACTGTAAACTTTGTATATTTCTCTGGGATGTCTGCTTTATTCCTGTTTCATGCTTAATAGTTTTTCACCGACTGGGTGTTCGCGCACTGAAAATGTGGTGATGTGATTGTCTGACTATATAACACGTATTAGTCATGCAAACAAAGTCGACACCTGGCACTGCAGGAGATGGAGGAGCAGAATCGACCAAAGTCGAAAGACAGTGTACGACTTTGATCCGATATTCACTTGTTTCGGATGTCTGCCAACCTTTGTCTAATATAGGTGCTGCGCAATACTGGTATTGTTGTCAATCTGGGTTGCCTTCAGAGTGTTGAGTTTTATGTTGTGGGTAAATATTGTTTTTATAATTTTTTCGTAACGAGCGATGCTCGTCCTTCTGAGGAGTTATTAACTCCTTCCACTCCTAAATGCAAAGGGAGTAAAATGTTACGTAGCCAAGCATGTAAAATAGTTCTAAATGTCAAAGAGCTGCAAAGAAGAAAAAAAAAGATGCAAATCTGTAACCCAACCATCTATGTGGCATGCTTATAATTATGTATTATTTATATTTCAGGACAATTAATCAGTAAAAAAATGTACCACATGTAATGAAAGCATGAAAACTGTCTGAAGATGAATCGTAATGATTCGAAACTGGTAACGGTACCTTTTGAATAAAGGAACTGAAAATAAAATCGTGGCTGGTTGCTGTCTCAACACCATCAATGTTTGTCTTCAAATAACAGCCACAGTCTCCAACCATGCCATCATATGACAAAACTGCAAGGAACTGTTCTACCCAATTTCACATAGGGGAAGAGAGCTGCTAAGTACACAGGACAAAGTCTGTCGAGTATGAAGAGAATGGTAAAATTTATGAAATCTAATCCTGGAGAGTCTCCAAGAATGCCAAAAAAGAATAGGTTAGTTTAATGTAGTAGACTGCTGTTCCACTGTCCTTCAGTAGAACCCTCTGTTGGATATTAATTTTTCATTTCATGTGCCATCGGTTACACTTCAATGACTTTTACTGTATTGTATTTCGATATAGTCACTGTAAAATGTGATCAAAGTTTTGAAGAGGTGTTCCTTTTTTTCCTTAATAGGAGACGTACTAACATTCAAGAGCAACTGGATGAATTTGACCAGCGTGTCATTCGTGACACGATAAGAGCCTTTTATGCAATGCAGACAGTTGTTCCCAGCATAACGAAACTGTTGCCAGTTCTGAGATCTAAGATAGGATGGAACTGGTGTGGTACTTAGCTTAGAACAATTTTGAAGTCAATGGGTTTCATGTGGATAACATCTCAAAACAAGAGGACATTGCTCCTCGAACGTGAGGACATTGTGGAGTGGAGATCTCATTTTCCTGTAGAGATCAAAGCTGTTAGGGAGGTAGAAAGCGAAATTTTCTAGCTAGACGAATCTTGGCTCGATAACACTCTTACTTGCGGCAAATGTTGGCAAAGGGAAGACGTGGCTGGTGTGACAGCTTAGGGAAGAGGTTCTGAGAGATTAATAGTAGCATCTGTTGGTTCTAAGAACGGTTTTGTAAGGGCAGCTCAGCTCAAGTTCTTTGCCAGAACCAGCCAAGGAGATTACCTTGGGCAGATGAACTCTAATAACTTTAAGAAAAGTTTAAAAGAAATGGTTTTACCGAATCTTCCCCCTAACTCAATTATTGTGTTAGACAATGCGCCCTATCACAGCAGGCAGCTGGACAAACCTCCCACATACTACGATTACAAGGCGGAAATCATCGAGTGGCAGAGGAAAATAAAACATCACGTGAGACGCGAGTACAAGAAATGATGCTCTCTGCTCGTTAATTTGGCTACATAAGCCTGCGGATAAATGCTATGCTGTCGACACGTTGGCTGCAAGCAAAGGTCACAGAGTGATACGCTTGCCACCCTATTAACTGTGACCTAAATGCAATCAAACTTCCGTGGGCGAAAGTAACAAGAGCGTTTTGGGAACAAAATGTCACTGGAGACATGTCTGCGGAAAATCTCCTTAAACGATTCCCTTATGTCAGTCACTGAGGACGACTGAGCAGGTTACTGTCGTAATGTGGGCAATTGGAGAGGGAGTACTGGACAAACGGTGGTATTATGGAAGTTGCCATTGATAACATCAATTTTTTTGTTGGCACAAGTGACTCCAGTGAATCGTCACACAAGTGACTCCAGTGAATCGTCAGAATCCAGTTCAGATAGAGCTGACAATGTTAGTGGAGTGTCTGAACTTGAATGCACAGAGTTCATACTGTTTCTTCTTCATTGTTTCATTTTCATACTGTACTGGGTGGCCCAAAAAGGATGGTCGGATTTGAACTGCGTAGTACCATTGAAAGGTGAGGAGGGGGGACCACTGCCGGCCGTCTGCAAGTCGGCCATTACACCCAGTTTGCCACGAGATGGCGCAGTGGACGGTCGAGCATCGTGTTTTTGCTGTGGAACAGTTTTTCAGAAATGATGAATCGTTTATTACTGTGCAACGATTGTTTTGACAACGTTTTGGTGTAGCGCGTGATGGACCCATTCCAGATCGCAGATCCATATCACGTTGGGTGACTGCATTCCGGACAACAGGGTCTGTCAAAAGTGGTAAATCTACAGGGCGTACACGTACGGCAGTTACTCCACAGAACATTGATGATGTTAGAGCGTCAGTGCTGCAAAGCCCGCGTCGTTCCACTAGGCGTCGTGCTCAAACTTTAGGCCTCAGCCGTAGTTCGTTGCAGCGTATTTTAAGCCGTGAGTTACAGTTTCACCCATACAAAATTATGATCACGCAAAAGCTGTATGATCGTGATTTTGAGCAGCGAAGACGATTTTGTGAATCAATGCTTGACATGTTGTACTCTAATAATGATGTTGTGCTTCTTATGTCAGATGAAGCCCATTTCCATTTAGACGGCTATGTCAATAAACAAAACTGCAGGTATTGGGCAGCAGATAATCCCAGAGAATTGCACCAAAAGCCTCTTCATAGTGCTAAGGTAACAGTCTGGTGTGGAATTTCAAGATTGGGGATTGTTGGTCCTTATTTTTTTGAGGAGAACAACGCTACAGTCACAGTGAACTCGAAACGTTACGTTAACATGCTACGTAGCTTTTTGGTGCCGAAACTGCGAGAGTTACATGTAAATCGAGATCGAATTTGGTTTCAACAGGACGGGGCCACGGCCCACACAGCCAATGACTCCATGTGTGTTTTAAGGTGGATGTTCCCCCTCCACATCATCTCGCGTTTTGGAGATGTCCACTGGCCCGCGAGATCACCTGACCTCTCAGCCTGTGATTTTTTTCTTTGGGGATACCTAAAGTCAAAAGTGTACGTAAAAAAGCCCCGAAACTTAATTGATCTGAAGGAGGCAATCAGTGCGGAAATTATGGCAATTCAAGAAGAAACAGTAGTGAAAGTGATGGAAAATTTCGAGGAAAGACTTGTGGAATGCATCACCGAGGAAGGACACCATCTTCCGGAAGTCATTTTCCGTACATGATTTTTTGTGGTTAGTTCTTGTAATTGGGTGCCTGGGAGCATTTAGTTACGTAATTGAATAAAATTAATTTGTAAAACTGATGGAGTTATAGTTATTTAAAATGTGACCATCCTTTTTGGGCCACCCTGTATATTGGGTATATAAGAATACAAGTAAAAATCACTGGTGAACTTCTATTCCACTTATCACATCTGCCTAAATACTTTCACACAGGGATTTCAGAGCTACTGCATTATGCAAATTGTAGCAGTGGATTTGTTAATAAGCACGATGTTCAATAAGTTAAGACTTCTTCAACCATAATCACTGAAGGAATACGTGTAACATTGATGCTATCACTAACTCTGTCATGTCTACTACCATAAACAAACGATGCACTAACGCTGTCATGCTTTCTGCTAGCGAGCTCAGGTTAGGTTACCTGCGAGGGAAAGCTGTCACTGACAGTCAAATGCATTCAATTTGTATCGAATCAACCACCTCCCATAAGTCAGCTCACCAGTGTCAACTCTGTTTGCGCAATTAATAATGTGCTGCGATTCTATGCTGTGATCGGCTAACTAGATCGCGTGTCCTATGCTCCGATTGTCTAACAAAAGCACATCACACATAGCAATCTCGATTTCACAATTTCCGAAGCTATCATGCCATATTTGGTGGATTATATATTTATAGGTGTATTATATATTCATAGTTGCATATTCCAAAATACGCAGTTTCTATGATGCAGCACACTAAAAAACTACATACGCTTTTTCTGGTTTGTTGTTTTACTGTGCCAGGAAGTCTGATACAGGTACATAAAAACAGTACCACAAAATGTTACCATTTTAACCACACTAAGTTGATAATTCATAGTTGAGGAAATATTAAGTAAAATTGATAACCCAATAAATAGCAAGCATTATTTAAGGGGGGGGGGAAAAAAAAAAAAAAAAAAAAAAAAAAAAAAAAAAAAAAAAAAAAATATCCCCTCTCTTTTAAGAAAGCTTAGTTTATTAGTTTATTAAAATAGTATAACTTGAAGTATATTGAAAGTAGGGACTATCAATCTTTTTTTCTGAGGGTCCTCAAACTAGTTATGGAATGGAAGTTATTAATAATGATTGTGCAGCTGACATAATATAATGGCGCTTGCAGGAAACTGGACAGTGCAACAGATGTAATACTACCTCGCGCCAGTTACAATTATTTTCCGTGGCATCAAACGTATATTTACGACTCCCGCAAAGTCTGTGTGATCTACAGAGGTTCTAGTCTCCACTGTGACTACTAGATGGCAGTAGTGGCTTCACTGGAAAAATTCTTCCATAGTGAAACCTAAATTACTGTTGCTTGTTTCGTACGCTTTACCTGACATTCGAGTTCTCTCTGTTTCGGCTGTTTTGTGTCGATTTTGTGTACAAAATGTGCAGTGAAGAGGAGAAACATTTGGAGCCAATGATTTACAAAGTCCTTGATGAATCTACAGATGACGAAAATGGAGTATTTGATGACGATTTAGATTATATGTCATCTGAAAATAGTGGTAAGCCAAGATTTGTTTGAAGCTGAGTTGTTGCATACATTTATTGTATTATTTTCACAGGCTTTGTTGTTATGAATTATTCTCCTGCAGATATACCAGGAAATGAATCTGAGTGTGATTCATCTTCTACATCTATATCTATTCAGAGTAGAAAGAGGTGTAAAAGTGACTTTGTGGTGATTGGACTGATACAGATGAAATTTCTGGCATAACTGTGTACCAAGCCCCCATGGAATGTAGCAAAATAGAGCACTTGATGAATCAAGTGAACCTTTGGATGTATTCTTTTATTTCTTTGACAGTGCTCTAAAAACAGCCATGAAGGAACAAACAAATTGTTATGCAAGGCAAAAACTTGAGTAGCTGAGATCTGATTGTAAGCTTCTGCCTAGTTCAAGGTTCAAATAATGGAAAACGGTGACGATAATAGAAATGAAAAAAATTCGTTGCTATTTTGCTGTATATGACAATAAGTGAGAGGCCAGACATGAAAAGTCAGTGGAGCACTGACCCTGTTGTCAACTGTAATTTTTGCCCCCGTGTTTTGTCAAGGGACAGATTTATAAGAATATTATCCATGTTTCACATGAATGACAACAAAGAAGCAAAGAAAAAAGGTGAAAAAGGATATGATGCCCTTTATAAAGCTTGACCTCTCCTCAATTCAATGAGAGAAAAATTTTAAAGTATTTACTATCCAGAAGAGGCTGTAACAGTCGATGAAGGAATTTGTACCTTGAGGGGAAGGATAGGCTCCAAGGATTATATTACCAATAAACCAAACAAGTATGGTATGAAGCTGTATACCTTGGCTGAATTCAGAACAGGTTTTATGTGGAACTTTGAAGTATACCACAGAAAAGATAAAGAATAAGCCCAACAGTGCTTCTAATGTTGTGATGTGTTTCACTGATAAGCTGCTGGGTAAAGGACAGACAGACTATATATATCAACTGTTTCTACACGAGTGTACAATTAGCTAAAGGGAATACTGGTCTTGTTGGGGTGTTAATGAAGAACAGGAAAGGACTACCGAAATCACTAAAGGAAGTGACACTAAGAAAATGGGAACAAGTTTTCCACTGCAAATGGAATGTGCTTGCTTTGTGCTGGAAGGATAAGAGACACGTTTGGATGGTCAGCGTAAGACACACCAGCAATTGTTGATCATTATCAACACAAAGTTGGGGTGGACCTACGTGGTCAACAATCGTCATATGGTGCTCTGGACCAGAGAACAGTGCAGTAATGGCAGTATTGAAATGCATGCATACTGCACAACATTATATCAAAGAAGAAATTAACTACAACAAAGTTCATACACATAATATGTAAAGGATTGGTGTTGTCTGCTGGGGAGTCAACAGAGAGATTTTCTCGAAGGTCTGGAAAAGTAGCTAGACTCTCTCAAAAACACAGTGTCACCACTCCAGAAGGTAAGAAAAATGGTCGACGAAGGTGTGTAGTATGCAGTGAAAAGGAAAAATTTTTAACAGGAAAGGCTGGGAGGAAGGACACCTCATTTGAGAGCACCGAATGAAATGTCGGACTGTGTCTCTCTCCTTGCTTCACTTTGTACCATACTGTGCTCCATTATGAATGCTCAAATTCACTTCTATCTTTAGCTTTGAATATTTGTGTTGTAAATATGATGTTAAAAAAGAATTAAACAGAAAGATCACTTGTTTGATTATGTATGTCAATATTGGAGATCTTTCCAATTTTTTTTTCTACAAAAAATAGCACTGAATTGAAAATTCAGGTGAGTATTCAGTTTAGATACTATCAGTACCAAAATTAGTGTGTATAATGTAGAAAGTGCAATAAATCTAAAAATGTTTTGAAATGCCAACTACAGATTTTTATACACAAGTTATAACTGTCACAAAAACACAAATTTCAGGCAGCTCACAGGAAATGGCAGCTACCTACGACACCAGCGCTGTAAGTGTTAACAAATTAATTTGAAGGTTAAAAAAAACATACTTGCTTTGTACATATCAGTTGTCTTTTTAAATAACAAACTTTTATGTTTTACTGTATGTGACAATTAAACATCCACTTTTCATTGGATTAAAAAGTACGTGTCATTTGAAATGTAGTGAAGTGGAATATCTCTATTTGCTACAGTTCTACTCCTTAGATAACTATTTTCTCCCCTTTTCTTTGTTATCCTGATGGTAGATTTACAACAGTTACGTAAAATTTCAAAGTTCATTATTTGGCAATATTTCATTTAGATTTATTATTTAATAGTTTATCTGAGCTTTGCTGATTCAAACGGTCCACTTAGTTTTACATTAAACTTTTTAAGAGAAATCAGTAATTGACTATGTTCACATGCTACGTGATCGTAAATGTCGTGAGCTAATTCCACAGTTCTAATTTCGCTTTTTCTAATTAGCAGTTTATTTTTTCTGAAATGTCTTTAACTAAGAAGCTATTTAAAACTAAAATGCCCATCCACCTAAAATTACTGTCATTATTTCAAATATCAAGCGTGTCTAGTACTGAGATTTAATGTCATTTTGATGATCCAGAAAATGCTTATCATTATCCAAATAAAAAGCTAATTAAGAAATAGAGAAAATTGTGAAAATTATAAACCTGAGAAGTTTACATGGAAGAAGTCTTGGACAGTTGCACATGGTATTAACAAATAGTGCACCGAACTTTATTACTTTTACAGTTATCTACCATACAGTCAAATCACATTATTCCATGTGTGGTGTCACAAGGCTTAGGCCTGTCCCACCCCTCATTAAATCGACCAAGATTTACACGAATAATTGTAAGAACAGTCATTATTATTATGTTCTTTAAGTTTGTTTTTGGGTTTTCAGAAATACTGTGGGAAGAAAGTTTATTTATGTTGCAGATAACGTGGAAGACGTTGCCCAACGATCACCAAGAAAGTTCGACGTAGCGGCAAGGGGGGGGGGGCAAGGAATGAAACGAATGCTGCAAACTACCGCGAGCCACGGAAGAGCCTGGGCCGCGAGGGCGTCGAACTACCTAGGTCGTTGTCGGACAACATCAAAGGAACAGGTATTCTGCTTTCTCTTTGCAAACAGATCGATCGAGTCTTGAAAGGTTCATGTAAAACGTATAGGCAGGTGACACATTAGGTGGGACCCGATGCCTGTAATACTTCCACAGTTATTAAAAAGTTGTTAAATAGTTCGAATATAATAGAGGGAAACATTCCACGTGGGAAAAATATATCTAAAAACAAAGATGATGTGACTTACCGAAAAAAACAAAGATGATGTGACTTACCGAACGAAAGTGCTGGCAGGTTGATAGACACACAAACAAACACAAACATACACACGAAATTCAAGCTTTCACAACAAACTGTTGCTTCATCGGGAAGGAGGAAAGGAGAGGGAAAGACGAAAGGATGTGGGTTTTAAGGGAGAGGGTAAGGAGTCATTCCAATCCCGGGAGCGGAAAGACTTACCTTGGGGGAAAAAAGGACAGGTATACACTCGCGCGCGCGCGCACACACACACACACACACACACACACACACACACACACACACATATCCATCCGCAAATATAACCCTGGAGTCCAGCAGACTCCACCCTTACTTCTCTATGAAAACAGAAGGTAGGGATATTTCACTCCTATGTAAATTCTGCTGGCATCCACGTGATGATTTTACGCTATTGCCCGCCAACTGTCAACCGGCTCCTGGCTGCCTGCAGAGCAAACAATCTGCTGTGGAGTCTGCTGGACCCCAGTGTTATATTAACGTGTGCGTTTTTTAAGTTGTAAGTTTTTGTTTACATTTGAGTTTCATCAGTTTGTACAAACAAAATGGCTGCAAATTTACGTGTTAGGCCAGACTTAATTCTAGCTTTGTTAGAAGCAAGTGGGGAAGAAGATTCGGAAAGCCTATTTGGTGATGATACTATTTGGTGATGATACTGATTCTGATCCAAATGTCGTTCTTGAAGATGATGAACTGGTTGCTAGTGAACCTAATGATTCGCTGAATAGTGGTGAGCCTCATGAAACAGAAAACGAAGATAGTGAAGAAGATGATAGCAGTGAAAATGAGGAACACCAACAAAATAGACATCTGATTCGGGGGAGGAACAAAAAGACGCCATGTATTTGGTCCACCAAAGAGCCAGTAGGCCGTGGAAGAACTGCAGAAAGAAACCTGGTAATGCATTTACCTGGTCCTAAGGGAGCTACTAAAGAGGTAGGAACACCTGAAAATGCTTGGAAGCTTCTAATTGATGATTTGATGCTAGAAGAGAGAACCGTGCGAACTAATGAAGAAATAGACAGACAAGTGTGTAACATTGTAAGGCAGTCATATCAGCGGAATACATGTAAAAACGGAAGGATTTCGTATGTAAGGCTTTTGTACTTGGCTGGTGTGCCCAAAGATTCAAAAAGGAATTTAGAAGAACTTTGGTCAACTGAGTTAGAATTTTCTATTTACAGAGCTACTGTGTCCTTACCTCGATTTCGCTGTATAAGTACGTGCTTGCGCTTTGATGACAAAGCCACTAGGCAAGTGAGAACAAGAGATGATCGATTGGCTGCGATACGATATTTGTGGGACACTTTTGTGGAACACTGTCGTGCTTATTACACACCATTTCGGCACTGCACCATTGATGAACGACTTCTAGGCTTTCGTGGTCGATGTGGATTCATGGTATACATGAAATCAAAACGAGGCAGGTATGGTTTGAAAGTAGTTATGCTGAAAGACTAAGACCAGTTACATGTTAAACGCAATTCCTTACACTGGAAAAGTAAAAAACCTGAACAGTGAACCTGAGCCAATATACGGGACAAATCGTAATATTGCGACAGACAACTGGTTCATGTCCGTCCCGTTGTTCAACAAAATGCTTGTCGACCACAAACTAACAACGGTCGAAACATTTTTGCAATCTAAACCTGCAGGAGAGTCGTTATTCGCTTTCGACCATAACACCTTAGTTTCCTATAGCCCAAAAAAGAAAAGAAAAATGTTATTTTGCTCTTGACAATGCACCACACTGCAAATGTAGATGCGGAGACCAAGAAACCCGAAATAGTTCTTATCTATAACTCAACAACAGGAGGGACTGATACTTTTGACAAATTGTGCCACGGTTACAGTGTCAGCTGGAGAACGAAATGTTGTCTGGTAAGATTGTTTTTTGGGATGTTGGATCAATGTGGCGTCAACTCTATGGTTTTGTACCTTTCGAATGCAAAAATCTTGAACTCAGCTGAAGGAAGTACTTGCAGATATTGGCAAAGAACTCGATAAAACCATGGCTCTATGAACGACTCGAAATTCCAACGATTCAGAGAGGAATCAAACTTGCTATTCGAGAAATACTGCAGATCCCAGCATAACGTCAAGTTGCAAATGACGTCGAGCCACCTAGAAAACAAAGCTGCTCCTTCTGCCCTCGAACAAGAGATCAGAAAGCAAAACTCCTCTGTTCATCTTGCTGATCTGCTATGTGTGAGGAACATCGTGCAATGGTTTGCAGAGATTGTACAGAGTAGACAAAGGACATAAACTACTTCAAGGCAAATAATCAATTTTTCTTACGTTTTCCACTTGATGGTTAATTAATTTTGTTAGAATTAAATGATCTACAATTTATTTAACATTATGTGAAATAAATGTAGTTTATAGTGTGTAAATAAAAGTCCTGGTAAAAGATTTAATTAGTTTTCAATTTATACCTATTTTATAAGATCCTATAACTATGATGTAAGAGGATTTGGGTAATTTTCGTAGTAAAAAATATCTTTTTTGTGTGGTATTATAAGAAAATCTTTAAATGCTTTCGCTTTTCGAAAAACACTAAATTATTCCACTTTTTGTGTACTTTCTCAAAATATAAGTAGATTCAATCCAGTTTTTAAAATTTCAAATTTTATTTATTTTTTGGGAAATCAATATTTTTTAGTAAATAAGAATGTAACATCTTTTGAAAATTGCTACTAAAATTCGATAAGACAAGTTTTCCAACCAAAAATTGTTTCAGCACGATTAAATGTACATGAGAAATACTTAAACAAAATATTTTCAAAAATTTCAAAAAAAAAAAAATGTGGTAAATATAAGACGAAATACATTGAGGTCCACGAGACCCCAAGGTTATATTTGTGTATAGTCTAATAAGTGTTACATTTAAAGGTTTAATGTTTTCCCACAGTTTACAACATTTTTTATCACTCCTGTCAAATTTCTTATGTTCACAATGTTAATTTTTACGGTAACATATCAGTAATTTTCTCGTGATGTAGGTTTTATGAAACAATGTTTGTGGAGAAAAAAAGTAGCGTGCTTGACGTAAAATGATGCAGGCACTACGTTGGCCTTCAAGTGGCATTAGCAAATGTTACACGGTTAACTTTCTTGACTTCGGGGTACTCTACTCAGAACATCCGAAATGGTAAAGATTGGAATAATTTGTGATTTGTATCCTGCCGCTGACAAACGGTACTCGATGTGCTGGCTGATTGGAGTAACTGTTTTAATAGAAGTCAGAAGAACATGTGACTTCAGAGGAACATTCATTTGTTTCACGTCAATACCAACTTTATTTTTCAGTACTGTGTGCTACAGTAAGTAGTATCGTTACGTTATTGTAGCCACATCTTTTTGGCGTTAACTTCACCCTCTGATAATAATCATATGCAGACGACATCCAATTCCCACTATTTGTGACATGATAATAAACGATAGTTCCCTTTATGGTTCGTATACGCACTGTACATAGTGTCATTTCCTAGCCAACTTCGACAACATTGACAAGCCGTTCCTACTACCGAAGTGAATCAATTTCAATCGACACAGCTACTCTCGACAACTGCCGAGGCAAGAGTTTGTGTGTACCCAGTAACGTGTTCATAGCCTTGCGTTAAGTGATCAAAGTGTGTTGGATAAGTGATCAAAGTGTGTTGGATAAGTGATCAAAGTGTGTTGGATAAGTGATCAAAGTGTGTTGGATAAGTGATCAAAGTGTGTTGGATAAGTGATCAAAGTGTGTTGGATAAGTGATCAAAGTGTGTTGGGTAAGTGATCAAAGTGTGTTGGGTAAGTGATCAAAGTGTGTTGGGTAAGTGATCAAAGTGTGTTGGGTAAGTGATCAAAGTGTGTTGGATAAGTGATCAAAGTGTGTTGGATAAGTGATTAAAGTGTGTTGTCAGTTATTCTCTTTCATGTTGCTTTCTGTGGCAGTTTTAAGATGGAAAGAGACATGAAAACACTTTCTAGGGAAGAAAAGGTAAAACAAATCTGAAAAGAGTTGAAGCTCGCTGTGGACACGCATTGCATTAGCACAGAGCACACGAACACCCACGCCTATGCTGAACTATCGTGAAAAACAGATACTCTATTTTGGAAAATGCAGGCAACAGTGGGCTAAATTCCAAAAAAATGAAATATGCCAGTTATTCAAAATGTGCAGAGCTGGGAAGAAATTGCGAAGAACTGGTTTCACACAGCACGTGTGTCAAACATTCCAGTAAACAATGTAATGTTGCGTGAAAAGGTGCTGATAATCGCCAATGTGCTTGGAATCGAGGACTTCATCTGACGGGTGGATAGACAGATTTAAGAAATGGTACAATGTAGCGCATACTTGTACAACTGTATACAGCGAAGAAAACAGGGTGGATATAAAATTTGTTACTGAATGACACAATGGCAGGTACAGGAACTTTTGAAACAATATAAACCGAAGGATATTTTCAACATTGATGAAACAGGTCCCTCTTTCAGCGTACTACCAAACAAAACACTTGCCTTCGAAAGCGAAAATTGTTACGGAGGCAATCACAGTAAAGTTTGCCTGACAGTAATGTTAGGCACGAATGCGTAAGGTTCTGAAAAAATTAAGCCATTCATGATTGGCAAATGAAAGAACCATTTTGTTTTAAAAATGTAAAAAAAAAAAGCTGTCAACAAACTACAGTGGCAACAAAAAAACACGGATGATGTCAGAATTACACGAGAAGGAATTACATTGCCCTGATGAAAGAATGGGCCCCCACAACAGAAAAATTCTCGTTAGTGGACTGTTGGCCAGCGCATCCCAAAATGTAAGTTGACATAATGCACATTAGAGTTTCTGCCACCAAACTGCACACGCAAATTGCAGCCTTTGGATTTGGATATTATCTACGCTTTCAAAACATACTATAGGAAGGCGATTCTGCAAAAGATGTTAACTTTGATGGAGGCTGGGAAAGACCCAGCCTTCTTTAAGGGGACATTGTATGTGAAATTCATTGAAATATGACATTTCCTATTTTCTATTCCATAATGTACTTTGGACTTTCCTGAACCTTTTGGTATATAATGCATTAAAATCAGACAATTGTGAGACCTTCTAATAATATTTTGAATGTTGAGGTGTGACTGTCAAATTCTGCGGTTACGCATATACTGCCACAGTTGAGCAGCCATATCTTGGGAACTACACAGTCTAGAAGGCTGTGAATTGCTTTGTTTTGTGCCTACTGCTACGTCGCAGAATTTGGTAATACGAATAAACTAGTTTCTGTTGAAAGTTGTGTGATTATCGGCTATTTTTGTACTATGCTAACTTCTATTGCTTTTTATATGACTAAGCGTAAAAGTAACTTCAAAAAATGCAAATTTACGGGTAACAGATATGTGAGACTTTCTTTTATCGAATATCAACTGATGAAAAGCCATGTCGTACTTTGTGTCCACCTCCACAAAACACTTGGTGTTAATATATGCAAGCTGAATTTTCTGGCACGCTGCATGAATTTACACATAACCATTCTCTTCCTTTGGCTGTAATGGAGACAGTCAAACTTATTTACAGAGATCTGGCAAATCCTGAGCTGCTAAAGACGTGTTCCCATGGGAAGACCCAGAATGTGAATGAGACCTTCAATAGTGTTGTGTGGTGCCATGTGCCTAAAAATGTATTTGTTGGCCTTATGACTCTATAGCTAATGTGTTCAATGCTGTAATAACTTTTAATGGTGGGAACTATGAGAGACTTAAGCTTCTGGAGAAGTTAGGGGTAAGATTTGGACAGAACACAGCTAAAGGATTGCGGGAACTGGATGAGCTTCGTGTACGTGAAGCAGGGTTAGCTGCTCAGCAAATGACAAAAGCAGCAAGAAAGAAAAGGAGGCGGCAAGCACTGGGCTGCTGTGACACAGGAGAAGACACGGACTATGGGCCAGGGCAACTCTAGTGCATTAAAGACGCAGATATGTAAGTCTGTAAAAGAATTTGTAATAAAAAAAGTTTTAAACCTCAATATCTCTGAACTACATTTTTTGCAATAAATGACCCGTTTTCTAAAAAAATACTGATAGCAGAGATATGAAATTTCACAGTATGCCAAGTGTGAGATTCAACACATCTGGAACTAGAATAATTAAAATATCCTGAGTTGTTTTGTTTTTGTGTTCATTTATTTACAAAATTGTCAAAAAATTGAGTGATTCAAGAAAAAAATATAAATAAAAAATAACATGCCCCACAATACAATGTTAGTAATAATTCTAGTTCAGTGTATCTAGAAAGGTGCAGTCAATAATTATGGAAAATTGTAAGTTGGTGTCTTAAAAAGTTTCCAAGATAATGGATCACAAAATTCAATAATTCGTCCCCGTTTCTTCTCCTTCCTCGTTCTAACAAACAATCTTGTCATCACCAATTCTGCAGCTATTCCTGCCATTGTCAAAATTTGTTTGGAGATTAATTTCACTAACCCTGCCAGAATCACAGGTTTGGTTATCCCGCGATGGTTTTCTGGTTAGGCAATAATACATGTTCGTTCAACACGTTTTCCGCGTTACTTCCAGAATAGAACTTAAGCGGCTGCTAGCCGGGGACTGTACAACTGGTCCTTACTAGTGTAACCAACTGGCCAAAAATTTTTTGTCAAAATTTCATTTTCTTGGGTACACCGAGAAGATAGTACATAATCTTTCTCACCTGTTATTCCTGTCAGTCGTTTATTCCCATTCTGGTAGTCTAAATCCATGGATTTCACTAGTAATTACAACAACGCTGATCATTCGCAAACCCAATGACCCACATAATCAGACAGCGATTGGCATTCATCCGTTCAGCTTTACTCCGCTCAGCTCGTATAGCCCTGTCCCCTTTTGTCTGCGGAAAAGTTTATTTCTAGATGCAATGAGGATTCTACTGACGGAGATATCACGTACACTATGTACGCTTTCAAAAATCAACTTATGATTCATTCAGAAATAAACATAAATTGTGTTCAAAAAGCAACAGGGAAGCATTTCAAAATCACATGAATAACCGATAGACAAACATGCGCTGGATGCTAGGCGCTTTTTCCCCCCCCCTCAAGAATATGAATTTGGTGCCCCCTTTTCCCGGTAGCATCTAGCTGCTTGCTGCGACTGCTTGCACAGCCAATAGCCACATTCCTGTAGCCAAAAGCGGGAGAATCTACTACTCAAATGCGACTTAACTGCGCATGCACATGAGCCCGCTCATAACTGCTAGAACTAATCTAATGTAAACAGTTGTGACTTCATGTTCATCGGAGGCAATTTGTTGTTATGAAGCATTGCAGAGTCTTCCTAAAGCCTTTGACACATTTTGCTGCTGGTAGACACTTGCATGGGCACTGTGTGTCGTCGTTGCATATGGTGCATTTCCTTTGCAATTTAAGTTATTTTCGTTTTTTTCTCTCGTTTATGTTTTATTGTTGAAGTATTATTCTGCAGTAGCGGGATACAGTAATATACTTTGTTAGAGTATCGGTTATTACCAGTCAAAATTATAAAAATTTAACTGAAAACTAAAACAATGAAAAATTACCGGAATTCTAAAAAATTCCCGGGTTTTTCCCAGATCTCCCGGTTGTCCCAGGTCGTATACACCCTGCACACATTTTCAGAGTATGAAACTTCAGATCATCAAGCATCACCGAGGACTTCAAGTAAAACAAACAGGTTAGTAATGTTACACAATTTGGAGGATGGAACTTTTGTTTCCTCTCTCTCTCTCTCTGTTTTTTTTTTCTTTTTTTTTTTTTGGGGGGGGGATATTATAATTACACATAAGGATAATGGATGCAAACTCATTTTATATCTGAAAGATGGATACAGTGCATAAGTAACAGTTGAATGAACACACACACACACACACACACACACACACACACACACACACACTGTCTCAGTTGGTGAACAATGGGAGGGATTAGTAGAATAAATGAAATGTTGTCAGGTGAGGAGCTATTTGTTGAGGAAGTCAATGGTGCTGTACAGGAGTGGAACAACATGTTGTAGCATTTATTTCAAATGGGGGGTACAGATGGATAAAGAAGACTTAATGCAAGGCCCCTGCACGTATGTGTTGCTATCCGATAACTAACAAACACGAGTTTGGTAACTATTATCAGTCTGTTTATACAAATGCAGTTGGCAATGTCAGGGTGTATTGGCCACATGAGCAGAGTGGCACTATCATTTTAACAGAGTCTTAAATAGCCAGGGAGTTTGGACACAACCTCTCCTCCTGAATCCTTCCTTATACCCATGAGTACTTGTTTGTGCAGGCCTTTGTTCATTCTGGTTCATACAGAGATACACTTATCAGTATTCAGTAACATACAGGTTTAACAAATCCCACAGGTTTCTTAAAAACACTTGAAACTGTGTTATCAGCCAATCGAGGACGATATCCCCAATTCCATAATGTTGCTTCCTGTTTCAGTACCAACGGGTTACGAGCCTGGCTCTGAGGATGCTGTGTCGAAAATACAGAATATTCTTTTGTAAGCCTCTTTCTTCTGAGGGAACAAGCTAGAGGCAGTACTATCTGGATTACACACGTTGTCACTGCTTACAGTGAAAGTTGAGATGAAATTCCCTCCAAATCCACAGGCCGAGGGCTTTGAAACAGCTAATAATAATTACATTATTACTAGCTACACTCCCGTACAGGTAGAACAGGTGGGTTACTAGAAGAACGGAACAAGTCTCGAGTGTGGGATTATATTTTGTAGGCTGGACCTTTAGAGTGAATTTCGCAGGATTCAAAAAAAAACAATACTATCTGCTTTAGAGTTTCACGAAAATATGTGTAAGAAAGATAACCTATCGAAGCTACATTTTAAGATAAAAGTTAATCTAAGGACTATGACCTTTGACATGGTAGCTGCGTTTGTTTACAGTCAAAGGCTAAGGGAACTTCTCACTGGCAGGTAAGGATCACAGTGCAAAATTGTGACATTCCCCATCACATGGCCACCAGAATAGAGTACATCAGAAGAAAGCTGCCAGGGCGCAGAATGCAGTGCCTTAAAATAATAACTCAATCCTATTTTTTCCTTTGTTACTTTGCCCACACCACAGCAATTCAGACCCCTGCAAAAAGCTATCTCTTGCAGAATTACTGCGAAAATTTGCTTTCAACCTACTTCTTTTCTAAATAATAAGAGTTTGTTTACAATATATGGGCATGGTGTTACAACCATTAAAAAAAATATAGGGATAAATATTAACAAATCCTTCTAAAAGGTTTACATTAATCTCCAAACATTTGGTAAGGTTCCAGGAGACATATCACAAATTCTTCAGGCCTGTCCATTTGCGCACACACTCTGAAATGTCTCAATATAGCTGTTTTTACAAAAGCACACGATCGTGCCAATAACCAACAGGAAACAAATTTTTTGTCGAATACCTATTGCGTCAACAGAAACCATAACACGACATATATCCGCATCATCTACATTTACTGTCTCTGCTGAACCAACATTAGCGTCTCCTCGTATAAAATTTCTGAAGTTCAGATAAACAGTCTGCAAACTCTTCAAAAATCGCAATTGTTTTACCTGCTTAAGAACCATTCTGATGTGAGTGACCACAACTAGAATTGCACAGTGTGTACATTTTTTAGCAACTTATCACAGAGCTATGCTGTGTAGAGCTTCCTGTAGGCCGTGTACCCCATCTTTGCCTTATAGCAACTTCTGACGACTGCAAGATGCACCAGCTTCACGTACAGAAGAAACTTCGTGTCGTACCAAGAAACAGTGCTGCCGCTTCTGAACCTGTGACATCAAATGAAACATGATTTTAAAAATGAAGGAAGAGAGAATTTTATTTGCAACACACAATTAGAAATACCAACTCCCTATGTTCCTGCAATAATAATCAGACTGTCATAACACAATGGTCCAGATTACAAATGGGTTTACCCAAAGGGTTGTTTTTAGTGTCTTAAAAAAGTAGAGTTAATAAAAAATTGCATGGATGTTTCACTTGGTGTTATCAATACAATGATCTGTATACAATATTCTAACATGTAAGAATCTAATGCATCGTTATCCTGGGTAGTGCCAGCACTGCAAAGCCCACCCTCATATGTTTCTGATTCTGTATCACAATTCTCCTGTTTTCACTATAGTGAAAACAAAAGCCTTACTGTAGTGTACAAACTGCACTACAAATGAGCTGAGGCAGTGACAACACATTGCCATCTGCCAGATTACATTTCGAATTCCCAAACAATCTGATTCCACTTTCTACAGGGTGTTAGGAAATTCCTGTTACGAACTTCTACGACTTGTAGAGGGGAGTGAGTACACAATATTTTGAATAGGAACCCAGGTCTGTAAATGTATCATTTCCGTGCTGCAGCTGTTTGAAAATGTGTTTGCTAGGTAGGTTTGCAACAGGGAGGTCAGGGGGGAGTGTGTGTTTGTCGAGGTGTGCTTACATCGAGTCGGCTGATGTCATTTGATGTCTACCGTATTTACTCTAATCTAAGCCGCACTCGAATCTAAGCCGCACCTGAGAAATTGGACTCGAAATCAAGGAAAACAAATTTTCCCGAATCTAAGTCACACCTGAAATTTGAGACTCGAAATTCGAGGGGAGAGAAAAGTTTTAGGCTGCACCTCCAAATCGAAACAAAGTTGGTCCATTGTAACATGAGACACAATTTAGGTCAAATGAATGACGATACAGCTACAGTAGTTTGGTTCGAGTCATAAGCTTAGCAGTTAAGCTTTACCAGGTAGCCATTGTTATGCATCAGGCACTCCGTCCGTATTTATATGGGTACCCTTCCTTTTTCAGGTGCTTCGTCTGGTTTGAATTGATTGCTTATTTTTCTTTGATCTGATAAGTGACGTTCTCTTTGTTATAGGTGTTTACGTCACTCTAAGCTGAAAATGCATTATTGTACTGTGTCATGCATTGTTTGTCGCATTTGTTTACGACCTGTCGCCGCTCGTGGCATGGCTTGCTTTTGTGTGCGCTACTGCCGCTTCCAATTAAAAAAAAAGAGAGGAATCGTCTCATTAGGAAACATGGCGAGAGACTGCTATTTGTTGTTACTTACACTGCTGCTTTCTTTGATAATAATCAACAAGAACCAAATAATAGACTGCGTGTGATAGAAAATGTTGTGAAGGAGAGTTTAGTGAAAAATTTTCTCCGTTTGAAAATCTTTGCAGACACCTCTTTAGTACATTACATTCTGCACAGAAAGTAGAGTCATCTTAGATTTAAAAACCTAGCCAGTTGCCGTGTTTTATTTCTGACTGTATCACTATTTGGCGTAAGAATAATACGAATATAAACATGGCACGATATGTATATTCTTCCGTGTTTGCTGTTGTCTCACTCTAGTTTCGTAGTTATTATTCTTATGCTGAAGAGAATACTGCATGTGATTCACAATTCATAAAAGTTTCTATTAGCAACCATCTCTTTGTCACAGTTAGGAAAAAATCCAGAACGTAGAGTTGGCCTTATTGACAAACATTCCAAACAGCCTTGCCAGTCGGATTTTCGTAGTACATTGAAAGGTTGCTACATTCGAAGATGAACAATACGGAATTTGTATTTACTTCGTTCGATAATGTATGAAAATGCAGTGGTTGAAACTCGGGGCGGAGAAAAAAAATCTCGCCTTCCACCTTTTTTTAAAATTTATTTACTGACGCAGAGGTATCGGCGCCAGTATTTATCTTTGTGCTTGCAAAGCATGCCTCTGTAGCGCTACATATATTCGACGGCAGAAGTTAGTTGTGGCAGCACCTACTAACATTTTACAGAACTCCCACTAACTTTGCACTCGATTCTAAGCTGCCGGCGGTTTTTTGGATTACAAGTACCGGAAAAAAAATACGGCTTAGATTCGAGTAAATACGGTATCCTACCTCTCTGAGCTGATTCGAGCCTGATTCATATGTCTGTGGGTATCAGAGCAACCTGGTTGAGTACACATTTGCACCAGGACAAAGCTCTGTATGGCAAAGCTCACGGTACTCGAAGAGCTGCTCTTTGCCTTTAGCAAGCTCGTTAAGCACATCCGACTCCACTACACTGTTATACAATGGCTTTAAGAAAGGGGTACCTTCACTGCCAGCAGGCACGGCCGCAGTGCTCCGAGGAGACGTCGCACAACCAAATTGGAAGATGCTGTACTGCATCGTGCTGAATTCTCATCAACAAGTTTATGAGCAATTGTGCAGGCATTGGATGCTGCTCCCAGCACCGCCTGGTATGTTGTTGTTGAAGAATAACTTCCGCCATACCACCTCCATTACTACATACCATCTCTAACACACAGACACACGAATGGGGCTCAAACCGGGCCACAGAGGTAGGAGAGAAGACACGACATAAACAAATCCGATGTAAGAACCTCTCACCATGACTACCACGCTGCAGACCTAAATAGCAAACATGAATCTAAACAGCTGTACCACAGAAATGGTACATTACTGGATATGGGTTCCTGTTCAAAATATTATGCACCCACTCCCCGCTACAAGTCCTAGAAGCCGGTAACGGGAATTTCCAAACACCCTGTATACAGGTAGGCCACTTATTCGACCATTTCTTACAGAAGACTCTGCCAAATCCTTTCTGTTCATTAATAATGCATTTCGATTCCACCAAACAACCGGCAGGTGTTCAGAAATTGTCACATCGAGCAGTGCAGGTATCGCTGACTCAGTTTAGGCACAGTATAGATCACAGTTAGCACTATCAGTGCCAAATACTATCTCGTAGAGACTAGAATCTGATAAAGATAATCCTGATGTACACCATGAGCTGCACTTCAAAAGTATTTACATGCCAGATTGGTATTCGGGCACATAGCCCATGAGCAATGGCATCTGATACAGAGGATAAACATACATACACATTTCAAAATCAATAACACTGAATATTTTGCACACACTAAAGCAGAGACATTACATACTGTGCACATCTGTATCAATCAAAATGTCTGTTAAGCATAAAATCTTTATCCTGATTGAAAATGACAGGGATTTGAAATTGATGAAATGTATGATGAGATAAAAGAAATTATTCAGGTAGTGAAGGGAGACGGAAATTTAATAGTCATGGGTGACTGGAATTCGACAGTAGGAAAAGGAAGAGAAGGAAACGTAGTAGGTGAATATGGATTGGGGCTAAGAAATGCAAGAGGAAGCCGCCTGGTAGAATTTTGCACAGAGCGTAACTTAATCATAGTTAACACTTGGTTCAAGAATCATGAAAGAAGGTTGTATACACGGAAGAACCCTGGAGATACTAGAAGGTTTCAGATAGATTATACAATGGTAAGACAGAGATTTAGGAACCAGGTTTTAAATTGTAAGACTTTCCAGGGGCAGATGCGGACTCTGACCACAATCTATTGGTTATGAACTGTAGATTAAGACTGAAGAAACTGCGAAAAGGTGGGAATTTAAGGAGATGGGACCTGGATAAACTGACTAAAGCAGAGGT
Source organism: Schistocerca americana (assembly GCF_021461395.2). Taxonomy (NCBI): domain Eukaryota; kingdom Metazoa; phylum Arthropoda; class Insecta; order Orthoptera; family Acrididae; genus Schistocerca; species Schistocerca americana. Next base: position 146,610,376 of record NC_060129.1, on the reverse strand, counting down.
TTTAGAGAATTTCAGGGAGAGCATAAGGGAACACTTGACAGGAATGGGGGAAAGAAATACAGTAGAAGGAGAATGGGTAGCTCTGAGGGATGAAGTAGTGAAAGCAGCAGAGGATCAAGTAGGTAAAAAGACAAGAACCATGAAAGAAGGTTGTATACACGGAAGAACCCTGGAGATACTAGAAGGTTTCAGATAGATTATATAATGGTAAGACAGAGATTTAGAAACCAGGTTTTAAATTGGCTAGTAGAAATCCTTGGGTAACAGATGAAATATTTAATTTAATTGATGGAAGGAGAAAATATAAAAATTGAGTAAATGAAGCAGGCAAAAAGGAATACAAACATCTCAAAAATGAGATCAACAGGAAGTGCAAAATGGCTAAGCAGGCATGGCTAGAGGACAAATGTAAGGATGTAGAAGCTTATCTCACTAGGGGTAAGATAGATACTGCCTACAGGAAAATTAAAGAGACCTTTGGAGAAAAGAGAACCACTTGCATGAATATCAAGAGCTCAGATGGAAACCCAGTTCTAAGCAAAGAAGGGAAAGCAGAAAAGTGGAAGGAGTATATAGAGGGTCTATACAAGGGCAATGTACTTGAGGACAATATTATGAAAATGGAAAAGGATGTAGATGAAGTTGAAATGGGAGATACGATACTGCGTGAAGAGTTTGACAGAGCACTGAAAGACCTGAGTCGAAACAAGGCCCCGGGAGTAGACTACATTTCATTGGAACTATTGGCGGCCTTGGGAGAGCCAGTCCCGACAAAACTCTACCATCTGGTGAGCAAATGTATGAGACAGGCGAAATACCCTCGGACTTTAAGAAGAATATAATAATTCCAATCCCAAAGAAAACAGGTGTTGACAGATGTGAAAATTACCAAACTATCAGTTTAATAAGTCACAGCTGCAAAATACTAACGCGAATTCTTTTCAGACGAATGGAAAAACTGGTAGAAGCCGACCTCAGCGAAGATCAGTTTGGATTCCGCAGAAATGTTGGAACACGTGAGGCAATACTGACCCTACAACTTACCTTAGAAGAAACATTAAGGAAGGGCAAACCTACATTTCTAGCATTTGTAGACTTAGAGAAAGCTTTTGACAATGTTGACTGGAATACTCTCTTTCAAATTCTGAAGGTGGCAGGGGTAAAATACAGGGAGCGGAAGGCTATTTACAATTTGTACAGAAACCAGATGGCAGTTATAAGAGTCGTGTGGCACGAAAGGGAAGCAGTGGTTGGGAAGGGAGTGAGACAGGGTTGTAGCCTCTGCCTGATGTTATTCAATCTGTATACTTAGCAAGCAGTAACGGAAACGAAGAAAAATTCGGAGTAGGTATTAAAATTCATGGAGAAGAAATAAAAACTTTGAGGTTTGTAATTCTGTCAGAGACAGCAAAGGACTTGGAAGAGCAGTTGAACGGAATGGACAGTGTCTTGAAAGGAGGATATAAGAAGAACATCAACAAAAGCAAAACGAGGATAATGGAATGAGTTAATGAGACACTTAAAGTAGTAAAGGACGTTTGCTATTTGTGGAGCAAAATAAATGATGATGGTCGAAGTAGAGAGGATATAAAATGTAGACTGGCAATGGCAAGGAAAGCGTTTCTGAAGAAGAGAAATTTGTTAACATCGAGTATAGATTTAAGTGTTAGGAAGTCGTTTCTGAAAGTATTTGTATGGAGTGTAGCCATGTATGGAAGTGAAACGTGGACCATAAATAGTTTGGATAAGAAGAGAATAGAAGTTTTCGAAATGTGGTGCCACAGAAGAATGCTGAAGATTAGATGGGTAGATCACGTAACTAATGAGGAGGTATTGAATAGAATTGGGGAGAAGAGGAGTTTGTGGCACAACTTGACAAGAAGAAGGGATCAGTTGGTAGGACATGTTCTGAGGCATCCCGGGATCACCAATTTAGCATTGGAGGGGAGTGTGGAGGGTAAAAAGTGTAGAGGGAGACCAAGAGATGAATACACTAAGCACATTCAGAAGGATGTAGGTTGCAGTAGGTACTGGGAGATGAAGGAGCTTGCACAGGATAGAGTAGCATGGAGAGCTGCATCAAACCAGTCTCAGGACTGAAGACCACCACCACCACAACAACAACAACAACAACCCTGTACATAATTGTGCCTATATGAATACAAGACAGTCCATCACCTATCTTACCCACATGGCACACACATCATCATTTGTACAAATCATTTCTCTACAATGCTACACGGCCACCCTTCACAGACGCCCATCAAAGACACGTTGCGGAGTACCCAATGTATGAAACTTCCCAGATACAAGAATTGTATCTGGCAGTATATAATTTACACATAGTTCTCAAACCATCTTCCTTAAATGAAGATGGATACTACATCATATCTGTCCTTTGAACAAATACCAAGGTTCAAGGATCATGGTCACATATTCTATTATACTGTTAGATATTATCAGAATGGGAATCGTTAAATGCTATCAAATTCCAATGAAATTATGGAATATATATAAATATTCACTGACTGTGTGGTAACATTGTGTGTTACGTATGATCTCAGGTGTTACATTCACCTATCATTGTGTTCAACGGTTAAACAAGGGTTTTCACTTACTGCAGATTTCTGCATAAAATTTCCTTCATAGTATTAGAACATGGTTGCACACTTTTTTGGTTACCACTGCAATAGGCGATTAAAATCCCAGTGAAAAGTCTCTGGTGTGTTGTCTTTAAGTTGGTGCAAACATAACTATCATGTATGTGCAATGGTACTCAGTATATTTTCCCATATTTAACACAAGAAGACATCAAATTCAAATCAAAATCAGTCCATACTGAGAAACTCACTGCACATGATGATTATACGAATTGGAAGTTCAGTAAAAGCATATTTAGAACACGATGAACTCTGGGAGTGTGTGTGGTACCAACACCACAAAGAAGTCAAGACAAGAGCAAAAGTAACTTTGTTGTTAAATCCAATCAATTACATGCATATACAAGATGTTTAAATAGGTATTTGGCATTACTGAGGAACCTATTTTGGGATTGTCCGAAAGTGTTTTAAGATTATGTGAACAAAGTCACGTCAATCACTAATAAATACTAAATTTGATGTCACTGATGATTGGCTTGTAACAATGATGTTGCCCTGCTTGCCTGAGCATACAAACCGATGGTAAGGCCCGTCCACACGCAACGATCTGTCTGCGCAAAAGTCTACCCACATCACATCTGCGCAGACAGATCGTTGCGTGTGGACAGAAGATTTGCACCAACCTGAGGTATGTGCAAACCCGGAAGTTGGGAGTTGGAGGCTTGAGCGAAACCTCTCAAATCTGTGGGTTCAAACCACATCTGCGCAGACGAGTTGGAGCGTCTGGACAGGAGATCGCCGCAAATCTGGCACAAAACAGCTGTTTGCTCAGTCTAGTGTTTGTATTTGTGCACACAGGGCATTAAAATGGCTGATACTCGTCAGTGTTCGCGAGAATTTGTAATTGAATTCATTGAAATACACTCCTGGAAATTGAAATAAGAACACCGTGAATTCATTGTCCCAGGAAGGGGAAACTTTATTGACACATTCCTGGGGTCAGATACATCACATGATCACACTGACAGAACCACAGGCACATAGACACAGGCAACAGAGCATGCACAATGTCGGCACTAGTACAGTGTATATCCACCTTTCGCAGCAATGCAGGCTGCTATTCTCCCATGGAGACGATCGTAGAGATGCTGGATGTAGTCCTGTGGAACGGCTTGCCATGCCATTTCCACCTGGCGCCTCAGTTGGACCAGCGTTCGTGCTGGACGTGCAGACCGCGTGAGACGACGCTTCATCCAGTCCCAAACATGCTCAATGGGGGACAGATCTGGAGATCTTGCTGGCCAGGGTAGTTGACTTACACCTTCTAGAGCACGTTGGGTGGCACGGGATACATGCGGACGTGCATTGTCCTGTTGGAACAGCAAGTTCCCTTGCCGGTCTAGGAATGGTAGAACGATGGGTTCGATGACGGTTTGGATGTACCGTGCACTATTCAGTGTAGGAGATCGCTCCCCACACCATGATGCCGGGTGTTGGCCCTGTGTGCCTCGGTCGTATGCAGTCCTGATTGTGGCGCTCACCTGCACGGCGACAAACACGCATACGACCATCATTGACTCCAAGGCAGAAGCGATTCTCATCGCTGAAGACGACACGTCTCCATTCGTCCCTCCATTCACGCCTGTCGCGACACCACTGGAGGCGGGCTGCACGATGTTGGGGCGTGAGCGGAAGACGGCCTAACGGTGTGTGGGACCGTAGCCCAGCTTCATGGAGACGGTTGCGAATGGTCCTCGCCGATACCCCAGGAGCAACAGTGTCCCTAATTTGCTGGGAAGTGGCGGTGCGGTCCCCTACGGCACTGCGTAGGATCCTACGGTCTTGGCGTGCATCCGTGCGTCGCTGCGGTCCGGTCCCAGGTCGACGGGCACGTGCACCTTCCGCCGACCGCTGGCGACAACATCGATGTAGTGTGGAGACCTCACGCCCCATGTGTTGAGCAATTCGGCTGTACGTCCACCCGGCCTCCCGCATGCCCACTATACGCCCTCGCTCAAAGTCCGTCAACTGCACATACGGTTCACGTCCACGCTGTCGCGGCATGCTACCAGTGTTAAAGACTGCGATGGAGCTCCGTATGCCACGGCAAACTGGCTGACACTGACGGCGGCGGTGCACAAATGCTGCGCAGCTAGCGCCATTCGACGGTCAACACCGCGGTTCCTGGTGTGTCCGCTGTGCCGTGCGTGTGATCATTGCTTGTACAGCCCTCTCGCAGTGCCCGGAGCAAGTATGGCGGGTCTGACACACCGGTGTCAATGTGTTCTTTTTTTCCATTTCCAGGAGTGTATATAGAAACCACCCGTGTTTGTGGAAGATTAAAAGTAAAGAATATAGTGACCAAGGCAAAAAGACAGCAGCGTACAATGATCTAATTGAAACATTGCGGGCAGTTGACGCCTCGGCAAACAGAGAAACAGTAATAAAAAAATTAATTCGTTGCGAACTGTTTTGTATCCTGGAACAAAAATTTGTAACAGGTTGCTTCTACACAGTAGCGAACTGAAAATGCCTACTCAGAAACAAAGTAAACCATAGCTCACTGGCCATGTAGGTACATAATCTCTAATAATATAGGCCTACTGTGTTTCAAACACGTCTACAACACCAAAAATATTATCTGAAACTTGAGACACTTAATTTACTTGACTTGCCTTCATGAACTCATCCTTCAGGACAGCGTAAATAGCTTCACATGTGTTGGGTATTATTTCACTCAACGCTTGTTTCGATATTGCAGTTGAAAATTCCAAATCCTTGTAGCTCCTTCCTGTTGCTATGAATCTTAATGTTACCGCCAGCCGTTCACGAGGAGAAATTGCCCTTCTCATAGAAGTATTTTTTCTCACAATATGAGGGGTTACAAGCTTTAAGAGATAGTTATAAGTTCCGACATCCATCCGCAAATAATTTTGCCAGTCGTTAAGTTCGCCCTGCAACTCTCGCAGTAAATTTACGTGAGAAAACTGCTTTCGTTTTCGCAGCCACTGTCTACACCATTTTGACCACTTTCTCTGTTTCCTGCGGTTATTCTGAATGTTTTTTGCAACACAAGTTGCGAACACAGACCACAACAGAGCTTCCTCCATTTCTATATTTCAAAATAACTGAGTTAAATTTTTGACGTTTACGGGGAGCGTAGTCGCTTGTCACTGATATTTCTTTTCTACACCGACAGATGGCAGGCGAGTAGTAGATTGGGGTTTGTGTGGTGTGAACACATCACATTTGCAGCAATCTTTTGCATGTACAGACATCTGCGCCCATGTCTGCGCAGACAGATCGTTGAGTGTGGACCAGGCTGTAATGGGAATTGAAAGATTAGGAATAAAAATCACTTCAGACTTAATTAAAACAAAGCTTTTGTGACAGAGCCACAGAGTTCAGCATTCTTCACAGGAAAAACACCCTAACACAAAACATGTCCAAGAGCAAACCATGCCCACTAGCAAACCACAGCAAAAGGCAACAAGGGGGCACAAGATTACGAGTGAAACAAATATAGGCACATTGCCAGACAATGCTGCATAATGAAGAAAATGATAAATAAATTTTAGGAAAAGAAGATTCTGGCCAGAGGGGCTGGACAGGGAGAAAGATTAGAATTTAAAATTCCATCATCAATGAGATCGTTAGAGACGGAGGAGAAGCTCAGATTATGGGAGGAAGCGGAAGGAAACCGGTTGTGCTATTTTCATAGGAACCACACCGGCATTTGCCTGGAGCAATTTAGGTTCAAACGGCTCTGAGCACTATGCGACTTAACTTCTTAGGTTATCAGTCGCCTAGAACTTAGAACTAATTAAATCTAACTAACCTAAGGACATCACACACATCCATGCCCGAGGCAGGATTCGAACCTGCGACCGTAGCGGTCGCTCGGCTCCAGACTGTAGCGCCTAGAACCGCACGGCCACTCCGGCCGGCAGCAATTTAGGGAAAGCACAAAAAACCTAAATCTAAAAAAATCAGGTTATACATGACAAACAAAGTTATGTTAACTTGAAGACATAAGCTGCACAATTCTTGACAAAAACTTACATTAATTTGTGGGTACAGTTCCAGATTTAAAAATCCTCATTTGGATATCAGGCACCAACCAGTCCATTAGGCTGATACAAGGATGTGCAGTTACAGACTCTGCGTCCAGTGCAGTTTTCTGCCACTTCTTATGTCCCATGCCAACTGAAAGTAATGTAAGAAAAAATTTGTTAGGAATGGACCTTATTTTTTCATACACTAATCAATATTGCAGTTCTAAGAGGAATTTTGTCAACAACATCTAAGACCAAACCATTAACAGGTATAAATATTAAGGTCCAACCACTTGCAAAAAAGCCATGTCTAGAAAACTGGCTGGTTTTTGTTATTTAATTAAGAAATATTGCAAAAGTTCAGATTTTCTCAAACAAAATAATTACTTAATAGTTTCAATAATGAAAGCAATTGCAATTTCCCTCTAAAAGGATTTTCTGTTCTTTTGCAGTAAGCATTGCATGCTGCAGTCTAGCAGAGAAAGAGAGAGAGAGAGAGAGAGAGAGAGAGAGAGAGAGAGAGGGGGGGGGGGGGGGGGTGTACTGGCAAAGATATTCACTATAAAATATTCTTGAGCTGTAGATTCAAAAAGAGAGATCATTCAATCTTTTTGTCAGTATTGCACAATGACAGTTTTGTGTCTCAGACAAAGCATGAGGCACGTCTGGAAAGTTAAGCACCATTTGGGAAAATCTCACAAGACTTTTCTCAAAACAAAATTTATTTTTACAGGAAACAGCATTTTTAAACTGTCGGTCTACACAGATGCCACCATTGTTCAGAAATTTGTCATAGCGGAAAACCACCTTTTCTATGCCCTATTCACAGAAAGATGCTCCCAGTGAGACAGCCACTGTTGAATACAGATTTTTGCACTGTCATTGCTGTCAAAGCACCTTTCTCCAAAATCACTCTTCAAGTTCAAGGACAAGTGGTAGTCAGAAGGGGCGAGACTGGAGCTGTACAGTAGGTGACTGGACTGTTCCTAACCAAACAGCAGAACATGGATGCCCACTGCCATGAGGAAACACAATGCCTTGACTGAGCATTCCATGCATTTTGTTTTGAATTGTGCAATGAAGTTCTCTCAATGGTTCTCAGTATTATATTGCAAGGAACTCAACAAGTAGAAAACGACTCACAAAACGGTGTTCGGCAATGAGCCTTCACTGGCGGCATCTTTCTACGGAGAGGGTACAGAGAAGTTGGTTTCCTGCTGTGACGAATGTCTGAACAATAATGGCAATTACACAGGAAAATAGTCTAAGAAATGCTCTTTCCTGTAAAATAAATTTTGGTTGAAAGTTTTTTTTTCTTTTTTCAAAACAGAATTTACTTTCTGGACACGCCTCATACATAACTCTCGTGGAGTGTTTGACATTATGTTGTTCTGCTGACACACTTCAATACAGGGTAGACCTCCTCTTAATCTTTCTACTTCTAGCATTAGTAGGACACCAGGAAAATGCACCTGTCTACAAGTGAGACACTTACAAAACACTTGGGTGACCCATTCAACAATATCGCTCAAGTGTGTGGGACCTGTCTCACATAGGATTAACAAGGAACAGTGAATGTACACAAAGAAGTGCAAAACGAATCATGAAAGTTTCTCTTTGACACACAGAAGAGCAAAACAGAGACGGTTCCAAAAAAACAACCTGGCAAAAAGAACTGTCGCAAACTCTCATAATGACAACTTACAAAGTTTGAAGGACTAACATGATGTGAGGAATATATACAACCCTCTACACCAGGGTTCCCTTAACTATTTTGGACAAGTGACCCCTTTTCAAAAATTAACTGTTACCTCAGACTCCCACGGCCAAATTACCTACTTTTAAGATCAACCCCCTTATTCATAATGTTCCACAAAGTTAAAACAGCTGCTACAGAGTGTTATTTTTCATTCTGACTTAGGTCAATAGAAGAAGACGGAGTGAGAATTAGCAATGCTTTAAGTTAGCAGACTATTATGAATAAGGGGGCCTATCTTTAGTTTTTTCCTATTGATACAAAATACCTAGGTACTAAGGTACCAACTGGAAAACTTTGCACTAGGTTAAGTGAGTAAGGTTGACTTCATTTTCTCATCAAAATTTAACAAAATAAAAAGACATACAATTCAGTAAATATCAAGTTTAATTTATAATAATTATTACAAATTAAGTACTTAAAGAATCTTAAGTAGGTAGGAAATTATATTTAAAAAAGTATTAATTCGCAAAGCGAAAATAAAACATTCAGTGTCATGGATGAACCTGGTGACTATCTACCAATCTAGCTACATCCGGTTCAATATTGGTGAGTTGCAGCTTTAAATCTAAACGTTGTTGATTTTCAAACGGGTTCTTTGTGTCGTCAAAATGTTTGTTACCACACAGAAGCTTTTTTCGACTAGGTATGATGATGGAAAAGCGATAAGGTATTTTTCAGCAATGTTCCACAATGTAGGATACTGTGTTTCAATATTGCGTTACAACCAGAACTTGGTTGAATTTCTGCTTAAGCTCTTCGTCTGTGCTGCTGGTAATCAACTCTTCTTGCATTATCACATTGGTTTCTTCTATGGCTGTGGTATTGTACGGATTTATTATCCATTGAGGAATTTGTAAATTTAAAAGATCCTCAAACCTCTCCGTAAAATCCTTGTGTAATGCGTCCAAGTGAGTGACACATAATAAAATGTCATCATCTTTAAGCATTTCTGGTAATTTTGACAAATGCGGAAACTGCGAATATTCTTTTCTGCCTAAATTTTGTTTACCCACGAAGGCCGATATTATTGATTTTGTTTTAATCAAGTTAAGATCATCACCCTGCAGTTGCAAATTAACTTTGTTGAACATTCCAAAGATATCAGTCAAGTAATAAATATCTGTTTTACAATTGTTCAGATTTTCTTTCAAATTCGGTTCTTTTTCTTGTAAAAACTCCAACACAGATTCAAAAATGGCTGAAAATCTTTCTAAGCAAGAGCCTCTTGATAGCCAGCGAACTTCAGTGTGCAGAAGTAATCGAGTAAAGACTTCGTCATTTTCCTCACATAGCTGAGCAAATAACCAAGAGTTCAACGAATTGCTTCGAATCTTGTTGATAGCATTTAATACATATTGTAAAGACTTATGCAATCTAGGACTCAGCTTTTTTGCTACTAAATGCTGCCTTTGAATCACGCAGTGAATGACCAGTACGTCAGGAAGTTGTCACTTTAAGTGAGCTATAAAACCACGATGACAACCAACCATAGACGGTGCACCATCAGTCGCAACAGAAACAATGTCCTTCCATGGAATAGCTTTGTCACTAAAAAAATGTTCCACGGCCTGAAAAATCAATTCTCCTCTGGTATCAGTCTCTAAATATGTAGCAAAAAGCAGTTCTTGGAACATATTTTCATCTCTGATAAATCGAACATATCCTAACAACAGAGCTTCATTGCCGAGTAATGTAGACTCGTCCAACTGGAGAGAGAATCTGTTGGTCTGTAAGAACTTGCATAAAATGTTTTTCACATTGCGTCCCATCTCGTCTATGCATCTCTGAATGGTGTTATTGCTCAAAGGTATTCTCTTTAAAATATCATGTGCCGATTTGTGCAATACATTGTTAAGGACCTCCGCAATGGCTGGTAAGATAAGCTGCTCTCCAATTGTGTGGGGTTTCCCCAACTTCGCTATTAGTAAAGATATATTATAGGACGCTTGTAAACCATCATCATCTTTAATAGATGATGACGCAAACATCGATCTTATGGATGGCCTTTTGTCTAGTTTTTCTGTAAGTGCTTGAAAAAATGACAAGGGCTTACTTTTTTGTCAGCATGTACTCTTGATAAGTGTTCACCCATTTTTGAAGGCTTCATGGCATCGTTACTGAATACTTTTTCACATATGAGACATATCGGCAAGTGTTGATTTGATGGAGATGAAATAAATCCTAACTTCAAGTAGTCCAAACTGTATTGTCTGCATTTTTCTTTTTCGTGTCCGCCGTCATAAAACTCTCAGTAATCCTGCAAATAAAAAAACAATAATAAACTGTTAAATTTGCACACTATCTTAGTTTTATCACACCCAGGTAATGGATTCTTGTTAGGTATTACTGACTTACTCATTGATAAACTTGGATACCTATATCAGGTAAGTAACTATAGTAGGTAATTAGGTATAGAAAATTCGTAGTAGGTAAGTAGGTACCTATCAGCATAAGAACGAAAACCAAAGCAAACTGAACACTTCAAAGTTTAGGTACCTACCTACTTAACAACTTAAGTGTAAGTAATTTTTACAAATACTTTTATACTTACATATTTAAAATATGTTGTATGTTGTGTTTACCAATTTTCAGTCACTTTACTTCACTTAATTTAGCTATGTAATAACTTTGCAATCTCTTGAAATAAATGAGTACTTATATGAGTTATTATCGTTCAAGCTCCAATGAATTTCAAAGCGCAAATTAACTTTCAACCAAAGTGCAAGCTCGTTATATAGTAAAATATCAAGAACTTTTTACTTTTTCACTTTTTTTGTCAGCATGTACTCTTGTTAAGTGGTCATCCATTTTACTGCATCGATGATTTCAGCCGTAAATAGAAATATTAAAAAAGGTAGGAAGATTTTTCTGTTTAGCGAAAGTGACAAAAAGCAGATTACAGAGTACCTGACGGCTCAACACGAAGGTTTTGTCTCAAGTACAGATAGTGTTGAGGATCTGTGGACAAATTTCAAAACCATCGTACAATATGTGTTAGATGAGTATGTGCCAAGCAAGATCGTAAGAGATGGAAAAGAGCCACCGTGGTACAACAACCAAGTTAGAAAACTGCTGCGGAAGCAAAGGGAACTTCACAGCAAACATAAACATAGCCAAAGCCTTGCAGACAAACAAAAATTACGCAAAGCGAAATGTAGTGTGAGGAGGGCTATGTGAGAGGCGTTCAATGAATTCTAAAGTAAAGTTCTATGTACCGACTTGGCAGAAAATCCTAAGAAATTTTGGTCTTATGTCAAAGCGGTAGGTGGATCAAAACAAAATGTCCAGACACTCTGTAACTGGTACTGAAACAGAGGATGACAGACTAAAGGCCGAAATACTAAATGTCTTCTTCCAAAGCTGTTTCACAGAGGAAGGAAGTCTGCACTGTAGTTCCTTCTCTAGATTGTCGCACAGATGACAAAATGGTACATATCAAAATAGACGACACAGGGATAGAGAAACAATTGAAATCGCTCAAAATAGGAAAGGCTGCTGGACCTGATGGAATGCCAGTTCGATTTTACACAGAGTACGCGAAGGAACTTGCCCCCCTTCTTGCAGCGGTGTACCGTAGGTCTCTAGAAGAGCGTAGCGTTCCAAAGGATTGGAAAAGGGCACAGGTCATCCCCGTTTTCAAGAAGGGACGTCGAACAGATGTGCAGAACTATAGACCTATATCTAACGTCGATCAGTTGTAGAATTTTGGAACACGTATTATGTTCGAGTATAATGACTTTTCTGGAGACTATAAATCTACTCTGTAGGAATCAGCATGGGTTTCAAAAAAGACGGTCGTGTGAAACCCAGCTCGCGCTAATCGTTCACGAGACTCAGAGGGCCATAGACACGGGTTCACAGGTAGATGCCGTGTTTCTTGACTTCCGCAAGGCGTTCGATACAGTTCCCGACAGTCGTTTAATGAACAAAGTAAGAGCATATGGACTATCAGACCAATTGTGTGATTGGATTGAAGAGTTCCTAGATAACAGAACGCAGCATGTAATTCTCAATGGAGAGAAGTCTTCCGAAGTAAGAGAGATTTCAGGTGTGCCGCAGGGGAGTGTCGTAGGACCGTTGCTATTCATAATATACATAAATGACCTTGTGGATGACATCGGAAGTTCACTGAGGCTTTTTGCAGATGATGCTGTGGTGTATCGAGAGGTTGTAACAATGGAAAAATGTACTGAAATGCAGGACAATCTACAGCGAATTGACGCATGGTGCAGGGAATGGCAATTGAATCTCAATGTAGACAAGTGTAATGTGCTGCGAATACATAGAAAGATAGATCCTTTATCATTTAGTTACAAAATAGCAGGTCAGCAACTGGAAGCAGTTAATTCCATAAATTATCTGGGAGTACGCATTAGGAGTGATTTAAAATGGAATGATCATATAAAGTTTATCGTCGGTAAAGTAGATGCCAGACTGAGATTCATTGGAAGAATCCTAAGGAAATGCAATCCGAAAACAAAGGAAGTAGGTTACAGTACGCTTGTTCGCCCACTGCTCGGCAGTGTGGGATCCGTACCAGATAGGGTCGATAGAAGAGAGAGAGAAGATCCAACGGTGAGCAGCGCGCTTCGTTACAGGATCATTTAGTAATCGCGAAAGCTTTATGGAGATGATACATAAACTCCAGTGGAAGACTCTGCAGGAGAGACGCTCAGTAGCTCAGTACGGGCTTTTGTTAAAGTTTCGAGAACATACCTTCACTGAAGAGTCAAGCAGTATATTGCTCTCTCCTACGTATATCTCGCGAAGAGACCATGAGGATAAACTCAGAGAGATTAGAGCCCACACAGAAGCATAACTACAATCCTTCTTTCCACGAACAATACGAGACGGGAATAGAAGAGAGAACCAATAGAGGTACTCGGGGTACCCTCTGCCACACGCCGTCACATGGCTTGCAGAGTATGGATGTAGAACATGTTTGGACTATCGTGAATTCGTTCGTGTTAAATCGCATAAGCGTCAAATAGAGAGCAAGTCAAAACGCGCCTGAAAGACGTACGCTCGAATTCATTATCTTGCACAAACTTGTCCACACAGACTTGCAGAGTTTTTCATCTTGTACGAACTTGAGACTTTACATTACTACAACAATGCTATTTCCTACAAAAATAGCAATTATTCTTAGTACACGTAACACAACATAAACAATACAGTACCTACCTATCTTGAAAGTTTTAAATAAGAACTTGTGTTAATTTAATTGGGGTCGATTTTTAGACCTCGTCGACCCCCAAAATCAGTTTTCGTTTATGTCGGCCCCAAGGGGTCGATATCGACCACTTTGGGAATCCCTACTCTACACACTACTCCCATAGCGGCAATGGCACGATTAGACTAGTTACAGCACACACATTCTACCCGTGCTCCATACTCAAATGCATCAGCAGATCCTAACAACTGCTACAACCTTATGTATCCTCTTGCCACGCCTTTCACATTGGTTTGCACAGTACAGATGTATATGTAGCACAAGTTGTTTCTCTTGTATGACAGTAAACCTTGGCTATGCTTGTCCACAATAGCATAAAACCCTACAAACTCTTGCTTGATCATTCCTACATTATTATGAAGAGAATGAGATTTTGTAGGTACATAAGTTAACTATTGCACACCACCTAAGAATAACTGGGTAGATAAAAAATCTACTCACCAAGCAGCAGCAGGAGGATGCACACAAGTATAAATGTCAAGAAAATTTGTAAGATCTCAGAGCTAGTGGCTCCTTCTTCTGGCAAAAGGGTTGAAGCGGATGGAAGAAGGATGAAGAAAAAGGATTGGTGAGGTTTAGAAAATGGGGAGAGTTTGGAAATGTGGAAATTGGTGAGGTTTAGAAAATGGGGAGAGTTTGGAAATGTTGCTCAGAACCACGGCTCAGGGGAGACTTGGTGGTCGGGATAAGAAGGAAATACAGTTAGAATGTCTACAGGTACAACAAAAATTGGTCATTATATAATGTACTGTAAGATGCTAATGATATTTGTTTATTGCCTTTCAGCAGAAGTTGCTACAAAAATCAAAAGCATTACATTATGAACAAGAAATTGATACCTCTAAGAAAAAGGAAAACTATTTAGAACATTGTTAGGTGGGAGACGGGGAAGAATAAAAGAGCTTTAGAAGACTTCAAAATCAAACGTGACGGAAATCTTGTATGCAATATTGCACACACCAACCAATATTTTCTACAAACACTTCTTGTCAGTATCAGCACAAATAGGCTACAAGGGCTCTGTTGATGAAGCCCCAAATCTTATGCAAAATACTATCCTCGAAAATATTGATAAAATCCACATTAGCCTTGTCACAGTATCTGAAATTAAAAGATCTATCATCACTCTGAAGAGTGAAATTTCACTGGAGTAGATAATATCTCTAACAATTTATTGACACAGTGCTACGGTTATGCAAGTGATGTACTAAGCCACATTTTCATGCATCCTTGTAACATGGAACTGACACACTCAAAAATACTGCTTTGAAACCCCTCTTCATGAAAGGTGAAATAACACAAGTTACAAATTACAGGCCAATTTGTCTCCTCACTGCTTTTTCAAAGCTACTAGAAAACCTCACGGATAGAAAAATTTTGGAACAAGCAATCTACGTTTTTATAAAGTTCTAGAGTCTCTAAATGACAAAATGATGAGAACAGGATTATTGTGTGAGTTATCAAACCATCAACACATATGACGCACTGAAAGCTTTGGATCAAAGCAGTCAGGTAGATGCAGTATTTCCTGATTTCCGAAAAAGCATTTGACACAGTACTGCACCTACACTTATTGTCAAAAGTACGACAAAATGGGGTATCACATGAAAATTGTGACTGAATTGAGGACTTTCTTGTAGGGAAGATGCAGCATGGTATCTCAGATGGAGTGTCATCATCATATAGAAGTAACTTCACGTGTGCCATAGGGAAGTGTGTTGGAACACTTGCTGTTCATGTTGGATATTGATGACCTTGCAGACAATATTAACGGTAGTATTGTAAAATTCCCGGTAATTTAAAATCTAAGAAATATTCCCAGGGAATATTGCTGGTAATATTCCAAAATTCATAAATTCCTGGGAAAAGCAGTAATTATATGGTTAAATCAAATTTATAGGGATCTGGACTTAAACTCCTTGTTAGAAATAAACACATTTTTTGGTTTTCAATGTTTTAAATATCAAAGAATTAGCCCTAGAACTCCCAAGCATCAACATTTAGGACTCTTACGTTACCTACAACTGCCAACATCAAAATAATCAACCTTTAGAAAAACCGAGTTTATAATATCGATATGCCATCTAGTGAGTAACTAAAGTTACTAAAATACAAAGGGAAGTTTGTTTATTCAATTTGTTAAGTCTTCTGTCGATGTTAGAGGTATTTTAGGCTATAAAGTTTAAAATACTCGTGCGAATTTTGTAGCAGGAGCCACGCTGCCGCTTTGCAAAGCTGACGCGCGCGTGTCGGGAATGTACCAGTGAGTGTCTCATGTGCAAACTGGTGCTGTTGGTTGTTGTTGTTAGTGTTTATTTACTTCTGTTTTCTTTCAAACAATGGTCATTGCAACGAGTAGTGCCAGCCCAAAACATGAAGTGAAATGAAGGAAGAAAAGTATGCTGCACGGCCGAGCACGCGAATTCATGTGTTCGGTGAGGGATTACTATGAATGAGAAAGGAAAAAGGTGGGCCTTTATTTCCTGTTGCTCAGGTTGTTAAGAAGACTGGAGCAGCATTGAAAGTAAGAAAGAACACTGTTGTGACAATATTGTAACAATAGGGAAAGAACAGTACGGTATAGACTGTAGAGTAGCACAACAAGGCTCCGCTCAGCAGGAAAGAAGCAGCCGAGGAAAAAGCGAATGTCAACTTTGGGCTATTTCCAGAAACATGCTATTTGTCGTCATATACAGGATGTCCCGTTTATCTCGAACATCCTAAATAACCGTTTGTCCACATGCAAATTACAAAATGTTTCAAGCAAATGTTTTTTAGCCATCAGGGGGACATCAATCAGCACAATCGCCTTCATTGTAGCTTTGCTTTTTACAAAGATATGAACAGCAGTACGACTTTTTTAAATGGAACCCTGCATTTTTTTTTTTTTTTTTTTTTTTTTTTAATTCGTTTCCTCTCTAAAGGCCTATTCAAAAATGTATCACAGTGTACCATTCACTGAAACATAGCGTTGTTAATTACGTAACACAACACTGACTTTGAGCCTGGGATCACAAACTCTCCACTTGCTGGAGTTGTCAGAAAACAAATGAACACCAAGTAAAAACATAAGACAAAACTGACTTTGACTCTCCTGTACCATTGTGCCCAGGAGTAGAACATTTGAAGGTGCTCAAAGAGGTGACCACAGACACCAATACACTGGTGCACTCGTTGAATGGCATGATTATTTACTGATTCCAGTGTTACCTGCTGAAGAGAATTGTAAGCAAGCACAATACATTCCTGCACATCCTCTGCAGTTGTTGGAATATCGCGATAGACAATGTCTTTAATGCATCCCCAAAGGAAAAGTCCAGAGGCTTTAAATCAGGAAACCTAGCAGGCCAAGTAACTGTTCCTCTTCGACCAACCAATCTGGCAGGATACCCTCGGTTCAGAACGCCACGTGCACACACAGCATTATGTGCTGGACATCCATTGTGTTGCTACCACATAAGCATTCTGGTTCTTAGCGGCACTTTGTCCAGAAGAGGATGAAGACTTCGTCTGAGGAAGTTGGCATACACTCAGCCATTTAGACTACCACTGACAAAATAAGGGCCTATAATTGTAGTACCAAGCATCCCATACCAGACATTAACTATCCATTGACACTGATGTTCCACCTGTCTACGCCATTGTGGGTTGTCGTTGGACCAGTTGTGCTTGTTCCTTGTATTTCCTTGTCCTTTGTTTGAGACGGAACATTCATCGGTACATAGAACATTGGAGAAGAAGTTCGGGTTGGTGAGAATTTGCTGCTGTGCCCGCCGACAGAACTGTACACGATTCTGGAAATCACTCACATGGAATTCTTGATATATGTGTACATGGTAAGGACAGAACCGGTGACATGCAAGAATACGATGTACACTGGTATTAGGAATGCCAATCTCATGTTCAAGCTGTCGTATGCTCACATGTGGATTCACAGCAACGGAAGCGAGAACATTAACTTCGGCAGCTTCGACTGTGCGAGTGCTATGACGATTGTGTTGTCGTGGGTTGAAACTTCCCATTTCTTGATGCAACAAGATGAGAAAACATCCGTCGGGAAGGTGGGTTCTTGTCAGGATATTGCTCTCTGTACAGTTCCACTGCCTGCGTAGCATTTCACCTACCTTCAATAACAACAATAGAAGAAACGTTATGTTGTAGAAAGGACAGCCTTTACTGTATGCCTAGTCTACACAATGGCATTTAAAAGGACTAAACTACTGTACTAAATGTAGCCGTACATAAGAAAACAATATCGAAATTACTGTTCTGCTAACTTACATTTCCCACAGATGAGTAGCATTTCTACCGTCTCTTCAATGGTGTACATTCTACTCACACAACTCTTCAACTGACAATGGTTGACGGAATGACAGGTGTGCATTCTACTTATGTTTACATTTGTCCTCTGTCAACGTCAGCATGTGGATGTGTTCCATTACCCCGAGTACCTGCACTAAGCACTGGGAGCGTCAATGTCAATGTTGTGTTATGTAATAAATAATGTTGTGTTTCAGTGAATGGTACAATGTGATACATTTATGAATAGGTCTTTAGGAGAGGAAATGAATTACCGAATAAAAAATACAGGGTGCCATTTTAAAAAAGTCATACTACTGTTCATATCTTTGTAAAAAACAAAAGCTACAACGAAGACAATCATGCTGATTGATGTCTCCCTGACGGCTAAAGAACATTTGCTTGAAACATTTTGTAATTTGCATGTGGACAAACAGTTATTTAGGGTGGTCAAGATAAATGGGACACCCTGTATATGGCTATTACAAGAGAAGGGAACATCCCACTTTAGCTAAATTACTTGTGTCACTTCAGACAGACGATCTTTTTGAAGGAAGCAAATTTTCATCATGTACAGTGCTCAAAGACATAGGCTTCTGCTATTCAGTGTTGGACGAAAAATACTGACGGAAAGGACAGATGTAGTTGCATGGAGGTGCAGATTTCTACACAGAATTGTGGGTGTGAGATTCAACAATATAGTGTGGGTAGACGAAATGTGAGTTAATGCCAACCATGCATTACAAAGAGGCTAGAGTAATGGAATGCCCGAGGGGACCATGGCAGTGCCTGCTGGAAAAGGAGGGCAAATTATTGTCTTACATGCAGGTTCATTGGCTGGTTGTGTGTCAAACTGCTTGTTAATTTTTCACTCAAAAGAGACAAGTGACTGCCACGAAGAGATGAACAGTGTGGTTTTTCAAAAGTATTTCAAAACATCACTTATGGCAAATCTAACAATTCCATCAATGATCGCCATGGACAATGCCCCTTATCATTCCGTTGTTCACGATAGGAGACCAACTTTGGCAACAAAAGAGTGGTTGAAATGACGAAAAGTGGATTTCACAGAACCTTTGAAGATGGTGGTATTCCTCAACATTATGGCACAAAGGAAACTACAATTTCCGACATATGTAACAGGTGAGATTTCCAAAGGGCACCGGCAGCTTCCGCCATACCACTGTCACTTCAGTCCCATTGACGGGGTTTGGGTGCAAATAAAAAATTACATTGCAGCAAACAATAAAAATTTCACCATCTCTTAAGTTGAAAATCACCTTATAGCAGCTATCGACAAAGGAACAAGCGAGACCTGGACAAAAATTGTGAACAGTACTGCAAGTGTCATTCGAGAGGCAGGCAAAAATGGAGGCGTTGTGGAAGAATGCGTAGAAAATCTAATAATAAACTGGGAGGAAGCTATGATAGTCTGAGCAGTGCTAAAGAAGATTATTTTTAACACGATTCTGACAGTAATGAGAGTGTGTTTTCCATTAGCATAACTACAACACACTCAAGAATGTAAGGAGTGAGCACGACACCGACCTACCATCATGTGAGTAGTACTATCTTCAGATTATAACTGCTAACATACTGACAAATTATTCAGTCGCTAGTTGTAGAAATAATTAATATTGCTAATATTCAACAACGGAAACAAAAACTTTGTGTGTTCACCAATCTGAGAAAATAGTTTTCATTTATATTGCGAAGTCTGACAAATAACTTTATGATATTTCAGCATATTAGATACTAAATAGCTCTTTTCAGTTTTTTGAGATTATATATGATGTAACCATAAATAAATTCCCGCATACAAATGCGACGTGCACATTATTGACACTTTTGTTTCTGCTGCTGGAGAGAACGCGTACAAGTTGGGACCGGGTGCAGAGTGCCGTAACCCACGCTCGGCAACACTGTCGTCAGCCCTCCTGAACTGGCAATACCAATCACTCGTCTCACAGACTATAGTACTGGTATTAAAACGGTACTGATGTATCTTGCAGCAGTTTGGCTTCATCAGAGTGGAAAAAGCATCATATGTGGAGTGTCACATGGAGAAATTCTTGGTATTTTGCTGTTTCTGATATCTATAAATGACAATGACAATATTTATAAATGACAATGTACAAAGCTACAGTACGATTTTACCATTTTTGCAAATGACACCAGCATTGTGACTGATGGCAGTACATGTGAAAATCTTCAAGGAACTGTGAACAATATTCTCATCAACTTTTTTTTTTAGTGTTAATGGACTCTCGTTAAATTTTAATAAAACCGACTGGATTCCAAATTCACTGCAACTGCCAAAACAGACAAAAAGCTAACTGTAAAGTGTGCCGTTCAGACAACAGCAAGAGTTATAATAACAAAGTTCCTGGTTGACTGCATAGTAAACTGTTGTCACCATATAATAAATCATCACCAGAAACTCAAATCATCAATTTTTGCCGTGTGTATTCTCTGCCTGAGTGAGAACTTAAACACTGCGAAAGCAGCATACTACAGATACTTCCAATCCACAATGACATATGCAATTATATTTTGGGGAATCTGATCATTATAGTTCGTTTAAAATCAGGTGATAGCTGACGTGTGTCACTTGGCGCTGCAGTGATGCCACATTGGCTACTACTCGGTTAAAGGCAACATCCAAATGCAGTGGATCACTTCACTTCACAAGTGCTAATACGCTATTCACGTAACGCGGAGCGATGCAAGAAGCTGTTGCCATCAGGTGTGGTGGAAACACGAGATGCTCTATCCACAGCTTATTTTAAATGACCAATGACTGAACTGTAGCAGACTCGTGTCCTAGCCTAACCAGAAACTCTCGATGTGCCGTGTATCCAAGAAAATGGTGGTGCAACAGAAAAATAAAAATGAAAAAATTACATTTAAACTAACTAACTGAAAATAACAATAATAATAGGAGCCATTTTGATAAAGGTTTTAAAATAATTATTGTCACCTGATGGGAACAGAACCCATGACTTTCTGCATCACAAACTGCAACTCAACCACTGCACTACGTAACACCTTCAGATTATTTTGTTATATTTATTTATCTCTAGGACCAGTTACAAAGATCATTTACTGGCTTCAAAAAGTTCAGTTTCACGCCATGTCGTATGAAGTTTACCTACTGTAAGCTGATCTCTGTAACAGTAATAATTGAATTTTTTAAGCCAAATTGCATCCTGTGCAAAAGAAGTAGGGTCAATGGAAGCGTCCGATCCCATCCGTCTGCTTTGACCATGATGTAAGTGTGTTGTGGTGTGGCATTACGACTCAGAGTTTGAGTTGGTTGTGTTTGCAGATGTCATCCTGTGTTTGATGGCGCCCTCTGTGTGTGTGTGTGTGTGTGTGTGTGTGTGTGTGTGTGTGTGTGGGGGGGGGGGGGGGGGGGGGGGGGAGATTGCCGACCTACTTTGCAGTGCTGAAATTTGTTGGCGGTAAGTATTTGGCTTTTTGGGTTTATTTTCTCAAGTTGTAATGTTTTGTGTACCGGTATTGAATGTGTTTTAATATACGTAGAGATGTTTGATTTTTGAGGTGTTGTGGGTTCTGTTTTGTTTTTCATATAAATACTTATAGTTGACAGTCTACATAGGTCAAGGGAAACCGTGATTCTAATTTTTGTAGTTTTATATGTAGGTAATGGTGTTCTGATATTGTCATGTGTGGTCAAGGGAAATGTCTGATCCAATTTCCGTAGCTTTTGCTGTAGGCGTTGGGGTTTTGGTCATCAGCAGTGGTTGACCTATATAGGTCAAGGGAAGTTTCGGATTCCCGTAGATGTAATTACTTTTATGGTTTGTCATCTTATGTGTTTTGGGATCGTAGTGTGATTGTTTTTACTGTTATATTTAGCTTGCCCCCTCCCTAAAACCCCCAATTTAGTGTGGTTATCCCGTTAGTTTGATTGTATTTTTGGAGGGAGATGTTATTGTCTTAATTATACGTATTTTCATTTCTAAAAACAAGCACATCGAGGAAATGTAATTTGTCGTCTACCTCCTCCTCCTCCATTGTAAACTGAATTCTCGAGTTTATACTATTTATATGTTCGTGGAACCGGCTTAGTTCCTCAATGCCATGTCTCCACAGCACCAACATGTCACCCACGTATCGGAACCATACATTTGGTTTTTTGCTGGCAGTACCTAAGGCCTGGTACCGATACGTGGATGACACATTTGTGCTGTGGAGACATGGCAGGGAGGAACTAAGCCAGTTCCACGAACATCTGAATAGTATAAACTTGAGAATTCAGTTTACAATGGAGGAGGAGGCAGACGACAAATTACATTTCCCCGATGCACTCGTTTTTAGAAACGAAAATGGTAGTTTGGGCCACTCAGTATACCGCAAACCCACGCACACGGACCGTTATTTGCACCTGGATTCGAACCACCACCCACAACAGAAGCGGGGTGTTATCAAGACGTTAGCGGACTGAGCTAGAAATATTTGTGAACCTGATATGCTCAACACTGAGAAGGAACATTTCCACAATGCACTAATGAACGGATTTTTGTCCGCCACGCAGAAATCATAGTGACGTACAGGCTACTGCAAAATCTAAGGTTTTCCTGCTGGTTGTTAAAATGTAACAGAAAGAATAGAGAGGATCTTGACGAAGCAGAATATTATCATGAATTACAAGCCCACCAGGAAGATACAAGAATACCTTAAGCCTGCCAAGGACGCTCGCAAACCATTGCAAAAAGCTGGAGTGTATAGGATCCCATGCAGCTGTGGAGATGTTTATGTGGATACCACTAAAAGAACTGTTTCTAAACGTTTGGAAGAGCACAAGGGAAATTGTAGAAGAGGAGAAACGGAACAATCAGCTGTTGTGGAGCATGCTTTCCAGCCAGGGAACCACAATATCCGTTTCGAGGAGACGCAAGTACTAACAGCCAAAAGCGGATATTACAAAAGGCTCTACATGGAGGCAATTGAAATCGCTAAACACCGTAATAATTTCAATAGAAAGGAGGAGGGCGTGAAATTAAACGGTAGATGGATGCTGGTGTTAAAGAAGATGTGTACCACCCGTCCACTACTGGGTGATGGCAACGGCGATGGACAGCGGCCAATTGCACTGACGTTTTTAACCACGTTACGTCACGTCGCGGGAGAGTGCGGACACGAAATTTAGCGGCAGTCAGTAGCGAGCCAGTGGGTGTGTCGGACCTTCCATCGAGCTATGGACCCCCTTGAAGATGTCTCCCGCAGTCGGAGACGAAACGTTGGGAATTGACACAGAATTCATCAACCAACCACGACATAACAGCCCGGATAATTATAATGGACATGATATTTCTGGCCGTGAAAGTCTACATTTTAGTAACCTTTGGCTAGTGGTGTGCACAAAACGTGCGTTATTTTGTTGTCATAATTTTGTGCGTTGTTTTGGATGGGCTTACAATGTGTGATGAGATGTGAAATAAAAGGAATAGAGCCACGATTCGGTATACAAACACAACAAGAAAAAAAGCCAGAAAAGGCATTGGGAGTGAGCTTACTGTTTCTTGTGGCAGTCTGGCACTGACGAACAATTTGGGCATACATTTAGCGCTTTGATTGGAGGAAGACACTCCAACATGTGAAAGAAGTGTCAACTATCAAGTAACTTTAATCAGACTATACCAAAGACAATACTCCTGCCTCAAAACTGTGTTGTAAGAGCAGATCTAGCTGTAGAAACCAATATTGGAAACTAAAAGTTTTTACTACTAAACGTATATTTTCAATTGTGTGTTTCATTAGTAAAAATACCGATGCACTGCATAAAAGAAAGTGACTATCATGAATGCAATACGAGTAGACAGCATGAGTTACACAATTGTAAATCCCTGACAGCAGTGCCGAAGGGTGTGCATTGCATTGCTACAAACATTTACACTGCTTTCCCTCCAAACACCAAGTCTAAGTGTGATACCAAGTCCATGTTTAGGGAGTCTCAGAGCCAATTTTTTTTTCTGGAAAGGTCATTTTACAGTTCGGATAAGTTTCTTGCTCACAATGAAAAATCTTCTAGATCTGTGAGATATATGTAAGATTTAATATAATGTAACACTGAACAATCAAGCAGATACTTTTTATTTTTAACTTTCTATGTCATAATTATCTGTAATGCAAAAGTGACCTAGTTTTACCTTTGTCTTTTTGTAATGTTACTACATATGTACTCATCTGTGAAGAAAGATCGCACAAACTGTCATTAAAAAAAAAAAAAAGAGTTGACAGTCGATATCCTTGTGAGTTTATCACAGACGGATCAAAAAGAGTTAAAACAAAATAAGTAAAACAATGTCCCCACACATACAAACTACAGAACAACTTTAAAGTATTTACAGGCATTCAGTTGCTTCATTTCACTGGTAGGTTTACTTTGCAGCTTTATGATCATGATGTTAAATTTGGAAGAAACTGATAAACAGTGCACCTACAGTGCAAGACGGCTTTTTCTTTGTGTGCTGCTGACTGCTGGTGTAATGAATGACAGGAAGTGAACACGAATCATTGGTCGGGTGTCAGCAGCCAATTAGAATGCTCACCCGTAATGTGCTATTGTTCATAAATAAAGTTGGATCTACTATTTCCATCTTTTATGTTAAAATCTAACCACATCTTCGAATTTTTTGGCTAACTCAGAAATAAGATATAAAAGTATATATCACTATGACGAAATATATCTGAGACTACGCTACACATAAACCTACTACAAAATTGTTTTTGTTGCGAGTATGTGCTTTGCCAATTCACAGTAAAATTGTCACACACCTTCCTAATCTAGGCTTCCGGCCACACTAGAAGCCAGTCTGTAGGCGCATACAGTTTTCTTCTCGATCTCCACAGCAGAAAAAAATCAATTCATATATTCTGCCAAAAGAAATCATTGGATTCAGCGATTCTCATCGGCTACCATATACTATTGTCCAACTACTTAAGACCACTAGATACAAATTGCTAACAACAGCATGCAGCAGAAGAGTCAGGTACACCACAAGTGTACTCAAGCTAAGAAACCCTACAATGAGTCAGAGAAAAAAAGGCAAACAGAAATACATGTCAAAGGAACATTTAAAAAAATCAAATTAAACGGAACAATCAAGTGAAATAAACAGATTCTACGGTTTGAAATATCACAACATACCTCGTAAGAAAGAGTAATCGAGATTTGGTGAACAGTCTTCAGAGTAGTTTGATGCAGCCTTCATAACTTCCTCTTCACTTGCACAAAATAACTGTGTAGAACATATGCAACTTTCAATACTTAACATACGAAAATTATAATTTGCAGGCAATATTCTTCATAGGCTTTCATCTGGTCTGCTGTTGAGCTGCCGATTGCTTGTTTCAACATCTCTGTCATGGTACCACAAATTTTGAACTTAAATTTAATGTTTCACTTGACCATTTATACTCGGGTAAATCATGTAATACCAACTTGATGTATCTGAACTCGTCACAAGTGAGAGATCACGGTTATTAACGTGATCACGCCTCTCAGTCTCTATCACTGGGCGAGTGACATGAGATGTTGCCCCCATCTTGCACGAAAACAATGGTTTCCTCACAGCTGCTGTATAAGTTCTCAATAACGTGCAGACGTCACACGGTACACCTGGGTGTATTTTCTTCAAAGAAGAATGGACCACGAATAAAGGTGATTGTAATTCCGAACATATCACAAGCGGCGAGGGCTATGGCCCTGTGAGCACGACACAAGGTTTAAAAGTACCCCAAATTGGGCAGTTCTGTATATTCACTATACTGTTGCCACAACTGCCTTGAACTTGAGGAAAACTACAATGAGACACAGCATTTCCCAACCGATCCACTAGTACTATCACCGTTGACTTCAATTTTCACATAGGTAAGGTCCCATACTTGCACAGAAGGGCCTATTACATTCATTACGACCCATATCAGTGAACATCAACAGGTTTTGTTCATCAGTACCCACCAGTCAGCCGAAAAATGAAGACTGTAGCAGTGCTTTTCACATAACTGTCTATGGTATCCATTCAAACAAGTTATACATTATGCTGCATCTTCTGATAAAGGCATTTTTTAAATATACTATCACATATTAAATGAAGCTGGCTGGTATTGTGCACCACAATCAAAATTAATTAGAAACTACTAAGATTTGCACCTTGAACCAAACAGCTTTTCAAATGTTAGCTAAATTTGTGCAAACAATTTTGACTACTTCAACAGCTTACACAATCAACATAATAGTCCTCTCCAAATTAGTTTGTATAAGCAAATTGTCCTACATTAAAAGTGATCTTATGGAAGTTTATAGTTCAGCTTCTTTATGAAGTGTGAAACATGCGTCGATTTTAATTTCATACAGTCTGGTCGAAGTCTTGCTACTCCCCTTCTTTTTTGGTCATGATATATGTATTTATTTATTTTGAACATGTCACAGTTGTGTAACAAACACTGATGTTTTATGCTCCAGCTTGTTTACTGAGAGACATTGGTATGGGCACCATCACTGTCACGGCACAAAACGATGTAGCGCCAGGTCCATGTGAAATTTTCTGAAGCATAGGCAGTGCGATTTCCTGGAATGCCTTTGTAGAAGCTCACTTCAAATCGGTAATTGTCTGGAATCACTGTTTTGCAACAAGCTGCTCAATTATTTCCTAGAGGGAACTATCAATTCAGATGTGGACTCCTCAGAGTCCACTCGATCAGTGCTGGCAGATGCAGTGACCTTCTCCTTATCCACCTGCGAGATAAAATTCCATCCAATAATTCTCTAACACAGACAGAATAAGTCAGCAGGAACTCAATCTGGTTGAAGCCTACCATCAACAAGAATGTTCAGTCTCTGGAGCTCTAGAATAAACCATTCATGCAACATTTGCAAGTAAGGATGTTGAATCAACTGCACTGTCAAGGAAATACAGCCAAGGTCATAACATGTGAGAGATTATTTTTTAACTCTTCATAATATGCTCCAGAAAACTATACTTCTATTCCAGTAAGAGTGACAAATTGCACATTAATATGAGAAGAAAACTTTGCCCCACTGTGGGAGCACCACAAACACATCGAGTAATCCTGGGAAAGCTTTAGGTCTTCGCCACATGTCCTCAACACTCAACTCGTTTACGAATGTTAGCCTCAAAGATTTAAATTCCACATCTTTTTTCATGCGTGTCAGCAAAGTCATTTCCACAATAATCTTATGGGAGATCTAGTCATAGAATCCGCCACTGCTGCACATTTGTTGTCAAATTGATGGTTGCCCTGCCCCATTTCTATCCAGAATTGATCCAGTTCTGAAGAAATGCTGTTGCTATCACAATATCATTTGCTCTGGTGGAGCATCTTTATGGAATCTTACTGCAAAATCCCGTTGCACATCTGTGTTGATTTTCCTGGTGTGTGCAAGTTCATGAGCCCACGCACTTGCCAGAACATGTTCTTCCACACTGCAGGTACTTCTGTCTGCAATCTGAAAAGAAGAGACATGTGGAATATAAATATACATCATGAAGAAGAGTCAGGGGAATGATGGGAATTTCAGCCCTTACTGTATACATATAATACACTGCAATGAGATAACTTTCAAAAGACTGATTTTATACAACTTTCCATGTTAATTTTATCTCTGCATTAGTAGCTCAACCTAGATCCATTTGAAAATGCTAACAGTAGACAATCATTGGTCCCCCTGCAATTTTTACCTCCCACACTGTTCTTCACAGAATATCAACTGTTGAATTAAGTCTCAATAAATGTCTTAACTTATTCCTTCTTTTACTTACATTGGGGAATAAAATTCGTTTCTATCCAATTTGGTTCAGTACCTTTTCATTACCTATCCAATCTACTCATCCCACTCTAGAGTAAAACCACATTTCAAAAGCTTCTACTCTACCTATGTTAACGACTGTTAATCATTCACAAATACTCTTGAAACAAATACTTTCACCAAAGACTATTTAACATTAAAATTACAATTCCATGTTAACAAAGACTATAATCCTCTTTCACAATAAATTTAGTTGATACTGCGAACAGTTTCATGTCTTCTGTGTGTCCCACTATTACAATAACAAATTCGGAAAATTAACACAGGTACACACCACACGGAATAAGAGAAATTGTCCTCCTCATGAAAAGAAATAATTGGGCATTACAATAAAGTAGTGAAAACAGAATGCCACTGCGCAAGTAAGCGGTCATTACAGAACTATAAATTAGGACAAAAAGTACCAGTCACGAAGTAGGAGTAAAAGAAACAAATACATCTACCAATTATATAGAAATAAATAAAAACATACAATAATAACAAGACACAATGTGGATAAACATGTATCTATACTACAATGAATGAAAATATCGCAATAATCACATGTTCCTCTACCAATGACACACGAAATAAGAACTGAGAACCCAAAATGCTCGGTTACGAAATACCTATCGGAAGTAATTCAACTAGCACGTGGTACCCTGGGACTGACAAAATAAAAAATTAATCAAAACATGTCGCATTACAGTATTCTCCCCCTTACAAGTTAATTTTCATCTCCACCAATTTCATAGGTTTTGTGAGGTCCACCAACCGTTAACTCATAATTTCCAAAAACAAATCGGCGGAATCTCTTAAACATAGCTGCACAATTTCCTTATGCTCATCAAACAGTTCACTCAGCACAGTATGTGTAATTATGTGAAAAATATACACTAACCAAATAACTACCCATTTCCATACAAATCAACAAATAAACAGTACCATCACACATTGCTGTAAGCGCATCCATAGCTCTTAGTGGTGGGTGGGCAGGAAATCGCGTATCTGTTAGAAATCACAGTGACTGAGAAGTCACAGATATCACATAGCAACTTAACAAAATCTAACTGCGATTTCAGTCACAGTTAGCAGTCGCAAGTAGTATTTCACATTCAAAGACGTGAGCCATCTATTGGTCGAATTTAGCACTGCTTTCTGCGATTTCAGTGACAAGTCGCAACTAAGAGTCGCATGTAGCAACTAAAAAGCGCAGTTAACAGTGCCATCTGTTGACCAAAGTTCGTACTACGACCATCTGTGCGATACGGTATCGAGTCCAACTGCGATTTCCGTGACAAGTCGCAACTAAGAGTCGCAAGTAGCAACTAAAACGCGCACTTAGCACTGCCGTATGTTGAGCAAAGTTCATACTACGCTATTCGCTACCGAGTCAAACTGCGATTTCTGTGACAAATCGCAACTAAGAGTCGCAAGTAGCAACTAAAAAGCGCAGTTAACATACTTTTCCTAGTGTCATCTGTTGACCGACGTACGTACTTCGTTATGAGAGCCTTGTGCCTCACGAGATCGATGTGCTGTGTGTGCATATGAAGGGCTTATTTCAATAGTGGTACAAGTCCATTTTTGTTCATTTTGAGATACAGAGTCGTAAAGTTAAATGAGCGCTGAAAAATCTGCAGTTGAGATACCAGAAATATTCAAGCATATGGCTTCTTGCTAGAGACGAACGTTTATTTATGTTGTTTGGATCACTAATTTCAGAAGCATTATAGACAGAAAAGTGGAGGTAATGGGCTTGTACCACTATTGAAATAAGCCCTTCATATTATATGACGACATGCACATTCAGCATCAAGTATGGTTGGTCAAATACTGCAGTGACTCTGAATGTATTATATTAATAAGAAGCAACATTGCCTTTTTCTCCTGAAAATGTCAAGTAACGTAACATATGTATTTGATTCTGCTTCCAATATGACAGTTTTGGTTAATACTCCACATGCCTACAGGACTTTGCAATGTTAACACAGCAGAACTCAGACATCTGTATAAGTGTAGAGAAATGAAAACAGTCATATGAATGCCTCACTTTTGTTCCGACGCAGTTCAAGACTCGGGAGAAAAGTTTTACACCTGGTGTTCTACATGGCAACTTCACACACAAGAACTTTTTGCCGACACTACTACCACCTACATAAGTAAGCTTTTCCTGTGTTACTTTCAAGTAATGCACTTAAGCTATTCCTGATTTAACTGGAAGGTCTGTACTTCCCACTTTCATATCAACAGCCTCAAAATGCATATTGTAGACTTCGGGATATGTTACAGGTCAGGGTCACACCAAGATTGTGGAGAAAGGGGGGGGGGGGGGGCGGCATGTCACTCTCCAACAAGTGTTTACCAATAAGTAAGTGGCGGAAAATTATGGGTATAGGACGGCTTAAACATGTGGAATTTGAGATTTTTATTATTCACTCGCTGTATTTGACATTTATTATTCCTTTAAAATCGCACAACAACTTCAATAAAACACAGTTTAATCATTCACACACTTATTTAACAATTATTTCACTTTTAAACTGCAAATCCTCTAAGAGCTGTCTTGAATCTTCATGAGTCTCTCTCAACAACCTTGATGTGGATAGATACGTACAGCAACCAGTAATCAGAGTCAGAACTGTGTCTGCAAAAACACAAGGATTATTAAACAATTTTTGCTGTCATTAATTACTAGCAATATAACTGACAGAGTAGACTGCTAATATTTGCTATAATGAATATCACATTTGCAAGAACGATCTCACTGAAGTAATTAAGTCCATCGAAACTAACCTCTCGTCTGACGAAAACGGTCTAAAGACGCAGTGGCAATTTCTTCAGACCTGTTGACAATGATATTTTGAGTTATCACTTTACTGACTGGCTGAAATGTAGTTCAGGTACCTGTGAACGTAACAATATGTTAGAATTCATTTTCTAAACACGAACTACTACGGTACTGTACGGCTACTTACATATTAATTACACTATTAATATTTTCACAGTTGTTTCTTTATTACAAAATTAAAGCCAACGGAAGAAAAAACGTAAAGCATACTTGCCAATGGCAGGTTTGTTGAGATGCAATTTTCTGTGTTGACAGATGTAACTTTTTCATACGGTGGTAAGTCGCAGGAATCACAGAAATCGCAGAAGTAGCAGAAGTCACAGAAATCGCAGAAGTAGCAGAAATCGCGGAAGTAGCAGAAATCGCAGAAATAGCAGTGGCGGAGGGATACACGACCAAAGTTCCTTAACTGCGACTCTTAACTGCGAGTTGCGACAAATCACAGTTAAGAATGACAGATACTGAAAAGTAGCATTCACAGAAATCACTGATATCGGAAAATCGCAGTTTAGCCCATCACTAAAACTCAGAACTGTTGTCTTATGACTTATGAGCTCAGAGCTAATAGCTCTGAGCTACAGCACAACGCAAAGATAATGCATATTGTTTTAACTTTGAACTCGGTTTAGACACCATTCAGCCATTTCAGCAAAATCTGTTTTATTGCACAAAAAAGAATTATAAGAGCCACAGAAAGCACAGCATCTCGATACTCATGCAAACCCTCATTTAAAAAGCTTCGTATTCTTCCATTACCATTCCTATATATCCTAGAAACAATAAAGGCCCGTCCACACGCAACGATCTGTCTGCGCAAATGTCTGCGGACATTAAATCTGCGCAGACAGATCGTTGCGTGTGGACAGAAGATTTGCACCAACCTGAGGTGTGTGCAAACCTGGAAGTTGGAGCTGGAGGTTTGAGCGAAACCTCTCAAATCTGTGGCTTCAAACCACATCTGCGCAGACAAGTTGGAGAGTGTGGAGAGGGGATCGCCGCAAAACTGGCGCGAAACAGCTGTTTGCTCAGTCTAGTGTTTGTATTTGTGCACACAGGGCATTAAAATGGCTGATACTCGTCAGTGTTCTCGAGAGTTTGTAAGTGAATTCATTGAAATATATAGACACCACACATGTTTGTGGAAGACATTCGAGGGTTGGATTCCCTCTCTTCTTCATCGAAGAGTTTCACTGCCTGGGCTACTCTCAGGGTGCGCCTTCGACGTGGAAGATCCCTGCCGTGTCGTCTGCTTGCCGTCCGTACTGCCTGCCGGTGCTCGCCGCCGCCGCCGCCGCCGCCGCCGCCGCCGCCGCTTGGTCGCCGCCTTCCGGTCCTCGCCGCCGCCGCCGCCGCCGCCGCCGTCGCCGCCTGCCGGGGCTCGCCGCCCCCGCCTGGTCGCCGCCTGCCTGTGCTCGCCGCCGCCGCCGCCTGCCGGTGCTCGCCGCCGCCGCCGCCGCCGCCGCCATCCGGTGCCGCCTGGTCGCCGCCATCGCCGCCGTCCTGACCCTGGTCTACGGCCGTCTTCGTCTTCATCCGTCTTCGTCTTTGTCTGTCCCCAGTTTCTGTCCTCTCCTCTTCGTTCTGTTCGTTCTTGTTTCTCTCTCCCGTCATGTCCGCCCCCACCACCACTGTCACTACTACCACCACCGCCATTGTCTATACCTCCCCTTCCGCCGCCTCCACCACTATAACTTGGTGTGCCCAGTCCCACCCCCCTCCTTCCATTCCACCTCTCCTCACTCTCCCTTCACCCTCTCTCTTTGTCGCCCCCTCTCCCGCTTCTTCCTCCCGCTCCTCTCGTTCTGATCCCTTCCCCCCACTCCCCCAGCCTGTCACTGCAGCTCCGGCTCGGGTGGTGGCCCGTCGGGCCACTGCCCACGCCCAGCTCTCCCCGTCACCTTCGCCATCACCGCCGCCACTGCCACCGTCATCGTCATCGTCGCCGTCGCCTTCACCTTCACCGTCACCGTCACCATCTCCGGCGCCGACTCCGGCCCCGGGACCTGCCCCTCCCCGCCACATTCCCGTTGTTCCCATCCCCCACACCTCCTCCACCGCCGTCAAGCGCCCCGGTGGCACTCCTGCTTCCTCTGCTTCCAAAAAGGCTGCGCCTCGTCCTCCTTCCCCCACCCTTGATGCCATGGAAGTCTCCCCGCCTGTCCCTGCCCCCTCATCCTCCTCCTCTCCCCCTTCCTCCTACCGCTACCTCCTCTCCCGTCCTGATCCCTCTCTCCTTGAAGCCCGGAACCTCACCCTCTTCCTTCGCCAGCATTGTCCTGGTGCCCCCATCTCCCTCCTCACTCCTCGCCGAGATTCGGTCCTCATCTCCTCCCCCAGCCCCACCCTCCACACCTACCTCCTTTCCCGCATCCCTGTCACCCGCTTTGGCCCTCATGCCTCTCTCACCCCTGCTCCTTCACCACCTCCCTCCCGCCAACCCCAACCTCCGCGTCGCCCGCCAACTCTCACCGCCGTGATCACTCGGCTTAATCCAGTGCTCACGGAGGAGGAGGTGTTGGCGGAGCTCCAGACGCATCCCCATTTGGAGGTGCGTGCGGTTCGCCGCATACATAACGCTGCCGGCCCCACCCGCCTTATGCGGGTTTTTTCTGAGCACGCCCCCTCCATTGACCGTCTCCTGAAGGAGGGTGCCCTCCTTTTTAACCAGCGGTACAAGGTCGACCCCTCCCGTTCCCCTCCTCAATCCCTGCGCTGCCAGAGGTGTCAACGCTATAACGCGCACCCCACAGCTGAGTGCCGTGAGGCCCCCACCTGCCCGCATTGTCGGCAAGCGCACTTCCTCAGGCAGTGCCCCAACCTCCAATCCCCTCCTTCCTGCAATACCTGCAATCTCCCCCATCCCACCTACTCCCAAAAGTGTAAAGCCCGACCCCCTCCAACCACTCCTGAACTCACCGTCCCTGTCCGTCCCCTGGACGCCCCCACCCCTCCTGGCAATTCCCTTCGTCCCCCCCCCCCCCCCACCGCTGAGGACATCATCAGGTTCCTTACCATCGTCCTCCAGAATGTTCATCCCTTTCAGCGCCCACACACCCTGCAACAGATCTCCCTCGCCGCCTGTTCCATATTCCAACTCAAGATGTACGCCACCTACTCCAACAACCAGGCCCATTTCACCTTCTCCCGCCTCGACACCCTCGTCTAAATCCCTATCATGGCGCGACAGCAACGTATCCTTTTCAACAACATCTGCTCCCTACCCGCCAACAGGAACCTCTTCCTGCACACCCTTGCCACCCACCGCGTGGATGCCTTCCTCCTTAATGAAACCTTCCTCCAACCCCACCACACCATTCACACTTCGCCCTACCTCCTCCACCGCTCCGATAATCCCCTCCCGATTGCGCGTGGCGGAGTTGCCATTGGTCACCACCGCCAGATCCCCGTTCGGCTCCAACCTCTCCTTCCCGACCCCACCGAACACCCGTCCTTAGTCTCTTCTTCCCCGGCCTTACCGTTACCTGCGCCACCATCTATGTCCGCCCCAACGCTCCTATTCCCTTCGACTTCCTCTCCCACGTCGATCGTACCTTTTCCTCCTACGTGATCGCCGCCGACCTCAACATCCATAGTCGTTCCGCTGCCCAGTTACGGCGATGGCATCGGTTCCTCTCCACCCTTCAAGGTGACCTCGTCCCCATCCCCCGGCATACCCGTCCTGAATCCAACTCCACTCCTGATGTTATCCTCTCCTCCCCCAACCTCCTTGGCCGCATAACGGTGGATGTCCTGGAGCCTATTGGTAGCGACCATCTCCCTGTCCTCCTCACCGTTTCAGACGGTCGTCGCCCTCGCCCCGACCCTCGTACTGACCCTCCCCCTAAGTATGTCCACGACTATTCCCGAGCCGACTGGAATGCCTACCGGGATGCCCTTTCCACCCAGGTCGATAGCCACCCTCTCACCTACCACCACCCTGACGATGTCACCCATGCCGCCTCCTTTCTCCAGCAGACCTTGTCTGAGGCCGTGGAGGCCCACGTTCCTACTGTCGCCACCCACCCCCACCGTCCTACCTTACCCCCACAGGCCGTTCTCCTCCTCCGTGAATCCCGTCGTCTCTACCGTGCCTTCCTCCGCACGCGTGACCCGGACACACTACGACGCCACCGGCAACTCCAGCGACACGTTCGTAATTTGCTCGCGGCTAAGAAACGCCGGGACTGGCGACAGACATGCACCCGCTTAAATGCAACCCTACCAATCAACTCGTCCAAGTTCTGGACGGCCTTCCGTCGCCTTACCGGAACTAAACCCTCCCCCTACTATCCTCTTCTCCACGATGATCACCCCTTCCCTGACACCCTTAGTAAGGCCAATCACTTTGCCTCCTACCTCTCCGATGTCTTCTCCATCCCCGACGATCCACAGTTCGATTACTCCCTCTTCCCGGATATCCGCGATCGAACTGACACCTCTGTCCCTCCCCTCGCTCCTGGTTTCCAGTACTTGGACAACATTACACACACGGAACTCAATGCCCCTATCACTACACAGCATCTCATTGTTACACTCCGCACCAAACGCAACACCGCTCCTGGTCACGATCGTGTCACCTACCGTCACCTTCGTGAAGCTCCTGTCTCTTTCCTCTCCAC
The DNA here is from genome assembly GCF_021461395.2 of Schistocerca americana. Classification (NCBI taxonomy): domain Eukaryota; kingdom Metazoa; phylum Arthropoda; class Insecta; order Orthoptera; family Acrididae; genus Schistocerca; species Schistocerca americana. Next base: position 146,575,122 of record NC_060129.1, on the reverse strand, counting down.
CCTGGCCCGGCTCTACAATGTAGTCCTGTCAACCGGTTACTACCCCGACCTGTGGAAAACCTCCCGTATCCTCATGTTCCTTAAACCTGGCAAACCGCCGTCCGCCGTCTCTTCCTACCGTCCCATCAGCCTTACCTCGGTCTTCAGCAAGGTCCTGGAATCTATCCTCACCCGTCGCATCCACCAGCATCTCCGCCAGCACCGCCTCCTTCCCGTCACCCAGTGTGGCTTTCGGCCGTCCTTCTCTTCCGACGACCTTCTCCTTCACCTCACTCATCTCCTTTCCGAACAGCTTAATTCCCGTCGCTCCACAATCTTCCTCTCCCTGGACCTCGAACGTGCATATGACCGCGTATGGCATTCCGGTCTCCTCTTCAAGCTCCAAACCTTCGCCCTTCCCATCAACTACGTCCGTCTGATCGGCTCCTTTCTCTCCCGCCGTCCTTCCTATGTCACCATCCATAACACCAATTCCTACACCTTTTTCCCCTCCGCCGGTGTGCCCCAAGGCTCCGTCCTCTCCCCCCTTCTGTACCTTTTGTACACGGCGGACATGCCGCCGCCGTCACCCCCCGTCCACCTTCTCCAGTTTGCCGATGACACCGCCTTCCTTGCCCTTGCCCCCACCCTACAGCGCTCCCAACGCCTTCTCCAATCCCATCTTGACCGGTTCACCGCTTGGTGCAACCAGTGGTTGCTCAAGGTCAATCCTTCCAAAACCCAGGCGATCATTGTAGGCAAAACCACCCCTTCCTTCCGCCTCCTTGATTTCTATCTCACCGTCTATGGCCGTCCCATCGCCCTCACTCCCACCCTTAAGTAACTTGGCATCACCCTCGACCGTCGCCTCTCCTGGACTCCCCATCTCCAGACAATCCAAGCCAAGGCACGTTCCCGCCTCCGTCTCCTCAAGCTCCTTTCCGGCCGTACGTGGGGTCTGGACCCCTCCACCATCCTCCACACCTATAAATCCCTCATCCGCCCCATCCTTTGTTATGCCCATCCCGCATGGCTCTCCGCTCCCCCTACCTTTTATAAATCCCTCCAAATCCTTGAACGCCATGCTCTCCGCCTCGGCTATCGCATCCGTCTCCCCTCCCCCACGCGGATCCTCTATGATCTCATCCCCTTCCCCCACCTCCTCCTTTTCCTTGAGAGGATACGGATCCTGTACACCTCCCGCAAACTCGATCCTCCTCACCCGCTCGTCTCTCAGATCCTCTCCCACCCCCGCCCGCTGCCGCGCCTGTATTCGCACGTCCCACCCGGTCTCCATCTCTCCACCCTCCTTACCCTCTCCCAAGGGGGCTTCCGCCAGCTCCCCCTCCCTGATGATGCCCTCCTCCCTTCCATCTACCCCTCCTACCAACTTTGATCCTCCCGCCCTCCTCCTGTACTTATTCCTCCGGGCACCCTCCCTCCCTCCTCTCCCTTTTCCCTCCCTCCTCTTTTTCTCCCCCCTCCTCCCCCGGGCCTCCCCTCCCCTGTTCCTCTCCTCCTGCCCCCGACTCCTCAGCCATTGGCATCCTTTTTCTCCCCTCTCCCCCACCTCCCCCTTCTACCCCTCTTGGCAGGTCCCCGGACTCGCACACGTTACGTGGACATTCGCGCGCCGGAGGTCGCCGCCATCAGTGTTTTGTGTGTTTAGTGTTTAGTGTTTAGTGTTCACCGTCCCCTCCATCGTTCACCAGTGCCATCATCATCTTCAGTGGTTGTGTGTCGTCTCATCAGCTAGCAGTGTGGATTATCGACGAGTGTGAACGGCTCCGTGATTGTCTCTATGTGTCTCCTGTTTTATTGCCCACCGCTCTGTGACTTACGTGTCTTCTCCCTGTTTTTGCTGCTTGTGTCTTCTATGGCTGAAGAGCAGCGTAGTGTGCTGCTGACAGCCTGCCTGTTGTACAGGTTTTAAAATAACAATAAAGTAAAAAAAAAAAAAAGTTTGTGGAAGATTAAAAGTAATGAATATACTGACCAAGCCAAAAAGACAGCAGCATACAATGCTCTAATTGAAACATTGCGGGCAGTTGACGCCTCGGCAAACAGAAACAGTGGGTAATAAAAAAATAAATTCGTTGCGAACTGTTTTGTATCCTGGAACAAAAGTTTGTAACAGGTTGCTTGTAAACAGTAGCGAACTGAAAATGCCTACTCAGAAACAAAGTAAACCATAACTCATTGGCCATGTAGGTATATAATCTCTAATAATATAGGCCTACTGTGTTTCAAACACGTCTACAACACCAAAAATATTATCTGTAACTTGAGACACTTAATTTACTTGACTTGCCATCATGAACTCATCCTTCGGGACAGCGTAAATAGCTTCACATGTGTTGGGTATTATTTCACTCAACGCTTGTTTTGATATTGCAGTTGAAAATTCCAAATCCTTGTAGCTCCTTCCTAGGAATCTTAATGTTACCGCCAGCAGTTCATGAGGAGAAATTGCCCTTCTCATACAAGTATTTTTTCTCATAACATGAGGGGTTGCAAGCTTTAAGAGATAATTGTAAGTTTCGACATCCATCCGCAAATAATTTCGCCAGTCGTTAAGTTCGCCCTGCAACTCTCGCAGTAAATTTACGTGAAAAAATTGCTTTTGCTTTAGCAGCCACTGTCTGCACCATTTTGACCGCTTTCTCTGTTTCCTGCGGTTGGTCTGAATGTTTTTTGCAACACAGTTTGCGAACACAGACCACAACAGAACTTCCTTCATTTCTATATTTCAAAATAACTGAGTTAAATTTTTGACGTTTATGGGGAGTGTAGTCGCTTGCCACTGATATTTCTTTGGTACACCGACAGATGGCGGGCGAGTAGTAGATTGGGGTTTGTGTCGTGTGAACACGCCACATTTGCAGCGATCTTTTGCATGTACAGACATCTGCGCCGATGTCGGCGCAGATAGATCTTTGCGTGTGGACCGGGCTTAATATTTATAAGGAAAATCGTAGATGAAAATGGGAAGATTGCTCCAAAAAACCAAAATATCCATTTATACAATACAAAGAATAATCAAGATTTACTTGTACAGCTTTCACATACAACACAAAAATAAAAACGACTCTTGCAAGCAGGAAAAAACCTGTATAGCAAACTACCTAAAAAAATTAAGGCAATAATTATCGTGCATAAATTCATAACTGCAGTGAGTGACTACTTGCTACAGAATTGCTACTATAGTGTTGATGAATTTGTATCTGCAATGAAAATATATTAAAAATTTAAATAGTTTATACAATTAAGGCCAAAATAAGAAATGTGTACATGTAGATTTATTGGCGTATTACATGTGCTCTGTTACATAGATGTGTGTATCTGATAATCAAGGCCGAAAGTAAGAACTGTGAATGTGTAAAATTTATTTGTGTATTTGTGAAACGTTACTCCGATATGTTAGAAATATATTTGTAAATACTGGAAACACAACAGTTTTCTGTTAAACTTTATTGCAATTATTTGACTTGTCCTATATCATTATGTACCCCTGTACAATGTATGATTCACAGGACCAATAAATATACAATACAATTTCCGAGTAAAACATAAACATAACAGATGTGACACAACGCATCTACTTTGATGCCTACTGCGTCAGGAGCGCGCCGGGCGCCCAGTAAGTAAAACTGTAGAGTTCGGCGCGATCGCGAAAGCGAAAGCGAATGGGTAGTTGTTTATTTTGCTTTCTACAATGGTTTTTACAAATGGGATCGGTCGTAGCTCAGTAAAATGCAACAACAACAAGAAGAAGATGCCACACGTGTCTATTTTTAGGTTTCATAAGAACCCTGAGAGGTATATACCATCATGTTACAGAACTACATCGTCTGGATTCGACTGAAAAATACAAATGTATTAATAATTAACGTTTCGTTTTAGGAGCAGAAAATGGCTAGTGAATATCAGACAAGAAGATCTTATAAAAAAAAACCTGTTTACCTTTATAACAATGTTAAATTTTGTTCACAACATTTCGTACCATACCAGTTCATGAATGCAGATAATATTTGATTGATTTATTGATTCATCTTTAAGCATTTTTCATACAATTGATGTTGTCATTTTACATACATTATATAATTACAAAGTAAGTCATACATTTTTAACATTCTGGATGAGTAAATATGTTTTATACTATACATATTTAGTAGTCATGCAGAATGAAAAAAGGAGATACTGTATGTGTAACACAATACACATGCTAAGAAATTACATTGTAACAAATATAAATTAGACAGGCTTAATACATGTTAACCATTGGGGAAAATGCAATATGTAAATAAAGCACAACAGCATGGTACAATAACATTTTCGGAAGAACTTATGTAATAGGGTGGTCATGTCATACAGCAGTTAACTATTGAGTAAAAATACATTATGTAAATAAAGCACAACCGCAAGCTACAATAACATTTTCAGAAGTGCTCATGTAGTATGGTGGTCATGTCATACAGCAGTTTTAATAGATTAGATCATCTTTATTACATACTTTCAAATCTTCTATTGTACAGAATGCTTTTGGTCCATGCCACCTTGGTGCTGTAGGTGGTAGCATGTTAAATAATTGTATCCCTGTGTGTGGGTAACTGTTTTGGATTTTTTTTAAGCCTAGTAACTGGGATGTCCATCTGCGTTTGGCGTGTGTAATGACTATGTACAGACTCGCGCAGTTTATAGCTTTCTTGGTTTTCCTTTATGTGCACTAAGCAACTGAGAATAAACAGTGATGTAAGTGTCAGTATTTTTAATTCTTTGAAATAGTCTTTACATGATACATGGTTTCTCACTCCAGCAATACACCTAATGGCCTTTTTCTGCCAAAGAAAAATTCTTTTTGCCCCAGAAGCGTTGCCCCATAACAGTACTGCATAGGTGAGGTGGCTATGAAAAAAGACAGAATAGGCATTTAGCAGTAGCTCGTCCATCACACAAGTCCTGAACTTAGTTAACAGATAGGTGACTCGGGATAACTTTTTGCATACATGATTGGTGTGAGTTTCCCAGGTTAATTTTGGGTCCAGATGAATGCCAAGAAGCTTAACTGAAAAACTACAGTTGTCATTGTTACATAGGCTGAATAGAATGTTTACAGTTTTAGAGTGGTTAATTTGTAATTCATTTGCTCCGGACCATACACTGGATATTCTGAGTTGTTCTGCACTTTTGTGCTTGAGTATGTCCAAGGCCCTATCTGCTGTAAGAAAGGTGGTGTCGTCTGCATATAGTATGGACTTACGAGGCATCATATTGGACAAATCATTTACATAAATTATGAAAAATAAGGGTCCAAGCACGGACCCTTGTGGCACACCTCGTGTTACACCCAGTGTGTTTGATTTGTTTCTGTTAAAATTTACTATTTGTTTTCTCTCACTCAGATAAGATGTAATCAGAGATAGTGCTTTGCCTTGAAAACCATACGAGCAGAGCTTATTTAATAGAATTCTGTGGTTGACAGAATCGAAAGCTTTACTTAGATCTACGAGTGTGGCATTTACAGAATGTTTGGATTCAAATGCAGACAAAGTAAAAGAAATAATATTCTCCACTGCCTTCACAGTTGATAACATAGGTCTGAATCCAAATTGAGAATCACTTAGGAGGTTGTTGGCAGATAGATGCTTATAGATTTGGAGTAGCATGCAATGCTCTATTACTTTCGACAGAATGGGTATAAGAGAAATTGGTCGATAATTACTTGGACATGGCTTGTCTCCTTTTTTGTGTAATGGTGTGACCACTGTAATTTTTAAACATGTTGGGAAACAACCACTAGTAAACATCCAATTTACAAGTACACAGAGTGGAAATGCTATTATATCTCCTATTTTTTAATTACAAAATTAGAAAGACCATAAATGTCTTCTGCTCTTGAACTTCTTAATTTTGCAATTGATCTCATGATATCACATAACTGAACCTCTTTCCATTCACATGTAGGAGAAATGTGTTACAAATGTTGTAGGAAAGATACAGCTTCCTTTAGGTCCTGTTGACGTTTATTATTTGACTCAGCTGCAGCAGAGGAACTTATGTCACAAGCATTAACGAAATAGGGATTGAATTCATCTGGTGTGATATTCACACTACAGTCATCACTTTTACAGTTCTTACTTCTCCCCAGTTCAGTCTTTACAACATTCCATGCAGCTTTACATTTGTTGTCAGAATTATTAATGTAATTGTCATTTGCCTCACACTTTGCTAACCTGATTTCTGATCCGTATTTACTCTTTAACTTAATATAACTAGCTTTGTCTGCATCATGATTTTTATATTTATCACAATAAATTATAACCAATGTTCTAAGCCTCTGCAGAGTGGGTGTGAACCACTTGGGTGTATAGTAGTCATGTTTTCTGGTTGTTGCCGTATTTCTTTTCAGAACTTTTGGACAACAGGTCTTAAAAATGTCTCCGAGTATATTGATAAAAACTGTAAATGCATCCTCGACACTTTCACTATCAAGTAGGATGTCATTCCATCTAACCATCTGCCACTGTGTCCTGTAGCTGTCAATATTTTGATCATACAGTAGCCTGATATGCTTTGCTTTGGGGCAGTCAGATATAGGTTTATTGATTTTTAATTTTAACCATATCCCCTCATGGTCTGAAAGAAAATAAGTACTGAACAACCCTAGCTCATACAGATCTTTTTCAACATTGGTGATAACATTATCAAGAAAGGATAACTGCCTTGTTGGATTGTTATTAATACAATATAGATCATGTGATCTTAACATATTCTGTAGATAAAGCTGCTTTGATGTCTTTAGCCTTATATCAGTGTTTATGTCTCCAAATATCAATCTTCTATATTTGCTTAACTTATCAAAGTGTAACATCATTTTTCTAAGACCTGTGTAAATAATTCACTGTCACTATCTGGAGTATGGTATACTGACACTATTATGAGTTTTAGTGTTGGAAGTAGCAATGCAGCAGCTTCGAGCACATTCTCTATACAGTATTCAGCAGTGTTAAAGACACTATATTGCAAATCTAGATCACTACTAATATTAATTGAAACTCCACCACGCTGTTGTGTTTTTCTACAGAATCCTGTAACTAAATCAAAGCCCAGTGGCACATACAAATCCAACTGACCTTCACTTAGCCAATGTTCATTAACACATAGTATGGTGGTTTTGTTCTTTCCTAAAAGAATACTCAAGTCATCAATTTTATTTCTTAAAGACATGATATTTATATGCATGAATGAAAGGGAGTCATTGTTACATGATGGTAGGTCTAAATTGTTCTGCAATTGTACATCAGCTTGTGAACTTGCCTTGTGAAATCTTCTGTTACTGGAGTTAGCTTACTCACACATGCTGCTAACTCCTTGTTGGTGCTGGATCCAGGCGCTGGTGGTGCAGATTCACTGGAGCTAACCATAAAAAATCGATGCTTCTCTTTGGTAGCTTTCTTGCCCTACAAGCCACCTGTACTGCAGTTTGTTTCATGCTACACATGGTCTGGCTGCTTTCTTTTTGCACCACCTCAGCAGAGAATAAAGATGTACCATAGTTAACATTTGCAGGTTCTGTTTAATAATAAACTCGCGAGGAATGCAGCCACACTGCTTGACATCCCGAATAAGCTACCTCAACTGACGATTAAGAGGAAACTGCCACAAAGGTTCGATAACTCCTCTAAAGCTGTAAAACAGTCGTATGGCACAGGAGCAGCCAGTTTAACTCTCCGTGTATGAGTGCCAGATTCATATGAATCGTCAACATAGACCTTCTTTGACGATGAAGGGGTTGGATTAACTGCAGTTATTCATATCTTGCAAAAGTGTGTGAAGTGTCAGAATGTGCAGATTGCTAAACTTTGTGCCAAACTATTAATGGCAAAAGGAAGTGCCGATCATTTTAAGTACAGACAGCAACAGAAACTGTATCAGAAGGATCAAGTGAAGAAGGACAAACAAATTTTGAAGACTAAAATCAAACAATGGAAAATCCAGAATGGAATGTAAGTTGTATGTGTGAGTTGCGTTTATGTGTGTGTGTGTGTGTGTGTGTGTGTGTGTGTGTGTGTGTGTCGGCTATTTTTGATGAAGACATTATTGGCTGAAAGTTTTATTTGTGACAATCTTTTTGTTGTGCCTATCTGCTACTCATCTCCACTAAATTTTCAAGACTATAGGATTACAGAGGGACATGGAAAGCATACAAATAAAATGTGGGACAAGTGACAACATATTCCACCTTTAAAAGCAGAAGATACAGCATTTCTCCAATATTAATAAACTGGTGAATATGTCATTGGGTGAAACGTAGCATGGGGGCTTAATTATTATATTTGAAAATGATTTTTAATTTTGGTAGCAGTATGTCCGATTACGCTGTGTCTCGTAAACGGTTGGCCCTGACTAGTATTATTACGCAATCTGACTGCATAGAACAACAACAAAGAATGAAATGAAAATTTTCGTTAACAGAATTAATTAATTAAGTCCCCAGCAACTATAAAACCTACGAAACCAAAACACAAGTGTAACTGTTCTGTGTGTGGAAGTATGACTCAACGTAAGCATCTGGCACGGTTCTTCTTCAATAAGACAAGAAATTTCAAACACCATTTATACTGACGTAATTAAAAAATAGAAATACTATAATTGCGTAAGGAAAGCAGAATTGCACTCTAATACAAGAACGCAAGCCAGATGCTTTGTTGACTGAACCTGTAATGACGCATTATTTAAGACATTGAGATAATAAAAAGAAAAGGAAAAAATTTTTTTCTTTTACCTTCATATATTGACGAAAAGCACTCTAATCATTACAATATATCACCATACTGACTCGCTACTACCACATCTCAACAAGAACTTTTCAGTATCACATCTCAGCAAGCACTCTCTGCTACCAGTTCTCAACAAGCACTTTTCACTAGCACATCTCAACAAGCACTGACTACTACGAGTTCTCCCCAAGCACTTCCAGTGGAGGCGGCTGAATAATACTCTTTGGCGCAATCTCTGGCGCTGTGGCTCAGTGTAGCCACCTTTCATATGCCCCTCCTTCATGGGCCAGAATTTGATGATATTTTTGCCAGCATTGGTGGTGAAAATACCTCCAAATTCGTCCACAAAATACAGACAAAAATAAAAGATAATATTAATACCTAAATATCTCATAATTAGTTAAAATTTTGGCTTTGCACTGACCTTTCAGTAACCTAATATATAAAATACAGTAAGCAATACAACTTCTTTTCATACATGTGACTTTACATAATGGTTTACACAATACACAAAAAATCAGTTTATACAAATGTTCACATAAAATGCTTTCAATGATTAAAAAAAAAAACAAGTAGTTGATAGTTCCAGCAGTAGCACCCAGCAATGGTCAACAGGTGCAAATACCAACAACTGACATCATTCAGCAGAAGCAGTTCCATTAGTGGCACTCAGCAATGTTGAGCAAGTACAGACACCAACAGGTGACATCTTTTCAGTAGAAGCAGTCCATCAGTGGTACCCAGCATTGTTGAACAGGTGCAGACACCAACAAGTGACATCATTCAGCAGAAGCAGTCCATCAGTGGCACCCAGCAATGTTGAACAAGTGCAGACACCAACAAGTGACATTATCTCAGTAGAAGCAGTCCATCAGTGGCACCCAGCAATGTTGACAGGTGCAGACACCAACAAGTGACATTATCTCAGTAGAAACAGTTCCATCTGTGGCACCCGGCAATGTTGAACAGGTACACACAGCAACAAGTCACATTATTTTAGTAAAAAAAACAGTCCATCAGTGGCACCCAGCAATGTTGAGCAGGTGCAGAGAGCAGTCCATAATATTCACTATCATTGATCACACTGTTCATCAGAGTTTATAAGCAGAAATTAAACATGTCCTAGTGGCGCCAATCATGTAGATAAAGTACAAGTAACAGTCCATAATATTTACTATCACTGATCACACAGTTCATCAGCAGAAATTAAACATTTCTAAGTGGCACCCATTATGTTGAAAAAGTGCAGGTAACAGTCCATAATATTCACCATCACTAATCACACAGTTCATCAGCAGAAATTAAACATTTCTAAGTGTCACACATCAATGTTGCACAAGTGCAGGTAACAGTTCATAATATTCACCATCACTAATCAGACAGTTCAGGCATGAACAATAGTTTGAATGCACATACAAATGCTTTTACAATGCTCTTACACTAAACATACAAATTCTAATAAACACACAAATGATATCAGATAATTGTCATATTAACTATTACAAATACACAAATACCAGTAAACCTATAATATTTATGGGTGTCAGTGCAAGCCACTACAAACAAATAAAATAATATTTAGGAGATAGGTGGGTAGGATTACGAAAGGAAAACACACAAAACACACTCACTCATCTTTCATCCACATTAAGTACTACTGTGTAATTGAATAGTGTTAACTGTGTAAATGCAATTCTGTCAAAATTTGATGTTCATCATGTGTATAAAGTAGTAGTGGCAGCAATGTATAACAGTCAATAATAGTTAAGTCAACGTCATAGTCATCATGTCAAGACCAATGTTTGCCAAGCCAGATCAAAATGTACGGTTGCTGAACAACTGTCAGTGAGCCAAGATATGCAATTACTTCCTCTCTCCAAAAAAAAGTATATACTGCTTAGTGATAGTGTGTAGACAATCTTCCTTCCACTTTAGTGTTCTAGTCTGCTATCTTCATCCTCCTTGTTCCATATAGACCAACAAAAAAAAAATATGCTCCTCTCTTACTTTACCTCTTATCCACCAAAACTCCAATAATCATCAGCATCACATAATCTCAATACTTCAATAATACCTCTTACGTCGATACATATAAACCTTATCATTAATAGCATTTACCTTACCTCTTGTCCAGCAAAACTCCAATAATCATCAACTTCACATAATCTCAATAATACCTCAATAATGCCTCTTCAATACGTCGATACATATAAACCTTGTTACCAATATCATTTCACTTCCATAACAACTCTTTCCTCTAGTCAGTCTCCTCGAACAAGTACAGATAAAATCCTAATGCAAACCTCATCATCCCATACAATCCGAAGACACACTGTCAACACACAACCTCTGTGTAATCCATCTGACCCAAATCTTCTACTCATTATGAATTATAAACAAAAGAAATGCATACATGACCTCTAACAGACTTAGTTCGAATAACTCTCAGTAATTAAGTACAATTACGGAGTGTGAATGAGCATAATATTTCACAGTGTGTACATCACTTCAAGAATTATGGCAAAGAGAAGCAAACCTGTGGAGTATTTCTTGTGTCAAGTGTCACTTCCTATTTCAATTGCTCACGAAAAATGCAGTGTAATAACTGTCAATGGTCTAAACCTAGTTTTGGCATGTCATGTCGTTAGCTTCCTTCCTATTAGCATAAATTTATACAGCTTCCATAAAACCTCAGCTCATGTGACTTCTATGAAGTTTCTTGTACTAATGTCGTTCGTCGAATTATAGCAGTTCATTTTCTTATCTTAAAAATATAAGGCACTGAGCGTAAGCAAAACAAGCAATAGCGAGTAAATATACCAGTAGAGAACATAATGTCAACAAGTGGATGCAGCACAATTCTTACAACGAGGCTCTGCCAAGCGAACAATCTATAATTAATACCATAGTGTGACCTAAACTCTATGTTCATTCACAGTATATCAGCATTTATATATACCAAATTAAAGAGTAGTTATGACAACAAAACAGAAATGTGTAAATATGCAATCCATAAGCAAGGCAGCAAATATGTTATCTAACATAATAAACAGGTCATTAGCATCATATCAGCATAAGCAAATAAATGTTCATATGTAATCTTAATAAGTAAACATGAAGGCCCAAGCAGATAAATCACAAAGTATAACTTACATACCTAACCACATCAGCACAATTAATCAGGTGACAATTATAATTTAAATAAATAAGCACAGCAGGCACATAATAAAAAAAATATGACATCAGTGAAAAAGCAGTGCAGCCAAGCGATGCATAATATATACAAATAACAACCCCGTTCATTAATAAAACATTGACAAAATCAGCAAATGTACGCAAGCACGTCACTTCACAAGTAAATTCATAGAACATGAAATTAGCACAAAGTATGAATCACGTAAGTGCGAGCAGCAAATTACGTCTAAAGTACGTACCTAAGTGGAAATTTGTTACCTGAAAAATGAACGCAATTAATAGTTACCTTTTTAGTTTATTAGTTTTTTCTTCGAAATTACATTCTTTCTGAAATTTTCTCGATAGCAAGTCCTCTTAACGTCGGAGACACACAGAATTTACCTGAAGTTCTTAAATATTTTATACAACCGTATCCTGAAAAATACATGAACGTTAATAACATAATTCATCAAGTCACTATAGCTTTATACTGAATTTAATCGGAGAAATTAGACTGTGTATTTGTTTACGGCTGTCAGTGCATTCGCACTGAGCGCTCGATCAGCTGTAGGCGCGTGACGTAGGAAGTAATTGTTTGCGGTCATCGACTGCCTTGTGCGGCGCGCAGACTTGACTGTTGCTTCGAGTATATGCCGCCGCCAAAACACAGGGCGGTATCCTCGTACTCTCTGCGTGTTTACATGTAGCTGTTAGTTTCTCACAAGTATGTCATTCCACAAAAATTTTAACGTTTGATATATGATGTATTCCCTTAGAGCGTCGAGATTTAAGAGTTTCTACTTCAACAGTGTTATCATGAATAATTTTGCGAATTCTATATGGACCGTTATAAAGCAGAAAAAATTTGCGACACAAGCCTTTTCCTTTGTGAGACAAACGATGAGACTTAATTAATACCTTTTGACCAACTGACAAGATTTTTAAACGACCAGGGTGTTTAGCTGATTTCACTCTTCTAGCAGCCGCAGATGCAATATTTTGTAGAGCCAGGTTGACAACTTCAGAATGCCGCAGTTTCCGTGAAGGCGGAAAAGGAACGATTTCAGAAATGCGATTTGTCGGTGCTTTGTTTTTTAATATCAGTATAGACGGTAAAGAAGTTGAATCATTAGGGAGTTCATTCAGAATGTTTTGAAAAATATGAAGATACTGATCCCAAGTTCTGTGATTCTGATGACAATAAAGACGACACAATTTATTGATTTCCTTCATCCATCTCTCTGAAGCGTTAGATTGAGGGTGAAAAAGTGAAATGAAAATTGGTTTAATTTTACGACGCCGTAGAGTACGAAGCCAAATTTTAGAACGAAACTGTGATCCATTATCTGATATAACCTTATCAACATGACCAACTTCTTTAAGAAAATGGTTAATGAAAGCATTAGATACTGAACGAGCTGTTGCTTTGCGTAACGGTGTAAAACACACATATTTTGATGTCAACTCCACTTCAACGAAAATGTACGCAAAACCATTAGTAGATCGAACCACTGGACCGAACAAATCAACTGCAGCCATGTCCTTTGATTTCGCTGAAATGATAGGAAACAACGGTGCTCTGTGAGAAATTGTTGGCGGCTTAGTCTTTTGACATAATTTGCATTTGGCCAGAACAGATCGAATACGTTTTTCCATATTACTGAAGTAGCAATTTTCTCGTAATTTATGAAAGCATTTTCTGGGACCAAAGTGTGCATAACTGAAATGCGTATACCAAATCAGCTTATTAACCCACTCATCAGGAATACAAACTAATCAAACAGAGTTGTCGACCGATTTTCGTTTAAAAAGAATGTCATTGTGAACTAAATAATGCTGTCTAATCGCTACGCTTTCCTTTCTCCTCCACTTCTCCTTAATGTCCTTCCAGATTGGATCCTTATTTTGCTCTTTAGCGATGTCCTGGAGCGAAGACAAAATAAAGTTCTCAAACACAACACCTTGAATATACATCAAACAATAATTGTTTTCCTTGCAGTCCTCTTCAGCACTTTGTTCAAACCCACAGGTGCACGTGATAAAGCATCAGCAACAATATTTGAAGAACCCTGTACGTAAACAACACTAAAATCAAATTCCTGTAGGTACAACGCCCATCGCGACAATCTGCCATGAGTTAATTTTGTCGACATAAGAAATTCCAGAGCTCGATGATCGGTGTAAACCTTAGTATGTCTGCCAAACAAAAATGTGCGAAATTTTGTGAAAGCCCAAACAACTGCCAAAGCTTCACGTTCCGTAATCGAATAATTCTTTTCTGATTTAGAAAGAACACGACTTCCAAATGCAATAGTTTTCTGTACTACAACGCTGTCTTCTTCTATCTCTTGAAATAAATGTGCACCTAGGCCTTTGTATGATGAGTTCGTCGCCAAACAAAAATCTTTAGATAAATCCGGATGTGAAAGAAGTGGAGCAGCAACTAAAGCATCACGGAGTTGTTCAAATTCTGACTGAGCTTCCTCATCCCAACACCAATTAGAATTCTTTCCAGATAATTCACATAAACGAGGTGTGGCCAAATCGTCCAATCTAACAAAGCGTCTAAGAAAATTACAGACACCAAGGAAACTACGAACATCACGTTTTGTGGTAGGAACAGCATAATTACGAATAGCATCTAATTTCTCTGGATCAGGAAGAATACCTTCTGTAGAAATAATGTGAGCGAGAAATTTCACCTGAGAACGACCAAATTCAGATTTTTCTAAGTTCACTGTAATGCCAACTCTTGCAAAAATACGTAACAATAAATCCAAAATTTTGTTGTGTTCACTCCAAGAACGTTTAGCAATAAGAATATCGGCAACATATGAAGTGATATTGTTACGAAGATAAACAGGTAAATTTTCATTTAAACTAGGAATGAATGCTGCTGAAGGTATAGTAAGTCCAAACGGTAATTTCCGAAATCACATTTAGGTAAAATAGTCATATCTGGTTATTGTTTACTTACTCTCTAGATAGATTAATAGTCGAAGAGTTGGTTTGACAGATGCAAAGAATAGTAAAAGAGTAGGCAGCGGTGCAGAAAACTAAAAGGGAAATAGCACCACTACAGCTCGGGGCCCTATGCACGCTACGGCACATATTCACTTAGAGTAGTGAATCCCCTGAGGACTTTAATAGCCACACATAATTTCTAGTTTGTGACTTAGTGGCCAATTTGGTGGGAGTGCGTACATAAATTGATCTAGCCATGAACAAGGATGCATGTCGTTCTTAGAATTACGAAAGATCTTAAATTTCCGGACAGTCAAAAAGTACTTATAGTCAAAGTTTTCTCCTCGTGGCGACAAAGACCTACCGTGACTGTTCCAGTCCGAATGTCGATTATTGTTAAGTTCACGCGCCTCGCGCTCTCTTATTGCATCCCGTAAATGAAATAAATTACTTTCTTCAAACCCCTCTGCTAAACTAAGACTTGTACATTTATTTGAGATCTCCTCAACTCTTTCCGATGAGTCACTTAATTGTCCTTTCTGTTTATTTACGTCTTCCGTAACTGTCGCGACTCGGGTTTCAGTATTGACACATTTGGTAGTTAATTGTTCATATAGTTGTGTTATGTTATTTAATCTGTCATTTGATACGGACTCCTCGATTCTTTCAAGTATTTCTTCCTTATCGTGTGCACATTGTAAATTTAACTCTGAAAATTTCTGTACTATCACGCGATCTTTTTCTTCCTGTTCCCTGCCCTGTTCCTCTTGTCTGATTTCTGTTGAAATTAAGCTATTATTGTGAGGCTTCAAAATCGGTTGTACTTCTTCTCTAATTTCTTTATTTGATTCGTCTTTCATGTATTTGAAACATGTCCCTGTTCGTGAGCCTAACTGTGTTTCATTGTTTCCATATCAGTTTCTAATTCAGATCGTAACTGTGATCCCACTGCTTTCATCTCGGTTTTAATTGTTCCTATTTCTGTTTCAATTGTTCCTATTTTTGAGCATAACCGTGTTGTCATTGCTTTCATTTCTGTTTTTAATTCAGATCCCAAAGTTCCCATCTCTGTTTTAAATTCAGATCGTAACTGTGATCCCAGTGAGTCTAACCGTGATCCCAAATTTAATATTGCACTCATTAACTGCTCCATTTCTTCTGTCGTTAACCACGTAATCTGTGAATTTTCTGATTGAGAAAAATTTTGAACTGTTTCCGGACTATTTTCCCTGCTTATTAAATTGTTTTCAACACCATTATTCATCATACTGTTGTCCTGTGTTGACGAGTTCGCCATGTCAACAATTTCGTTATTCTGACTATTCATCATTTTTGCCTGTTTCATTGACCGTGTAATCATTTACAAAACATAAAAAAATTCGTCACTGTACGAAAATTACACACAATGACTCTTTATCTCCAACAATACCATTTACATGAAATGTTTCCCTCAAACACGATTAATCGAACAATTGAAATAATTGCCCTAAATTGTCAAACCCATAGACAAGACAATAAAAATTAAATTTTGAAAAATACCATTAAAAGAATGCCAATTACCAAATCTACACATGCAAAATAGACTACAATTACTAAACTACAAATTACTACAACAATGCTACTGTCTACTATTTTTACAATCAGAAGAATTCCAAGGGACGATGCGAAGCAGCGGTCGCCACGTGCATGGGGGCTTAGTTATTATATTTGAAAATGATTTTTAATTTTGGTAGCTGTATGTCCGATTACGCTGTGTCTCGTAAACGGTTGGCCCTGACTAGTATTATTATGCAATCTGACTGCATAGAACAACAACAAAGAATGAAATGAAAATTTTCGTTAACAGAATTAATTAATTAAGTCCCCAGCAACTATAAAACCTACGAAACCAAAACACAAGTGTAACTGTTCTGTGTGTGGAAGTATGACTCAACGTACACATCTGGCACGGTTCTTCTTCAATAAGACAAGAAATTTCAAACACCATTTATACTGACGTAATTAAAAAATAGAAATACTATAATTGCGTAAGGAAAGCAGAATTCCACTCTAATACAAGAACACAAGCCAGATGCTTTGTTGACTGAACCTGTAATGACGCATTATTTAAGACATTGAGATAATAAAAAGAAAAGGAAAAATTTTTTTTTCTTTTACCTTCATATATTGACGAAAAGCACTCTAATCATTACAATATATCACCATACCGACTCGCTACTACCACATCTCAACAAGAACTTTTCAGTATCACATCTCAGCAAGCACTCTCTACTACCAGTTCTCAACAAGCACTTTTCACTAGCACATCTCAACAAGCACTGACTACTACGAGTTCTCCCCAAGCACTGCCAGTGGAGGCGGCTGAATAATACTCTTTGGCGCAATCTCTGGCGCTGTGGCTCAGTGTAGCCACCTTTCAACGTCTCTAAACGCAAATTTAACATGACAGCAGTTCTAACAGTGTTATTGTCTTTCAGGGCTTCGGGTTTACAAACACAACACATTTCTGCCACGTTTAGGCAGTTGCTTGTCCCACTAAGAATAATATAATATGACAACAGGCAACACAGTAGGCATATGAACGACAAATGGGCGTCGATTCCTTTTGCATATAGAGGTAAGTATCTGTGCTTCTTAAGTGTGAATTGTGTGTTTATGCTCTTTTGATATCAACACAGTAAGGTGCAGTTCTATCCGACATCATAACTGCTTCTTCACGAATGTGTTGTAGCTTGCCACTGGATACATGGTATTCAAATGTGTGCGAAATCCCAAGAGATCAAACTGCTTTGGTCATCGGTCCCTAGACTTACACACTACTTAAACTAACTTATGCTAACTACAACACACACACACGCACGTCCGATGGAGAATTCGAGCATCTGGCGGGAGGGGCCACGCAATCCGCGACATGGCGCCTCAAACCGAGTGGCTGGATTCATGATTTTCCGCTCTACTTGCACCTATTTTAGAATCATTTTTAGAAATGTCCACACCTTCTGTTATTACAGGAACTCTTGGAGGCAAAAAAATAATTCAAATATTTCGTAAATCACTTAGGAAACGGCTGCAAAATAAACATTACACTTACGACACATCTAACGTTCTCCTTTCTCGGCGCTTGGAGCGCTAGTGTCGCTCCAGCTGTCAAACGGTTTTACAGCAGTGAGTTTCCGCGACAGTTATGTTAGACAGTGGTAATAATAAGTACGTTAAAACATAATATTTACTCCTTTTAATAAAGAATTAAACTTTAATGTCAGTTGCAGAGTGGTTAATACCTTTAACTCTCGATACTTCCAGAACAGAAAAAGTTGATTGTGATGGCCTAGGATATCAAGTTGTTCATTTTATGCTCTTTAATGAATTCTCCAGGTCTTCTTGGTAGGATTTACTTGCCACATGACATATGCTATCCCCAAAGGTGTGAGTAAACTCTGTGCAAAGGTTGGAGTCTTTCAGTTGGTTTTACCTCTGATTGGATTTGACAGTATTTGTCAATCAGCTATACCCACATTCCAAATTGATTTCTTGGAACAAAATGTCTGCTTATTATTCTTACAATGGATATTCCCTATAGTAACAGGAAAATTGTCTTATTCCATGTTTCCGTGCTGTATGGAACACTCTGTAATTTGGTTCATACAGACAGAGACTAATGTTATATCCACTGCAGTTGACATCATCCATGAGCCTTGGTTTCATGTTGCAGCTCTATCATTGTACAGTCTTAGACATAAAAATTGACCGCCGGCCGGCCGCCACAGAGACTAAGTCCGAGTCGTTCACTTAAGGTGGCCAATAAAACTGGCCGCCCCTGACAACTCTAAGTCCGGCCATCTGCACAATCTGGCAACACCGTAAGATGCGGAAGTGTTAGGAGGAAGTGTTGTCTACTTCCGATGTGTGCTCGCACTGTGTGAGCCCGTGGTCTAGCGGTAATAGTCGCGCATTCTAAACTGATAGTCGCCTGTTCGCATCCACCTATATGTATATTTTTATTTTTTACTACATTTCGGCCCTCGTATAAAGTTATGAGTCTGACTGAACATCGAAGATAATTCGCTTGACATTCTACCCACCAGCAATAACAAGTATTCCAGAAACAATTCCGCAGGACAGCTCGTGGTTGCGTCGCGATCATAACAGCTTACGCTCGAGCGTTTCCTCGCGCTGCAGAGGCTAGCTGGCTACCGGCCACCGGCCAGACGCCACCCGCCGCCTGAAATCCGGCGCCGCCCATGTGAACGCGGCGCGACGCTGCCAGTATATGTTTTAACTGTCATTTTCGAATTTGAAGTTCTAGTTATCATCTTGCAGTTAAGCATTGCATTTTGCATACTTGAAAACCATGAACTGCGGTTAAGCATTGTAAAATTGAGTCGCAAGTGGAAGAAGGTGTAACATCTGCAACACAACGTTTACTTCTGGTATAACAGAGGGGTGAATGCAGAGGAGGCAACTAGAAAGATTTGAACTGTGTGTGGAGGGAGTGCTTTTGGGAAAAATACGCCAGGAAAAGATATTCTTGTTTTAACAAAGATCGTTCTGGCATGAATGATTTTCCACATTAAGGAAGTCTCGACTACTGATACATGTGATAGATTACCATTTCACCATCATGCGACATTTGCAATCAACAGGCAAAGTTCAGAAGTCTGGCGTATGCTCTAATTCCAAACAACAAAAATCATGGAGTAACTATTATTGAACGTCATCTGGTCGCTCATTGAGCAGTACTGTTGTTGGTAACGTGTTATGATGCCTTTATCGTTAACTTCCTAAGAAGAAATGAAAGACTGAGCCCCACCAAAAGACGTAAACTCGAGCAAAGAGTAGTGTGAACATGATATTTTACATCCGATAGCTCCAAAAGTGTGTTTAGGGCTACGAATTCTGCCCCACGGGGTGTGTGCAACACAGCTGGAATTTGTTGCCAACAACTAAGACACCTTTTGGTGGCAGTGTAAGGAAATCGAGCAACAAAACTACATCACCTGTGCTGCTGCATGATGACGCACTCTGTTGATTTGAGAAACAAAACTGTCCAGGAGATTGATAGTAAAGTCGTCTCTCAGGCATTTGTATTGATAGGGAAGTCCTCTCTCAAGCACATGTCCCTCTCGTCATATATTCGTAAAAATTTACCTTTCCCGCTCTTGATCGATCAACCGTCAAGGCAATCCATTTCTAGACGAAAATACTCTTAAAAATACACTGGTTTAATGACATCATTAGAACTAGTGGGTTTCTACGGGCGTAGAATTTGTAAACAACATTAGCATTGTCAGATTGTTTTAGATATCGTGAAAGAAAATTGTGCTCCTGATTAATTTCTCTTTGGCGGTTACTGATGCGTTTAGTAAACTAATGGAAAATTTAATTAAAATATTCACAATTGGCGGCCTCCCCTTGTAAGGGTTCCTGAAAGTAGCAAGACCAATTTTGCTCGAGGGTTGTCTTACGATTCCCTTATTGAGTTTGTATCTGCCTGCTTGTAGCTCTGCTACAAAAGAATTAAAAATCTGGCTTTCAGCGAGTCTCGAAAGGCGAACGAAAGCAGCTTGCACCTGGTAGCCAAGCATGTTACCTCAGAACTGGTTTTTCCCTAAAGTGGGAAGACATCCTTTTGAGGTTCAATTGTTGGCAAATGTCAGTCAGACATGTGCCGTTGGTCTAAACGTTTCGGTGTGTTGAATTTGTACCAATGATTTTTCTACAGGTTTTTTCTGTCCCAAATAGAGAGTTGAAGTCTCCCATTAGTATTTTCACGTCATCTTGGTGAATTTTGATCATAGTATTTTGAGTGTGTTCCAGAATTTTTCGGCATTTTCGGTGTTTTTCTATTTTCGATGTTGGTGGGGACATGTGCATTGATGAGTTTATATTTTTTACTGGGGCTATTAATGGGCATAGTCATAAGTCGGTTGTTGATGGGCAGGCCGCGGTGGCCGAGCGGTTCTAGGCGCTTCAGTCCAGAACCGCGCGACTGCTACGGTCGCAGGTTCGAATCCTGCTTCGGGCATGGATGTGTGTGATGTCCTTAGGTTAGTTAGGTTTAAGTTCTAGGGGACTGATGACCTCCACTGTTTAAGTCCCATAGTGCTCAGAGCCATTTGAACCATTTCATTGTTGATGGGTGTGATTTCTTTGACAGAGGTGATGATAGATCTGTGTTCGAGAAATTCAATGCCAAAGATTGGTACGCCTTTCGCTACCTTTTGTTGTATTTTGCTCTTGAAGATTCAATGGTTTCCGTAATGCAAGGATTCATTGTCAGTTAGTCGTGTTTCATGAAGAGCAAGGGTGAGAATTTTTTGTCGGTCGAATTCTTATGTGAGATTATTTAGTTTTCGTGTTTTGATCAATGTGTCGATGTTTAGTTCTCAAGTGCATGTTTTCTGCTAGTAGGGAAATTTACCAGAAATCTTCGATATTCTCTGCCGTGCTAACCTGGACTCCCCAGAATCCGAAAATCCGACTGCCGCCTGTCGACAGGCGGGTTGTGTACCACCTGGGGTAATGTTGACTTTACTTGCATAGTTCATGTTTCTTTGTGTCTCATTGGTTTGGCCTGGGTGATTCCAGGACCGGACAGGACCATAGGGTGTTGAATCCTTTGCAACCAAATATTTTCAGCTGAGCTCACTGAGCTGACAGACGGTGACCAGAGTAGCGGTGATTTTCACTCAGACGTGTCTGGATTTTGGGTTCAACGGATTGAGTAGCCGTTCAGGATTGTGTTAGTATTTGGTTCACCCCAAGTATTTGATTTCCTCGGTACCACCCATATGGGGGAGGGTTTCCCCTATCCGCCGCACTGGATTATTATTATTATTATTGTCATTATGTAATCAGCAAATCCGATATGGTGTATCTTCGAACCACTGAAATAGATGTGTATTGTTCCATTCAGTATTTCCATCACATAAATACGGGTAATAATTACGTTACATTGCTGCTAGTAGACATATTTCTCACTTTATCTTAGACAGTTGCCACCTGTTACTCCATCATAGGAATTTATGTGCGCAGCGTTGTTGCAATACAGACGTTCAAATTATACGATTTCTGTAGTTTCATTTCGATACCAGATCGTTCTAATCGGATTCAGTCAGTCAGCCTTAATGTGAATATTCGACTACGACCCTCATCATATGATAGGCTGGGTAGACCACATTCTTAATCGGACTGTTGAATCTAGATCACTTATCTATGACAGGGCCTGAATTCTTAAACACTGTGGAAAATAATAATCCAATGTGCTTATTACAAACACGTTATTTCAATATAAATATATGAACTAACGAGATAACAGTGTATTTACAGGAGCAGAGCCCCATCCATCATAGCAGAGCAGTGCGAGATTGGTTTCAGGGCCAAGAGAGGATAAAGCTGTTGCCGTTTGTTGCACGATCGCCGAACATCAGCCAGATAGAGAATATGTGCGTAGAAGTAACAAGGTCATTGCCATGTGGACCTACAAATGCAAGCGACCTTTGGACGAATATAGAAATCGTACGGTGGGAAGTAAACCATCACGCTACACTGTCGACAACTTAATGAAATCAATGCCCCTATGCCTGCGAGAAATTTTACGTAATGGCCGTTGGTCGGTTGGTTACTAAAAGTATAGTCCACAAAACGCATGTGGACAATTTTCTGATAATCGGTCAAGCTTTGCTTTGTCGCAGCTCTTTAGCATAAAAGTCCATTTACTTTCAGTCTCCTCCTTACAATTCTTGCAATGCAAGGTAATTGAAAAATCTCAGCCACTCGACGCCAACCGAGGAATTGACTGGTGCATGTGTTGTTCAACACACAGTAGTTGTCACCCTCACTGGAATCAATGACTGTTTGTGCGTGTGTGTGTGTGTTTTCGTGTTCACGCACAATCTGAATCAATACTACTAACATTAGAGAGACAACCAACAATAAATATTGCATCAAATATGACTGTAAAGTATTTTAATGCGATGAAACTGAATTTTTACCCAACCCACGTCCTGCGTATTACGTTAAGTAAGATGTATTAACTCCATAGTATCGTTAGCAGAGACAGTGCGCTCTTGTTGTCGAGGCTCGCGACAAGTGCAGCGATCAGCAGTGCCCAATGCCGCCGCGCTTTGTTTATGCTGGCTGAGCGTGGACACTGCAGCAGACGCTTCACCATAAACACAGGGAAATCACCTTGGCTCTGACAGCAGTGAGCGGATATCACTGCCTGCGTGTTCTTATAGTACCCAACGTGAGACTCTACTCACAGGTGCCATGGAGCAATTGCAACGGGTATCATGTCATTAGTCATCAGAATATCAACCAGTGATGAAATGTCCACTCTATTTGAATCCCACGAAAACAGGAACCTTATCAGAAAGGAATGTGAGGTGGTATTAAAATTTATCCAACATACAAAAATTAACTGCAGGGTTTTCAAGTATGCAGTAGCAGCACACAAGGAAATATTATGTTGTGGAAGCGTATATTTCATTTCCTCTTCACATATTAACGCCCTTGTTTTAGTATGAAGTGAGAAAATAAACATGAAAAACTAAAGTTCCTCAGAAGTATTTCAGTCATTACCTCTTCTCATATCACGTTTGTTTTAGTATGAAGTAAAAAAATAAATAGTTTAGGGTTCCGAAGCATAGTATGACACCAGATTCTTATCGTAGGCGCTATCGGAAACGCAAAAACAGGGAGCTGTCCATCCTTTTGTCCAACAGTCTGTTTCCTTTCATGCCTTACTCTCGCTAGGAGATTCTTATTTAAGGACTTGTGGGCATCAAGTTCTTCAGCAGAATAAGCCTTATCTTATTGCGCTAATTACGGTACGGAAAAAAATGCAACAAAGACGAGTTCCCCTGAAGCAGTGAGGACATTTGCACATGTGTGTATTCAGCAATGACTGCCAGCTGCCACAACACTTCACAGAAACCATGCGGCAGGCAACACAGCTGTGCGTGCGCTTCAGACTTCATTCAGTAAGCCGTCAGGAGATGGATGGAAACGTCAAATTAACGTCGCTTTCCGAGTCGTACTCAATCCAGAATGAGGCGTTATTAAGGTAGTTGAGCGTTCTAGCAATTACACTTTCATAATTCCAATATGAGTATCCCGACAGCCAAAAGAACCCGTTAGTGTGAAACCATCGGGAACTGCATTAATAGCAAACTGCAAGAACTTTGAAACACGTATGTAACGTAGCAGCGATGGTGAAGCATGATAAAATCTCTGCCCAGAGAGCCATTTATCGTAGTTAGTCTGCGCTTGACCGCGCGAGTGTTGCGAGCAGTACTTTAGTAGTCGTCATGCAGAGCAGTCGGTCAGTAGTAGCAGCCCAGTGCAGCAGTACGCTAGTAGTAGTCGTGCAGTACAGTTGCGAGCAGTCTGTCGATAGCAGTAGCTCAGTTCAGTTGCGTCCAGTATTTCGGTAGTAGCAGTCGAGTGCAGTTGTGTGTGAGGAGTCGGCGGGCGTCGACATGGCATTCTGGTCAAGATGCTGAATGAGGTATATTGTTAATGTAGGTAACCATCAGATAACGTAAAGTCTATTTATTGTAATTAATTTTCAACAAGTGCCCCAATAATAATTTTCATTTCAAAGCAATTTTTTACAAAAAAAAACCATTTAATTGAACCAACGATTTCCTTCCATTTCCCTTAAAGAAAAGTTTCAGTTAAATTTAAAAAAAAAAAAAAATATTATTTGCAATGCAATTCCTCCAAGCCGTGGCCAACAATAAGAGCAGAAATTTGACATGCAGTTATACTGAGGTAAGAAATTAATTCTGATTTTTTACACAGGGCCAAAGACCGACATCTCGGTTTAATTGAGTTTACATTGTCACTGAAGTTTCATTAGCACTGAATTGTTTTTCATCATTTTCGTGACAGCTTATACTTTGAGTCAGATTGCGATTCTCACTTCTATTGTCATTAAATTTAATTGCTAGGGAGGTTACGCTTGGCTCCATTTCTATTAAATATTGTCTTTAAAATTTCGGTGGGGAGCTTACACTTAGCGCAATGTCCATTAGCATTTAAAATAAAATCATTTAAAATTTTTGCGGGGAGGTTACACTTAGCGACACCCAGTCCAGGATCGTATTTCGTTGAGAGTCTTTTGAAAAACAGTCAGATATCTGCTCTTATTTGCTTAAGTATAATTAGGATTTGGCGCTACGCTTTTACTAATCTTGTGACTTTCTTTCTACAGGTCAACGGCAATTCGTTGCTCTATTGTATCTGTATGTTGCTTTTGCATTTGTGCTTATTGTTTTGTGAATAATTGTGACTACTGTAAAAATGCCGCGAAAGACTGTGAATAGTGTATCGCGAGGTATTATGAATGAATTTACCGACTTAAACAACGTGACCGATAGTAATTGTGACACGCAGTGTAATGATGACAATCCTGCGTTCACTGACAGTCAATGCGTTCCAACCACTAATGATGACTTTTATCTTAATGATGAACAAACGAACTCAATTGTCTCTTCTGTTAATTTGACGACAATTGATGACGCGGGACGCTCCATTGTAATGAGCGCTACCCAGCTTAAACAACCGGTTTGGAAAATTCAAGTAACATACAAACAAATTTTTCGAATGAAAATGGTCAGTGTAGTGAAAGTACGACGGATTTATTTAATTCCGAAATAGGGACTGACAGTGTATGTTTAACTGGCAAACCTTTTTGTAAATTACAGAATGACCAAATGGTCACGCAAAACGAGACAATTCCAGATCGATCATTGAATAGCACAGAGAATAGAAATGCTAATTTTGAATCGGATCCAATTATGGCATTTTTGCGGCAAAATTTCAAACAGTTTAATGAAAAATTTAATAAAATTAATGAAAAACTAGACTATAATGATGTAAATTCCGAACAACTTAGTGAACAGGTCAAAAACAGAACAAACAGCTAAATGAAAAATTAGACGACAATTCCAGACAGCTAAATGAAAAATTAGACGACAATTCCAGACAGTTAAATGAAAAATTAGACGACAATTCCAGACAGTTAAACGAAAAATTAGAAGTCAATTCCAGACAGCTTAGTGAACAAATTAGAGCTGTTGCCGCGCAGTGTCATGACACTAAGGAACAGTTGCGCGCGGAAATTGAGGCTTGTTCAAGAAAAAATAGCGAAGAAATTAAGTCTGTTGCGTAGGAATTAAGGGAAATGCAAACAGCCGCAACAGACACACTCAGAGACGAAATTAACGGAGTCGCTAAACAATGCTCTGAAAAAGCTACACAATTACACGACGAGTTTAAAGCAATGACAGCAGAACTTTCGCGCACAATGGATGAAAAGATTGACGCGAAATTTGAACAACAGAACACTCAGATTGACGAACGCTTTGATCACCATATACAAAACAGTGATACGCGTTTCCGTAAATTTATTCAGGATCAAAACAAAGTAAAACGACAAGTAATGGAAACAATCACTGCTCAGAGACAAGAAGACAAACGTAAAATGTTTGCGAAGGCAAAAACGTATGTAGACAATAATATTGCGACAGTGTCCGACGAAATTAATACCATCAAACAGTCCAACACAGAATTACGTGACGAAATTTCGGATCTTAAATCGAAAACAGACACATACATAACCGATTTTCAAACAGTGACCGACAGACTAGAACAATTAGAACTAACACAGGATTCCGATGTCGTCAAAGCTGACGTTAAAAAACTGAACGAAACTACACGTAAGTTGCAAAAACAGATTAATGCGTCTGATTCTAAAACCGATGATCAGGTTAAAATACTGACTGAAAAATGTGATGAATTGGCCAGTCGTATTGATGTTATCGAAAATACTAATGACAATAAATCAGACGATACTGCACCGGTTTCATTTAACCAAACACCTGAATTTCAAAATTTACAGCAAACAATTAATGAGATCGATTCATCTAACAACACGTTACGTAGGAAGTTGTCAAATTTACAGCAAGAAGTAACAGAGATGAAAAATATTTCAGTTAATAACACATCACAGCAAACGCCACTTTGCGAACATTTGTCTGACTCACGCAGCGTGTATAATGTGAACAATTTACAGAGACTACGCGAATTAAAATCCGAAAAGCTACGCAACTTGAAGTACGAAATGACACAGACGAACAGATTCACACACAAACCCGAACGTGTTTTCAAATTTAGTGACGAGAACGTTGATTACGAGCAATTTTTATCCGCAAGAAAATGTAAGGAATTTAATAATGGCAGAACACAGATACACGATTTGCACTGTATACGACAATTTATTTTTGTACTTTCACCGCTATTACCTGTAATGGAGAAACTAGCTTTGAACCTGATGCGACAATTTGCTATTGTATTTTCATCAGCATTGCCTATAATGCAGAAATTGGAATTAACAAGAATACAGCGATTTACTTTTGGAATTTTACCGCTATTGCTTGCAACGCAAAAGCTAAAATTTATTTGCAGTGCGTAAATGACCTCAGGGGATTCATTACGCTTTAATGAATATGTGCCGTAGCGAGCATAGGGCCCCGAGCTGTAGTAGTGCTGTTTCATCTTTAGTTTTCTGCACTGCTGCCTTTTCTTCTACTATCCTTTATATCTATCGAAACTGCTCTTTACATATTGCTCTATCTAGGATTAAGAATATGTAATGAAAACCGGATATGACAAATCTTTTACCGAATGTGACAAATTTCAGTAGGCACTCCCGTAATGACAACTACCGCCGTAACTTTAATAACAGATAAAATCGTAATCATCAGTATGTGTAAAATTAACAGCAAACGCATTTTTTGGTAACAATAGACCTTTTCACCACAACAGCATGAAAGTCAGCCGCTTAGCATACCTAACCAACAATGCAGTCTACAAGGTCAACCAGGCTTTAATGTTTCGCCGCGTGCACGTATAGTCCCAGATCCAACAAATAGTAACGCACGACAGCAAAGGAAACAACTACGTATAGAAAAACACAGTATTTCAATTCCTATTGCAATGCACCGTATAGGAATGACTATCACGACAGACGTAAAAATGATGAGCACAATTTTCAGCGTACATTTAATAACAGTCGATCTTATGAGCAGCAACAACATCAGCAACAACAAATAATCATGAATGAAACAGACAATAGGTGTCATCCATAGCGTAACACGTCAGTAAGACATAACAGAACAGTTCATATAGTGGATATGCCACAACATTCTCCCGTAAATAATAACACGTACGATAGATTTTAACCAGATACAGCACAGATTGCATATTACAGTTGTAATATTGCTACAAGAATTTGCTATGCTGAAATCGGGTGCTAATAGTAGAATAAAAGCGGGTTAAAAGCTGTGAGCTGTCTGGCGAAGTTAATCTTGTATTACTAAACAACTGTTTCATCAGGTATCTAGTCTAAGTTTACCAAATTCCCAAACAGACTAACATTGATTATAATCTTTTACAGTCATACAACAACCGGTAATATATCTATATATAAGAAGGAGAATTTAAATAAAAAGAAAGAAATCAGTTTATATTTGGAAATTTATTTTAAGATTGTTCATTGAAATTTCAGCATATTATACGAGAGTTATAACTGAGCTGGTGCCTTGTTTAAGGATTGTAAAAATGTGAGATTTTAATCTTACGGAACACATCAAATATGGAGCCAAGATTGGGAGACTGCATACAACCCTGCATTCACAAAACAACACCCAAAGAACGTTGAAACATAAGCAAGGAGAAATTAACCACAACCAACAGATTCAGTTTTCACCCAAAGAAATTACGTTCGTAACACAATCCTGTCCGTCATGTAATTACCACACACTGGTATACTAAATTCATATTAACTCTTTGTAAAATCTTCCCAAAAAGAATAGCTGAAGGCTACTTTGATGATTACACCACAAGCTCCACGTGGTCAACTTGGTTTACAGAAAGCGTATAACTCCACAGTAATTTTGATAATTAAAATAAATTCGATCGAAAAGCAACTGACAAAAGAAAAACCTTCAACTGGTTACTAACGTCTTACTATTAACCCGATGGGTCAAACAGTTATATAAGCACGTGGTACTGGTCTCGCAAAGTACACTCCACGTGGGTTGAACATAAAGAAAAGCATAAAGAAAAGTTGCTATATTGTAAAATATTGTCAAGACGAGACGTTATAATCACACAAGCATTCACATTTAAGATTGATGAACTTAGTTAGAGTTACTGATCAACACGTGGTTCCACTTTACTCACAAAGTAGTAACAAAGCAACAACCGGAAAATAATATGAACTTCACACGAGAATTACACTACGCTGCAATTTAAGATAGCATTAGATATTTTAGAGCTAAATCTGAATTCAAGGTATTAAGTTTTCAGTTAGGCTGAACTTAAGAAATCCATTGTCCTACGGACTTAGCAGACACGCGCTTAGCCGGAGATCTTACCACTTCAGACGCTCGCCACGGTCCCACAGCAACTGCCTACTGCCGAGCGTGCTTCCTGAGGGTGGCTCACAAAGACAAACGGAAGTGGCCAGAGGGGCAGCTTCCTATACCAACATGACAACGGACGGACAGAACCATACTAAGGATAGAAACCTCTTTGCTTTTAGGAAGCGTAGCTACCTGTTCCGACGTTGGTCCTACTGTTCTCTAGCAGACAGGCTTGTCTGCTACCCTCAAGCATGCAACTACAAATACATTTGCTCATTCATACTCTCACACAGAAGGGAAGGGGGATGACAGTATCTTATCTCATACAGTATATAACAGAAAGCGGATGTAGGTTCCGTATGAGACTGTGTGACATGAATTACATATAAACTGTGTTCTAAAGTGTAGTAGTGTGACAGCTGGTTCTTGTTTACGTGTAAAAGTAACACGTTCCACTACTCAGTCTCCTCCCAGATAGTCAGAAACGCCACAGTAAATTTAGAAAAGGAATTTATTCCATAAATGACAACAGATTTAAGAAATCAAACATGAAAGGAATCCAACAGAGACCTTTCATAACCCCAACGCTCCGGGAAAAGACTGTGCAGGGAATTTTCTGACCATGCTAGGACATTCCCAAGCAGGCTTCTCACACCCTACTTAAACCAAAAGTGTAAAGAAAAGGCAAAAGGTCACCAGCTACTTGCTAAAACACAATAATTTTAACAAATCTTTAAAATCTACTAATTTCAAACAAACAAAAAAAAAACACAATCTGTGACACCTATTTAAAAGCTAGTGTAGACCTAATTCGGTCAGCAAGTAAAAACAATGGTTCCTGTGTCATTAATATGAAAACAATTTCTGGTTGTTACCCTTATGGAGTTCACCAGTATTTGCTCATTGCAAGAGGCAACTGATCACAGGCAAATTTATGACTGTTTATTAACAAGCAAAATTTATGAAAATAGCAAAGGTGCCACAGCAATTAAAAAAGAACATGACATGACATCAGTATTATAAAGCAGAACATTACAATGCACAATCCGCAAAAGCAAAAATTGATAAGAAAAAAAACATGTTTACAAAGTGGTTATCGCAAAAAAATTCTATATCTTATAAAACTAATAATTTGTAGAATTAACATAACTATGTGGCATTAATTTAATCACTCTACTATATTTCAGTCAGTTAGCAAACAATCAGCACTGTGTCATTATACTGAAAATACAATTAATTATGTGATTGTTACCCTTAAGGGGTTCCTCACTATAAATATGCCCCATGCAAAGGCTAATCGTTCACGGTCCAATGAGAATGAATAGCAATCTGACTGATAAACGAAGCAATGCCACATGAATGAATTTAAGAAACAAAATAACACAAATCTAATACATCATACAAGAACAAACATTGATCAATAAAACAGTACAATAGTCAATATCTAATAAAAAACACCAATAAATAAAACACCTGCAAAATACAAGAGTCAAAGTCTAAAATAAACAATAAATAGAACACCTGCAAAATACGAGAGTCAAAGTCTAAAAAAAATTAATAAATAGAACGCCTGCAAAATACGAGAGTCAAAGTCTAAAAAAAATTAGTAAATAGAACACCTGCAAAATACAAGAGTCAGTCTAGTAAACACCAATAAATCGAATCCCTGCAAAACACACGAGTCAAAGTTTCTGTGACAGAAACACACATATATGCATTGAACTAAGAGCCGTATAATCACTGTTCACTGATACACTCACTAGTTCCACTGTTCCGAGGCACAATATAAGGGGAGGGGAAGGGGGTGCGTCGCCGCAGCTGTCAGTCCATCTGTTGCGTGCAATCCCGCCGTCTCTGCCCTCTCATGAAGTTTCTCTTGGTGGTCTGTGTCACGTACATCTCGATTTGGTTCCATGTTTGTGTTGTCAAATTCGTGCGGTATCCTCGTTTGACACGCCAGGTTGATATTCCTGGGCAAGGATGACACTTAGTGGCTCTTCTTTTGTGCCACCCTTAGCGACCAGAGAACATCGAACCATGATTTACTGTCGCTTGACAGTAGGCATCCATCAGCAAATGTTGATAGGCGTCGTTGAAGTCTGCCAGTTTCTCTGGACAGTACCTGTCAAAAGGCTCCACGCCCCTTGTGTTGTTTCTCCGCGGCCGTCTCGTCACGGTCGCGTGCGTGTGGTGCGTTGCCAGCAGATGGATTTCCGCGCGGTGGACCGCTCGCCCATCTCAGGTCGTCGCCTTCAGGAAGGGTCGCACGGGGCGGCCGCCCATTAGCTCCAGGTGCAAGGGAAAGTGTTTGCCGCATGCCCTTCTTTTGTTGTCGACCGCGCTCCCGAAGTGGCCCGGTTGACAGCGTCCCCCGCTGGGAAACCCGCCAGTTTACAACTAGTCCGGCTGCTCCCGCTGTCTCGTAAGAGTTTAGCCGGTTCGCTTTCTCGTTCTCAACTGCATTCACAGAAATTTTTTTTATCGTAGTTATGTGATTACACAATGTCATACATAATACCACTTAGTATTGTCTTTCACAATTTTTTAAGAACAAACGTGAGACTTAATTTTTTTTTTGTTTTAAATTATATGAATCGACAATATAAAATAAAATTTAAATGACTTGACAATGTAAAAGAATAAAAATGATATGACTTTACAATGTAAAAAAATAAGAATTAAATGAACTGACAATATAATATTTAAATCCACATCACTAATGTGGTTCACTTACGTTTTAATAAAGCAAGTGCTACTTATTAATTCACTAAAATGAATAGGATTATGCCTTGTGCAAGTATAGGTCAGGACAGCATAGGATTCACATGTTATTTACACACACATACATGCACACCTGTTGTCTATTCTACAAACTAACTACCCATAAACATGCATTACTCAATATTCTACTTCTATCCACTACTAGTTAAGCCAATAAGCTACTTCAATGCTATTTCTACACCGTGTATATACCACTACAACATTGTTCTAATTCGTCCTCTTCTTGACGCTCGCGGCATACGTCTTGTCACATGATAAATATGGAGAAACTTTCCTTAAACATACACAGTAAAAAGAACAATGGTTATTTACACACCAAAACATCAGTCATTTCGCCTGTGGTGGTTATTCTGGATTCATTTCTCATGAATGGCAAAATTGTGGTCACCTCTATTCTGTAAAACAGTATCATCTTAACATATTGAACTTACAACAGACACAAAAGATCCGAATCCTCCTGCAGTTTAAATGACAAATGTTTTGCTTCATCCTTATTACCTTAAACCAAGCTTTCCTTCGTTCCCATAATCAAAATTATTTAATCATCCTCTACCTTCAAGAGGGAAATTTCCTCAGTACAAATCATATAGGCTGCAGTGCATCCCGCACCAGCGAAAACGGTAAGCTGTAATGCTCACAGCATCAGCAAAAATACATAAACGTCGCTTTTCTAGGACAAGTATTAACGCAGAATAATTTTTTAGGCTCTGGCTCAACATCAGTGAAAACTACAAAAAGGATCCACATTTCCGTTCCATTCTCCATTTGCTGGAAAACTGCTCGTATTTGACTGCCACAATAATATTTCAGGGCGACGTAGATTACACAAACCACAATTCTTCTTTCACCTTGAAGGGAATCAATCTACTTACGAAATCCACAGACAGCACTTTCCGTACTCAGCTATAAAGAACAAAAAAGACATATATAATCAATATTAACATATCATCGCATATTGGGAAGCCAATGGTTAAACAATCGTATTATCGCGGCCTGTTTTCAAGATTCCAGATTTACTCATTCCTTTCTCAGAGTTCTCCTGTCTTAAAATATTCATACAGCACGCATACTATAGTAAGAGATCCTCATTTATACTGACAGATATAGAATAGTAATAGATGGATAGTAGCACTGAAAGCAGAAAATCGGAAACAAGGCTACTAACAGCTGGGGACCTGGGTTTGCCAGACCCATAATACCCACAGATCGGATATTCCCCTGAGTTTTGCATTAATTCAACACAGATCTTGCTTCCCTCAGGAGCAACTCTTTTCAATTTACACAAAAAAAACATAAACAGCATTTCACTCGTTCACAAAGAAACCTTTTATCTTCACGTTTGAATCAAACTAAATCCTAATTGCACAAGGAAAGAAAAAAAATTAAAATATCTTTTCAATCAATCACATAGAAACATCTTTATCATTATTTTTTACCAACATATTATTCAAAATGCATACGTCACAAATTTACACTAATCAATTCTTTCTCCTCACCGTCCTCTCTACTTCTCACTGTCCTTTCTACTCATTTGCCATGTCGCTCATTTGTTCCGATTGGGCGCCTTCTGCGCTGATCATTTGTCATTGCCGGTTTTGTTCATTTCCATTTGCTGGATTATGTCTAGGATTGGCCGGCCGAATTTCAACATCATGAGGTGATCCGCCTACAATCCTATTCCCACCGTGTTCACCGTAGTATCGATTCTGGTTTCCGTACCTGTAGCGTTCACGATCCTGTCCACGTCCTCGATCATTTCCGTTGTTCCACCTGTGTTCGCGACTGTTACCCCAGTTTCTGTACGGCCGGTCCCGATTGTTGTTCCGTTCGCGTCGCGACGACCAGTCATGCCGTTGATTAGTACGACGGCCACGACTGCGATCGCGCTGCTGTGCCCCGTAATAACTTTGTGCCTGATTAGGCGGGCATTCTGCTGCATTATATTCCAACTCTTGGAGAAGTGTTTTAAACGTTTCCACGTCCTCTTTGCATCGTCCCGCAAGAATGACGTGCCGCAAGTGCATCGGCAATTTGGTGATGCATATCCTAATTAGTTCCGCAGGCCCGTATGGGTCGTATAAAAATTGATTTGCCTGCAGCATGTGATCGAATAGGCGTGCAGGGCTGCCGAAGCCAGACTGGTTCAAATTTGGCAGCATAAAAAGTGCCATGTTTGACCCTGTCTTGTGCCGCTTCCGACCAATAGGCGGAGAGAAAGGCTTGTCGAAACTCCCGAGTGGAGTTGCAGTGATGCACTGCCGACCTCATGCGACTCGCCGGTTCGCCTTCCAAATAGCCACACATATATTCTATCTTATGTGAGCTTGACCAGTCGGGGGGAAGACAAAACTCAAATTGCTCGAGCCATGCACGTGGATGTATTCCTTTTTGCGAATTTCGGAATATCTCAAACTTTCTTACTGTAAGGAAATGTTTGAAATCAAATCCCCGCAGTTCCTCCTGGCGAGGCCCTTGAATGTTTCTATGTCTCTCATGTCTGCCCCTTAAATTACATTCTTCCCTGTCGTCAAAATCTCCCTCGTGGCCGGAGTCCCTCTCTGCACTGTTCGTACGGCTATTTTTAGTGCTATTGGCGAGTTCGGAATCACACGCCATGTGGTTTTCCAGATGCGCCACGCGTTCTTGTAATTCGCCTGTTACAGCTTTGTTTTGCCTGTTCACTTCGAACTGTCCCTTCTGAAATCTCAGAAGCGAACGCACTTCTTCGGTCTCTGCGGCCGCTACCGGTGTAGTATTGTTCTCGCTTTCCGTCAGCTTCATCGTGCCTACAATGTCCGCTAATGCCGCAATCTTATCATCTATTTGTCTCTTGCCCTCCGCCCCAGTCTGCTTCAATTGTTCCACTTGCTGTTCCAACGCGTGGATCGCTAAACTGTTGTCCGCTATTGTGTTGCTAACGGACGTGGGACAATGCATTTCCGCCTCTTGGACCCTCGAGATTACCTGCTGGTGTTTCCTTTGGCATTCTTTCCTCAGCTCTTGGAAATTCCTAAGTAGCCGTTTTTCGCTTTCTTTAGATTCGGCATCGCGACTCCACTTGCTCTGTTCTAAGGCTTGCAGACGATCATCGATTTGTTCAAATGCACGGCCTAATTCTTTCATAATATCACTTTTTATTTCACTTGCCAGATTGTTTATTCTTTGTGAGATATCATCAGACACTCTCTGCATCGACTTGTCGACTTTATTTGTCTGCTGGATTAGTTTTTCGTCTATTTGTTCGCCTAGCTCGCGGATCGATTTTTCGGATGATTCTTTTTGTTCTCGGAACGATTTTTCTGATTTCTGCGTCATTTGATCGCCTAGCTCTCGGATCGATTTTTCAGATTTCTGCGTCATTTGTTCGCCTAGCTCTCGGATCGATTTTTCAGATTTCTGCGTCATTTGTTCCCCTAGCTCGCGGATCGATTTTTCAGATTTCTGTGCGTTTTCTTTATTTTGTTGCAATAAGGCTTTCATGAGTTCTGCCAAATCATTTTGGTTAGTAGGAGGCAAATTAATTTGTGGCTCTGATGTGAGCCCGTTCGTGCTGTTCTGCATTTCGTCTGAAGTATTTCCCATTGCATTTTCGGAACCGCCCGACGCGTTAACATTCGAAATCAAATTATCCCCTTGGTCCATGTTGCTTAAGTTGTCGGACCGCTTACTTTTAGTTTGGTTACGTGTCTGCATTAGTTCAAATTATACCCAGTATGCAACACACTAATCACAGTAAATGTATCCCCCAAAAATTTCGACAGTTACACGAAAGGTACCCAACCTAGTACTCACTTTTTCACACACAAAACAAATTCTTATCTTTGATCGAAACAGTGGAATTTACAAGCGAGAAAAAAAAACCACACACACATATAAAACACACAAATATAGAAAACAAAACAACAAGACAAACAACACAACGCCACTCAACAACGCAGTGAATCTTTAGAAAGTCTCCTCAGAAACAACGCAGAAGTTGTTTGAGCGCTGTAGGGAAAGAAAATTAAGATTATACAACACTTGCAATTTAACGTCTCAGAGATTCCAGAGTCTAGCGAAATCACAGAACAGGGTCGCCATGTGTAATATTGCTACAAGAATTTGCTATGCTGAAATCGGGTGCTAATAGTAGAATAAAAGCGGGTTAAAAGCTGTGAGCTGTCTGGCGAAGTTAATCTTGTATTACTAAACAACTGTTTCATCAGGTATCTAGTCTAAGTTTACCAAATTCCCAAACAGACTAACATTGATTATAATCTTTTACAGTCATACAACAACCGGTAATATATCTATATATAAGAAGGAGAATTTAAATAAAAAGAAAGAAATCAGTTTATATTTGGAAATTTCTTTTAAGATTGTTCATTGAAATTTCAGCATATTATACGAGAGTTATAACTGAGCTGGTGCCTTGTTTAAGGATTGTAAAAATGTGAGATTTTAATCTTACGGAACACATCAAATATGGAGCCAAGATTGGGAGACTGCATACAACCCTGCATTCACAAAACAACACCCAAAGAACGTTGAAACATAAGCAAGGAGAAATTAACCACAACCAACAGATTCAGTTTTCACCCAAAGAAATTACGTTCGTAACACAATCCTGTCCGTCATGTAATTACCACACACTGGTATACTAAATTCATATTAACTCTTTGTAAAATCTTCCCAAAAGGAATAGCTGAAGGCTACTTTGATGATTACACCACATGCTCCACGTGGTCAACTTGGTTTACAGAAAGCGTATAACTCCACAGTAATTTTGATAATTAAAATAAATTCGATCGAAAAGCAATTGACAAAAGAAAAACCTTCAACTGGTTACTAACGTCTTACTATTAACCCGATGGGTCAAACAGTTATATAAGCACGTGGTACTGGTCTCGCAAAGTACACTCCACGTGGGTTGAACATAAAGAAAAGCATAAAGAAAAGTTGCTATATTGTAAAATATTGTCAAGACGAGACGTTATAATCACACAAGCATTCACATTTAAGATTGATGAACTTAGTTAGAGTTACTGATCAACACGTGGTTCCACTTTACTCACAAAGTAGTAACAAAGCAACAACCGGAAAATAATATGAACTTCACACGAGAATTACACTACGCTGCAATTTAAGATAGCATTAGATATTTTAGAGCTAAATCTGAATTCAAGGTATTAAGTTTTCAGTTAGGCTGAATTTAAGAAATCCATTGTCCTACGGACTTAGCAGACACGCGCTTAGCCGGAGATCTTACCACTTCAGACGCTCGCCACGGTCCCACAGCAACTGCCTACTGCCGAGCGTGCATCCTGAGGGTGGCTCACAAAGACAAACGGAAGTGGCCAGAGGGGCAGCTTCCTATACCAACATGACAACGGACGGACAGAACCACACTAAGGATAGAAACCTCTTTGCTTTTAGGAAGCGTAGCTACCTGTTCCGACGTTGGTCCTACTGTTCTCTAGCAGACAGGCTTGTCTGCTACCCTCAAGCATGCAACTACAAATACATTTGCTCATTCATACTCTCACACAGAAGGGAAGGGGGATGACAGTATCTTATCTCATACAGTATATAACAGAAAGCGGATGTAGGTTCCGTATGAGACTGTGTGACATGAATTACATATAAACTGTGTTCTAAAGTGTAGTAGTGTGACAGCTGGTTCTTGTTT
Source organism: Schistocerca americana (assembly GCF_021461395.2). Classification (NCBI taxonomy): domain Eukaryota; kingdom Metazoa; phylum Arthropoda; class Insecta; order Orthoptera; family Acrididae; genus Schistocerca; species Schistocerca americana. The sequence continues at coordinate 146,537,341 of NC_060129.1, read as the reverse complement.
ACGTGTAAAAGTAACACGTTCCACTACTCAGTCTCCTCCCAGATAGTCAGAAACGCCACAGTAAATTTAGAAAAGGAATTTATTCCATAAATGACAACAGATTTAAGAAATCAAACATGAAAGGAATCCAACAGAGACCTTTCACAGTAACGCAAACATTACTTTTGACACGCAGAATTTTGTTCACGAGAATGTTATTTGAAACATGCTTTGTTGAATGCTCCACTTTTATCGCACCCAGATCTTACCAGAAATTTTTCCATTGCCACCGACAGTTCCAATACCGCTTTAGGCGTACACATTTTCCAGGAAGTTGAAGAAGATGGTTCAATAGTAATTAAAAACATCGCAATTGCAAGTCGCATTCTGTCACCTGCTGAACGAAATTATTCTGTTACAGAACTTGAAACATTATGTGTTGTATGGGCTTTCACGAGATTTAGGCACTTTCTTTATGGCAGACATACCACCGTTTACACAGACCACAGAGCGATACAATTTTTACTTTCGGCTAAATTCACTCACGACAGATGAAGCAGATGGAAACTTTACTTACAGGAATTTAATTTTACAATAGTTCACATTCCCGGCACACAAAATGTTATAGCAGACGCACTATCCCGTTCTCTGAGCAACAATCAGCAAGACGTAGCAACCAACTTCTGCAAAACAAATTTCAGTGTCATGTACATTCAGCAAGTTGCATTTGAAAACTTTATTTCATCGTCATTACAGGACATAGCACAAGAGCAAAATAAAGACAATGTGTGGAAAGAAATTAAACACCTTTGGCTAGATAAGAATAATGTTACGATTAGAAACCATTACACTGTACGCAATGACATTCTGTTTCGCCGCTCTCATCCTGACAGCAACAATTGGTTATTATGCATTCCTGACGGACTGGTTAACAAATTAATTTGGTACACTCATTTAAGTTACGCACATTATGGAGCACGAAAATGTTTTCTTATACTGAGACAGAACTGTTATTTTACCAACATGGAGAAACGTATACGACGAGTTTTAGCGTCTTGTAAAATTTGCCAGAAAGCTAAATCAGACACCACTTCACATATTCCTCCTTTATATCCCATTATACCTGTTAAATTAAGACATATGGCCGCAGTAGATATTTTTGGTCCGATTCCGAGAACTAACAGAGGTTTTTGCTACATCTTTGTCGCTGTTGAGCTCACTTCAAAATTTGTTACTTTCACTCCATTACGCAAAGCTACTGCTAAAACTGTTTCGAAAGCATTTGTAAAACATTTTCTACTTCATGTAGGGCATGTGATGAAAGTAATTTCTGACAATGGATCACAATTTCGTTCTAGCATATGGACACGCAAGTTACGAGCCAGAAACATTTCTCCGATCTATATATCCAAGTACCATGCTTCTTCGAACCCCTGTGAAAGATTAATGAAAGAAATTGGTAAGCTGTGCCGAATATACTGCCACAAAAGACATATTGATTGGGATACACACATACTCTCATTCCAAGATGTAATTAATTCCATTCCAAATGAATCCACTATGCTATCTCCATCTGTTATACTGAAAAACGTTGAGCCACCAAACAAAATTAAAGAATTAGTAAAGTTCCCTAAATGTCGTCGCCTACGACACCACGAAATAATTGACATTGCGCTGAACAACATCAAACGTGCCGCAGAGCGCCGGAGAAGACAGCAAAAACAGGTTTGTAGACGCCGCGACTTTCACGTTGGACAGAAAATATTAGTACGTACACACTATTTATCCAGTAAATTAAAAGGTAAGTGCAGTAAATTTGAACTTCTATACGCAGGTCCATATCGGATTCGCAGCATCCCTCACCCCAATGTTGTACACGTCGAAACTTTGAGAACCAGAAAATCGAAAGGCAACCACCATTGGTCAAATATTAAACCCTTTATTGAATGAAGACATTGTATGATTCAACACACTATGATGCCATTTACTAATGCAATTATATTCACCTTGAAACGTCCCCTTTGAACAATTGTACACGACTGTCCTTAAACTGATACACAATATTTTCTTTTAGCGCAACGCAATCTGACTTTCAAAAATCCCTACAAAAGAATGGCCCTGACTAACATTAAACTATACCTTTCACAAATCACTTACCTCACAAAAATCTTCGCTGCTCAAGCTACTGCAATACAGCGAGCGCCACTACTGCCAGCTAAATAAAAGACTCAAACTATGGAAGGCACTAACTACTGATAAGGATAGTTAGCAAATGAAAGGTATTAATAGAGAACAAACAATGTATTTACCTTGATATCATCATATATAAATATAGCAGTTCATGAAAAATTACAAAACTCCGCCATCTCTCTCCCCACATCCGCCACTGCTGGCGGCTCACCTCCAACTGCGCAACGCTACGCGCTGTTCACATCCAGCTGCCGCTGCCCAACACTACAATGGCAGACAACAATGCAAACTAGCCACAGACTGCACACAGCACAGCCAGTGATTTTCATATTGAGCGCTACGTAACGTTGCTAATAAGAAAACATAAACAGCCTACTTACATAGAGAAAACATAAACAGCCTACTTACATAGCCCCCATGCTCCCCACAAAAAAATTTTTACAAATGGTGTTGGGCACTGGCCAATACAGATTTGACAAAAATTTTTCACAATTACAGTAACAAAGATATAAAATGCACACACTTATTGATACAATGTTGGTCAAAAGCTAAAAATTTCTCAAAGTCCATAAAGATAGTCCTGATTCATCACAGTAAAATAGTAGTGTTTTTCTCAAAGTCTGAGCAGTAGAAGAAAATGCACACGGAAGTAGTGGATTTCCATGCAGTCTTGAAGAAGTAGTGTTGTCCTTCCAACGGAAAGACAGTGCTGACTCTTGACATGCAGACAGGTAATGGGCCACAACAGAGCAAACCCACAGCAGAGTCATTCGACGTAAGTCTTTCCGCTCCCGGGATTGGAATGACTCCTTACCCTCTCCCTTAAAACCCACTTCTTTCGACTTCCCCTCTCCTTCCCTCTTTCCTGATGAGGCAACAGTTTGTTGCGAATGCTTGAATTTTGTGACATATTTAGTATGTCTGCTTGTGTCTGTATGTGTGGATGGATATGTGCATGTGTGCGAGTGTATACCTGTCCTTTTTTCCCCCAAAGGTAAGTCTTTCCGCTCCCGGGATTGGAATGACTCCTTACCCTCTACCTTAAAACCCACTTCCTTTCGTCTTCCCCTCTCCTTCCCTCTTTCCTGATGAGGCAACAGTTTGTTGCGAAAGCTTGAATTTTGTGACATATTTAATATGTCTGCTTGTGTCTGTATGTGTGGATGGATATGTACGTGTGTGCGAGTGTATACCTGTCCTTTTTTCCCCCAAAGGTAAGTCTTTCCGCTCCCGGGATTGGAATGACTCCTTACCCTCTCCCTTAAAACCCACTTCCTTTCGTCTTCCCCTCTCCTTCCCTCTTTCCTGATGAGGCAACAGTTTGTTGCGAAAGCTTGAATTTTGTGACATATTTAATATGTCTGCTTGTGTCTGTATGTGTGGATGGATATGTGCGTGTGTGCGAGTGTATACCTGTCCTTTTTTCCCCCTAAGGTAAGTCTTTCCGCTCCCGGGATTGGAATGACTCCTTACCCTCTCCCTTAAAACCCACTTCCTTTCGTCTTCCCCTCTCCTTCCCTCTTTCCTGATGAGGCAACAGTTTGTTGCGAAAGCTTGAATTTGTGACATATTTAATATGTCTGCTTGTGTCTGTATGTGTGGATGGATATGTGCGTGTGTGCGAGTGTATACCTGTCCTTTTTTCCCCCAAAGGTAAGTCTTTCCGCTCCCAGGATTGGAATGACTCCTTACCCTCTCCCTTAAAAACCACTTCCTTTCGTCTTCCCCTCTCCTTCCCTCTTTCCTGATGAGGCAACAGTTTGTTGCGAAAGCTTGAATTTTGTGACATATTTAATATGTCTGCTTGTGTCTGTATGTGTGGATGGATATGTGCGTGTGTGCGAGCTATACCTGTCGTTTTTTCCCCCAAAGGTAAGTCTTCCCGCTCCCGGGATTGGAATGACTCCTTACCCTCTCCCTTAAAACCCACTTCCTTTCGTCTTCCCCTCTCCTTCCCTCTTTCCTGATGAGGCAACAGTTTGTTGCGAAAGCTTGAATTTTGTGACATATTTAATATGTCTGCTTGTGTCTGTATGTGTGGATGGATATGTACGTGTGTGCGAGTGTATACCTGTCCTTTTTTCCCCCAAAGGTAAGTCTTTCCGCTCCCGGGATTGGAATGACTCCTTACCCTCTCCCTTAAAACCCACTTCCTTTCGTCTTCCCCTCTCCTTCCCTCTTTCCTGATGAGGCAACAGTTTGTTGCGAAAGCTTGAATTTTGTGACATATTTAATATGTCTGCTTGTGTCTGTATGTGTGGATGGATATGTGCGTGTGTGCGAGTGTATACCTGTCCTTTTTTCCCCCTAAGGTAAGTCTTTCCGCTCCCGGGATTGGAATGACTCCTTACCCTCTCCCTTAAAACCCACTTCCTTTCGTCTTCCCCTCTCCTTCCCTCTTTCCTGATGAGGCAACAGTTTGTTGCGAAAGCTTGAATTTGTGACATATTTAATATGTCTGCTTGTGTCTGTATGTGTGGATGGATATGTGCGTGTGTGCGAGTGTATACCTGTCCTTTTTTCCCCCAAAGGTAAGTCTTTCCGCTCCCAGGATTGGAATGACTCCTTACCCTCTCCCTTAAAAACCACTTCCTTTCGTCTTCCCCTCTCCTTCCCTCTTTCCTGATGAGGCAACAGTTTGTTGCGAAAGCTTGAATTTTGTGACATATTTAATATGTCTGCTTGTGTCTGTATGTGTGGATGGATATGTGCGTGTGTGCGAGCTATACCTGTCGTTTTTTCCCCCAAAGGTAAGTCTTCCCGCTCCCGGGATTGGAATGACTCCTTACCCTCTCCCTTAAAACCCACTTCCTTTCGTCTTCCCCTCTCCTTCCCTCTTTCCTGATGAGGCAACAGTTTGTTGCGAAAGCTTGAATTTTGTGACATATTTAATATGTCTGCTTGTGTCTGTATGTGTGGATGGATATGTGCGTGTGTGCGAGTGTATACCTGTACTTTTTTCCCCCAAAGGTAAGTCTTTCCGCTCCCGGGATTGCAATGACTCCTTACCCTCTCCCTTAAAACCCACTTCCTCTCGTCTTCCCCTCTCCTTCCCTCTTTCCTGATGAGGCAACAGTTTGTTGCGAAAGCTTGAAAATTGTGACATATTTAATATGTCTGCTTGTGTCTCTATGTGTGGACTGTGGATGGATATGTGCGTGTGTGCGAGTGTATACCTGTACTTTTTTCCCCCAAAGGTAAGTCTTTCCGCTCCCGGGATTGGAATGACTCCTTACCCTCTCCCTTAAAACCCACTTCCTTTCGTCTTCCCCTCTCCTTCCCTCTTTCCTGATGAGGCAACAGTTTGTTGCGAAAGCTTGAATTTTGTGACATATTTAATATGTCTGCTTGTGTCTGTATGTGTGGAGTGTGGATGGATATGTGCGTGTGTGCGAGTGTATACCTGTCCTTTTTTCCCCCAAAGGTAAGTCTTTCCGCTCCCGGGATTGGAATGACACCTTACCCTCTCGCTTGAAACCCACTTCCTTTCGTCTTCCCCTCTCCTTCCCTCTTTCCTGATGAGGCAACAGTTTGTTGCGAAAGCTTGAATTTTGTGACATATTTAATATGTCTGCTTGTGTCTGTATGTGTGGATGGATATGTGCGTGTGTGCGAGTGTATACCTGTCCTTTTTTCCCCCAAAGGTAAGTCTTTCCGCTCCCGGGATTGGAATGACTCCTTACCCTCTCCCTTAAAACCCACTTCTTTCGACTTCCCCTCTCCTTCCCTCTTTCCTGATGAGGCAACAGTTTGTTGCGAATGCTTGAATTTTGTGACATATTTAGTATGTCTGCTTGTGTCTGTATGTGTGGATGGATATGTGCATGTGTGCGAGTGTATACCTGTCCTTTTTTCCCCCAAAGGTAAGTCTTTCCGCTCCCGGGATTGGAATGACTCCTTACCCTCTACCTTAAAACCCACTTCCTTTCGTCTTCCCCTCTCCTTCCCTCTTTCCTGATGAGGCAACAGTTTGTTGCGAAAGCTTGAATTTTGTGACATATTTAATATGTCTGCTTGTGTCTGTATGTGTGGATGGATATGTACGTGTGTGCGAGTGTATACCTGTCCTTTTTTCCCCCAAAGGTAAGTCTTTCCGCTCCCGGGATTGGAATGACTCCTTACCCTCTCCCTTAAAACCCACTTCCTTTCGTCTTCCCCTCTCCTTCCCTCTTTCCTGATGAGGCAACAGTTTGTTGCGAAAGCTTGAATTTTGTGACATATTTAATATGTCTGCTTGTGTCTGTATGTGTGGATGGATATGTGCGTGTGTGCGAGTGTATACCTGTCCTTTTTTCCCCCTAAGGTAAGTCTTTCCGCTCCCGGGATTGGAATGACTCCTTACCCTCTCCCTTAAAACCCACTTCCTTTCGTCTTCCCCTCTCCTTCCCTCTTTCCTGATGAGGCAACAGTTTGTTGCGAAAGCTTGAATTTGTGACATATTTAATATGTCTGCTTGTGTCTGTATGTGTGGATGGATATGTGCGTGTGTGCGAGTGTATACCTGTCCTTTTTTCCCCCAAAGGTAAGTCTTTCCGCTCCCAGGATTGGAATGACTCCTTACCCTCTCCCTTAAAAACCACTTCCTTTCGTCTTCCCCTCTCCTTCCCTCTTTCCTGATGAGGCAACAGTTTGTTGCGAAAGCTTGAATTTTGTGACATATTTAATATGTCTGCTTGTGTCTGTATGTGTGGATGGATATGTGCGTGTGTGCGAGCTATACCTGTCGTTTTTTCCCCCAAAGGTAAGTCTTCCCGCTCCCGGGATTGGAATGACTCCTTACCCTCTCCCTTAAAACCCACTTCCTTTCGTCTTCCCCTCTCCTTCCCTCTTTCCTGATGAGGCAACAGTTTGTTGCGAAAGCTTGAATTTTGTGACATATTTAATATGTCTGCTTGTGTCTGTATGTGTGGATGGATATGTGCGTGTGTGCGAGTGTATACCTGTACTTTTTTCCCCCAAAGGTAAGTCTTTCCGCTCCCGGGATTGCAATGACTCCTTACCCTCTCCCTTAAAACCCACTTCCTCTCGTCTTCCCCTCTCCTTCCCTCTTTCCTGATGAGGCAACAGTTTGTTGCGAAAGCTTGAAAATTGTGACATATTTAATATGTCTGCTTGTGTCTCTATGTGTGGACTGTGGATGGATATGTGCGTGTGTGCGAGTGTATACCTGTACTTTTTTCCCCCAAAGGTAAGTCTTTCCGCTCCCGGGATTGGAATGACTCCTTACCCTCTCCCTTAAAACCCACTTCCTTTCGTCTTCCCCTCTCCTTCCCTCTTTCCTGATGAGGCAACAGTTTGTTGCGAAAGCTTGAATTTTGTGACATATTTAATATGTCTGCTTGTGTCTGTATGTGTGGAGTGTGGATGGATATGTGCGTGTGTGCGAGTGTATACCTGTCCTTTTTTCCCCCAAAGGTAAGTCTTTCCGCTCCCGGGATTGGAATGACACCTTACCCTCTCGCTTGAAACCCACTTCCTTTCGTCTTCCCCTCTCCTTCCCTCTTTCCTGATGAGGCAACAGTTTGTTGCGAAAGCTTGAATTTTGTGACATATTTAATATGTCTGCTTGTGTCTGTATGTGTGGATGGATATGTGCGTGTGTGCGAGTGTATACCTGTCCTTTTTTCCCCCAAAGGTAAGTCTTTCCGCTCCCGGGATTGGAATGACTCCTTACCCTCTCCCTTAAAACCCACTTCCTTTCGTCTTCCCCTCTCTTTCCCTCTTTCCTGATGAGGCAACAGTTTGTTGCGAAAGCTTGAATTTTGTGACATATTTAATATGTCTGCTTGTGTCTGTATGTGTGGATGGATATGTGCGTGTGTGCGAGTGTATACCTGTCCTTTTTTCCCCCAAAGGTAAGTCTTTCCGCTCCCGGGATTGGAATGACTCCTTACCCTCTCCCTTGAAACCCACTTCCTTTCGTCTTCCCCTCTCCTTCCCTCTTTCCTGATGAGGCAACAGTTTGTTGCGAAAGCTTGAATTTTGTGACATATTTAATATGTCTGCTTGTGTCTGTATGTGTGGATGGATATGTGCGTGTGTGCGAGTGTATACCTGTCCTTTTTTCCCCCAAAGGTAAGTCTTTCCGCTCCCGGGATTGGAATGACTCCTTACCCTCTCCCTTAAAACCCACTTCCTTTCGTCTTCCCCTCTCTTTCCCTCTTTCCTGATGAGGCAACAGTTTGTTGCGAAAGCTTGAATTTTGTGACATATTTAATATGTCTGCTTGTGTCTGTATGTGTGGATGGATATGTGCGTGTGTGCGAGTGTATACCTGTCCTTTTTTCCCCCAAAGGTAAGTCTTTCCGCTCCCGGGATTGGAATGACTCCTTACCCTCTCCCTTAAAACCCACTTCCTTTCGTCTTCCCCTCTCTTTCCCTCTTTCCTGATGAGGCAACAGTTTGTTGCGAAAGCTTGAATTTTGTGACATATTTAATATGTCTGCTTGTGTCTGTATGTGTGGATGGATATGTGCGTGTGTGCGAGTGTATACCTGTCCTTTTTTCCCCCAAAGGTAAGTCTTTCCGCTCCCGGGATTGCAATGACTCCTTACCCTCTCCCTTAAAACCCACTTCCTTTCGTCTTCCCCTCTCCTTCCCTCTTTCCTGATGAGGCAACAGTTTGTTGCGAAAGCTTGAGTTTTGTGACATATTTAATATGTCTGCTTGTGTCTGTATGTGTGGATGGATATGTGCGTGTGTGCGAGTGTATACCTGTCCTTTTTTCCCCCAAAGGTAAGTCTTTCCGCTCCCGGGATTGGAATGACTCCTTACCCTCTCCCTTAAAACCCACTTCCTTTCGTCTTCCCCTCTCTTTCCCTCTTTCCTGATGAGGCAACAGTTTGTTGCGAAAGCTTGAATTTTGTGACATATTTAATATGTCTGCTTGTGTCTGTATGTGTGGATGGATATGTACGTGTGTGCGAGTGTATACCTGTCCTTTTTTCCCCCAAAGGTAAGTCTTTCCGCTCCCGGGATTGGAATGACTCCTTACCCTCTCCCTTAAAACCCACTTCCTTTCGTCTTCCCCTCTCCTTCCCTCTTTCCTGATGAGGCAACAGTTTGTTGCGAAAGCTTGAATTTTGTGACATATTTAATATGTCTGCTTGTGTCTGTATGTGTGGATAGATATGTGCGTGTGTGCGAGAGTATACCTGTCCTTTTTTCCCCCAAAGGTAAGTCTTTTCGCTCCCGAGATTGGAATGACTCCTTACCCTCTCCCTTAAAACCCACTTCCTTTCGTCTTCCCCTCTCCTTCCCTCTTTCCTGATGAGGCAACAGTTTGTTGCGAAAGCTTGAATTTTGTGACATATTTAATATGTCTGCTTGTGTCTGTATGTGTGGATGGATATGTGCGTGTGTGCGAGTGTATACCTGTCCTTTTTTCCCCCAAAGGTAAGTCTTTCCGCTCCCGGGATTGGAATGACTCCTTACCCTCTCCCTTAAAACCCACTTCTTTCGTCTTCCCCTCTCCTTCCCTCTTTCCTGATGAGGCAACAGTTTGTTGCGAATGCTTGAATTTTGTGACATATTTAGTATGTCTGCCTGTGTCTGTATGTGTGGATGGATATGTGCATGTGTGCGAGTGTATACCTGTCCTTTTTTCCCCCAAAGGTAAGTCTTTCCGCTCCCGGGATTGGAATGACTCCTTACCCTCTACCTTAAAACCCACTTCCTTTCGTCTTCCCCTCTCCTTCCCTCTTTCCTGATGAGGCAACAGTTTGTTGCGAAAGCTTGAATTTTGTGACATATTTAATATGTCTGCTTGTGTCTGTATGTGTGGATGGATATGTGCGTGTGTGCGAGTGTATACCTGTCCTTTTTTCCCCCAAAGGTAAGTCTTTCCGCTCCCGGGATTGGAATGACTCCTTACCATCTCCCTTAAAACCCACTTCCTTTCGTCTTCCCCTCTCTTTCCCTCTTTCCTGATGAGGCAACAGTTTGTTGCGAAAGCTTGAATTTTGTGACATATTTAATATGTCTGCTTGTGTCTGTATGTGTGGATGGATATGTGCGTGTGTGCGAGTGTATACCTGTCCTTTTTTCCCCCAAAGGTAAGTCTTTCCGCTCCCGGGATTGGAATGACTCCTTACCCTCTCCCTTAAAACCCACTTCCTTTCGTCTTCCCCTCTCTTTCCCTCTTTCCTGATGAGGCAACAGTTTGTTGCGAAAGCTTGAATTTTGTGACATATTTAATATGTCTGCTTGTGTCTGTATGTGTGGATGGATATGTGCGTGTGTGCGAGTGTATACCTGTCCTTTTTTCCCCCAAAGGTAAGTCTTTCCGCTCCCGGGATTGCAATGACTCCTTACCCTCTCCCTTAAAACCCACTTCCTTTCGTCTTCCCCTCTCCTTCCCTCTTTCCTGATGAGGCAACAGTTTGTTGCGAAAGCTTGAATTTTGTGACATATTTAATATGTCTGCTTGTGTCTGTATGTGTGGATGGATATGTGCGTGTGTGCGAGTGTATACCTGTCCTTTTTTCCCCCAAAGGTAAGTCTTTCCGCTCACGGGATTGGAATGACTCCTTACCCTCTCCCTTAAAACCCACTTCCTTTCGTCTTCCCCTCTCTTTCCCTCTTTCCTGATGAGGCAACAGTTTGTTGCGAAAGCTTGAATTTTGTGACATATTTAATATGTCTGCTTGTGTCTGTATGTGTGGATGGATATGTACGTGTGTGCGAGTGTATACCTGTCCTTTTTTCCCCCAAAGGTAAGTCTTTCCGCTCCCGGGATTGGAATGACTCCTTACCCTTTCCCTTAAAACACACTTCCTTTCGTCTTCCCCTCTCCTTCCCTCTTTCCTGATGAGGCAACAGTTTGTTGCGAAAGCTTGAATTTTGTGACATATTTAATATGTCTGCTTGTGTCTGTATGTGTGGATGGATATGTGCGTGTGTGCGAGTGTATACCTGTCCTTTTTTCCCCCAAAGGTAAGTCTTTTCGCTCCCGAGATTGGAATGACTCCTTACCCTCTCCCTTAAAACCCACTTCCTTTCGTCTTCCCCTCTCCTTCCCTCTTTCCTGATGAGGCAACAGTTTGTTGCGAAAGCTTGAATTTTGTGACATATTTAATATGTCTGCTTGTGTCTGTATGTGTGGATGGATATGTGCGTGTGTGCGAGTGTATACCTGTCCTTTTTTCCCCCAAAGGTAAGTCTTTCCGCTCCCGGGATTGGAATGACTCCTTACCCTCTCCCTTAAAACCCACTTCTTTCGTCTTCCCCTCTCCTTCCCTCTTTCCTGATGAGGCAACAGTTTGTTGCGAATGCTTGAATTTTGTGACATATTTAGTATGTCTGCCTGTGTCTGTATGTGTGGATGGATATGTGCATGTGTGCGAGTGTATACCTGTCCTTTTTTCCTCCAAAGGTAAGTCTTTCCGCTCCCGGGATTGGAATGACTCCTTACCCTCTACCTTAAAACCCACTTCCTTTCGTCTTCCCCTCTCCTTCCCTCTTTCCTGATGAGGCAACAGTTTGTTGCGAAAGCTTGAATTTTGTGACATATTTAATATGTCTGCTTGTGTCTGTATGTGTGCATGGATATGTGCGTGTGTGCGAGTGTATACCTGTCCTTTTTTCCCCCAAAGGTAAGTCTTTCCGCTCCCGGGATTGGAATGACTCCTTACCCTCTCCCTTAAAACCCACTTCCTTTCGTCTTCCCCTCTCCTTCGCTCTTTCCTGATGAGGCAACAGTTTGTTGCGAAAGCTTGAATTTTGTGACATATTTAATATGTCTGCTTGTGTCTCTATGTGTGGATGGATATGTGCGTGTGTGCGAGTGTATACCTGTCCTTTTTTCCCCCAAAGGTAAGTCTTTTCGCTCCCGGGATTGGAATGACTCCTTACCCTCTCCCTTAAAACCCACTTCCTTTCGTCTTCCCCTCTCCTTCCCTCTTTCCTGATGAGGCAACAGTTTGTTGCGAAAGCTTGAATTTTGTGACATATTTAATATGTCTGCTTGTGTCTGTATGTGTGGATGGATATGTGCGTGTGTGCGACTGTATACCTGTCCTTTTTTCCCCCAAAGGTAAGTCTTTCCGCTCCCGGGATAGGAATGACTCCTTACCCTCTCCCTTAAAACCCACTTCCTTTCGTCTTCCCCTCTCCTTCCCTCTTTCCTGATGAGGCAACAGTTTGTTGCGAATGCTTGAATTTTGTGACATATTTAGTATGTCTGCTTGTGTCTGTATGTGTGGATGGATATGTGCGTGTGTGCGTGTGTACACCTGTCCTTTTTTCCCCCAAAGGTAAGTCTTTCCGCTCCCGGGATTGGAATGACTCCTTACCCTCTCCCTTAAAACCCACTTCCTTTCGTCTTCCCCTCTCCTTCCCTCTTTCCTGATGAGGCAACAGTTTGTTGCGAAAGCTTGAATTTTGTGACATATTTAATATGTCTGCTTGTGTCTGTATGTGTGGATGGATATGTGCGTGTGTGCGACTGTATACCTGTCCTTTTTTCCCCCAAAGGTAAGTCTTTCCGCTCCCGGGATTGGAATGACTCCTTACCCTCTCCCTTAAAACCCACTTCCTTTCGTCTTCCCCTCTCCTTCCCTCTTTCCTGATGAGGCAACAGTTTGTTGCGAAAGCTTGAATTTTGTGACATATTTAATATGTCTGCTTGTGTCTGTATGTGTGGATAGATATGTGCGTGTGTGCGAGAGTATACCTGTCCTTTTTTCCCCCAAAGGTAAGTCTTTCCGCTCCCGGGATTGGAATGACTCCTTACCCTCTCCCTTAAAACCCACTTCCTTTCGTCTTCCCCTCTCCTTCGCTCTTTCCTGATGAGGCAACAGTTTGTTGCGAAAGCTTGAATTTTGTGACATATTTAATATGTCTGCTTGTGTCTCTATGTGTGGATGGATATGTGCGTGTGTGCGAGTGTATACCTGTCCTTTTTTCCCCCAAAGGTAAGTCTTTCCGCTCCCAGGATTGGAATGACTCCTTACCCTCTCCCTTAAAACCCACTTCCTTTCGTCTTCCCCTCTCCTTCCCTCTTTCCTGATGAGGCAACAGTTTGTTGCGAAAGCTTGAATTTTGTGACATATTTAATATGTCTGCTTGTGTCTGTATGTGTGGATGGATATGTGCGTGTGTGCGACTGTATACCTGTCCTTTTTTCCCCCAAAGGTAAGTCTTTCCGCTCCCGGGATAGGAATGACTCCTTACCCTCTCCCTTAAAACCCACTTCCTTTCGTCTTCCCCTCTCCTTCCCTCTTTCCTGATGAGGCAACAGTTTGTTGCGAAAGCTTGAATTTTGTGACATATTTAATATGTCTGCTTGTGTCTGTATGTGTGGATGGATATGTGCGTGTGTGCGAGCTATACCTGTCGTTTTTTCCCCCAAAGGTAAGTCTTCCCGCTCCCGGGATTGGAATGACTCCTTACCCTCTCCCTTAAAACCCACTTCCTTTCGTCTTCCCCTCTCCTTCCCTCTTTCCTGATGAGGCAACAGTTTGTTGCGAAAGCTTGAATTTTGTGACATATTTAATATGTCTGCTTGTGTCTGTATGTGTGGATGGATATGTACGTGTGTGCGAGTGTATACCTGTCCTTTTTTCCCCCAAAGGTAAGTCTTTCCGCTCCCGGGATTGGAATGACTCCTTACCCTCTCCCTTAAAACCCACTTCCTTTCGTCTTCCCCTCTCCTTCCCTCTTTCCTGATGAGGCAACAGTTTGTTGCGAAAGCTTGAATTTTGTGACATATTTAATATGTCTGCTTGTGTCTGTATGTGTGGATGGATATGTGCGTGTGTGCGAGTGTATACCTGTCCTTTTTTCCCCCTAAGGTAAGTCTTTCCGCTCCCGGGATTGGAATGACTCCTTACCCTCTCCCTTAAAACCCACTTCCTTTCGTCTTCCCCTCTCCTTCCCTCTTTCCTGATGAGGCAACAGTTTGTTGCGAAAGCTTGAATTTGTGACATATTTAATATGTCTGCTTGTGTCTGTATGTGTGGATGGATATGTGCGTGTGTGCGAGTGTATACCTGTCCTTTTTTCCCCCAAAGGTAAGTCTTTCCGCTCCCAGGATTGGAATGACTCCTTACCCTCTCCCTTAAAAACCACTTCCTTTCGTCTTCCCCTCTCCTTCCCTCTTTCCTGATGAGGCAACAGTTTGTTGCGAAAGCTTGAATTTTGTGACATATTTAATATGTCTGCTTGTGTCTGTATGTGTGGATGGATATGTGCGTGTGTGCGAGCTATACCTGTCGTTTTTTCCCCCAAAGGTAAGTCTTCCCGCTCCCGGGATTGGAATGACTCCTTACCCTCTCCCTTAAAACCCACTTCCTTTCGTCTTCCCCTCTCCTTCCCTCTTTCCTGATGAGGCAACAGTTTGTTGCGAAAGCTTGAATTTTGTGACATATTTAATATGTCTGCTTGTGTCTGTATGTGTGGATGGATATGTGCGTGTGTGCGAGTGTATACCTGTACTTTTTTCCCCCAAAGGTAAGTCTTTCCGCTCCCGGGATTGCAATGACTCCTTACCCTCTCCCTTAAAACCCACTTCCTCTCGTCTTCCCCTCTCCTTCCCTCTTTCCTGATGAGGCAACAGTTTGTTGCGAAAGCTTGAAAATTGTGACATATTTAATATGTCTGCTTGTGTCTCTATGTGTGGACTGTGGATGGATATGTGCGTGTGTGCGAGTGTATACCTGTACTTTTTTCCCCCAAAGGTAAGTCTTTCCGCTCCCGGGATTGGAATGACTCCTTACCCTCTCCCTTAAAACCCACTTCCTTTCGTCTTCCCCTCTCCTTCCCTCTTTCCTGATGAGGCAACAGTTTGTTGCGAAAGCTTGAATTTTGTGACATATTTAATATGTCTGCTTGTGTCTGTATGTGTGGAGTGTGGATGGATATGTGCGTGTGTGCGAGTGTATACCTGTCCTTTTTTCCCCCAAAGGTAAGTCTTTCCGCTCCCGGGATTGGAATGACACCTTACCCTCTCGCTTGAAACCCACTTCCTTTCGTCTTCCCCTCTCCTTCCCTCTTTCCTGATGAGGCAACAGTTTGTTGCGAAAGCTTGAATTTTGTGACATATTTAATATGTCTGCTTGTGTCTGTATGTGTGGATGGATATGTGCGTGTGTGCGAGTGTATACCTGTCCTTTTTTCCCCCAAAGGTAAGTCTTTCCGCTCCCGGGATTGGAATGACTCCTTACCCTCTCCCTTAAAACCCACTTCTTTCGACTTCCCCTCTCCTTCCCTCTTTCCTGATGAGGCAACAGTTTGTTGCGAATGCTTGAATTTTGTGACATATTTAGTATGTCTGCTTGTGTCTGTATGTGTGGATGGATATGTGCATGTGTGCGAGTGTATACCTGTCCTTTTTTCCCCCAAAGGTAAGTCTTTCCGCTCCCGGGATTGGAATGACTCCTTACCCTCTACCTTAAAACCCACTTCCTTTCGTCTTCCCCTCTCCTTCCCTCTTTCCTGATGAGGCAACAGTTTGTTGCGAAAGCTTGAATTTTGTGACATATTTAATATGTCTGCTTGTGTCTGTATGTGTGGATGGATATGTACGTGTGTGCGAGTGTATACCTGTCCTTTTTTCCCCCAAAGGTAAGTCTTTCCGCTCCCGGGATTGGAATGACTCCTTACCCTCTCCCTTAAAACCCACTTCCTTTCGTCTTCCCCTCTCCTTCCCTCTTTCCTGATGAGGCAACAGTTTGTTGCGAAAGCTTGAATTTTGTGACATATTTAATATGTCTGCTTGTGTCTGTATGTGTGGATGGATATGTGCGTGTGTGCGAGTGTATACCTGTCCTTTTTTCCCCCTAAGGTAAGTCTTTCCGCTCCCGGGATTGGAATGACTCCTTACCCTCTCCCTTAAAACCCACTTCCTTTCGTCTTCCCCTCTCCTTCCCTCTTTCCTGATGAGGCAACAGTTTGTTGCGAAAGCTTGAATTTGTGACATATTTAATATGTCTGCTTGTGTCTGTATGTGTGGATGGATATGTGCGTGTGTGCGAGTGTATACCTGTCCTTTTTTCCCCCAAAGGTAAGTCTTTCCGCTCCCAGGATTGGAATGACTCCTTACCCTCTCCCTTAAAAACCACTTCCTTTCGTCTTCCCCTCTCCTTCCCTCTTTCCTGATGAGGCAACAGTTTGTTGCGAAAGCTTGAATTTTGTGACATATTTAATATGTCTGCTTGTGTCTGTATGTGTGGATGGATATGTGCGTGTGTGCGAGCTATACCTGTCGTTTTTTCCCCCAAAGGTAAGTCTTCCCGCTCCCGGGATTGGAATGACTCCTTACCCTCTCCCTTAAAACCCACTTCCTTTCGTCTTCCCCTCTCCTTCCCTCTTTCCTGATGAGGCAACAGTTTGTTGCGAAAGCTTGAATTTTGTGACATATTTAATATGTCTGCTTGTGTCTGTATGTGTGGATGGATATGTGCGTGTGTGCGAGTGTATACCTGTACTTTTTTCCCCCAAAGGTAAGTCTTTCCGCTCCCGGGATTGCAATGACTCCTTACCCTCTCCCTTAAAACCCACTTCCTCTCGTCTTCCCCTCTCCTTCCCTCTTTCCTGATGAGGCAACAGTTTGTTGCGAAAGCTTGAAAATTGTGACATATTTAATATGTCTGCTTGTGTCTCTATGTGTGGACTGTGGATGGATATGTGCGTGTGTGCGAGTGTATACCTGTACTTTTTTCCCCCAAAGGTAAGTCTTTCCGCTCCCGGGATTGGAATGACTCCTTACCCTCTCCCTTAAAACCCACTTCCTTTCGTCTTCCCCTCTCCTTCCCTCTTTCCTGATGAGGCAACAGTTTGTTGCGAAAGCTTGAATTTTGTGACATATTTAATATGTCTGCTTGTGTCTGTATGTGTGGAGTGTGGATGGATATGTGCGTGTGTGCGAGTGTATACCTGTCCTTTTTTCCCCCAAAGGTAAGTCTTTCCGCTCCCGGGATTGGAATGACACCTTACCCTCTCGCTTGAAACCCACTTCCTTTCGTCTTCCCCTCTCCTTCCCTCTTTCCTGATGAGGCAACAGTTTGTTGCGAAAGCTTGAATTTTGTGACATATTTAATATGTCTGCTTGTGTCTGTATGTGTGGATGGATATGTGCGTGTGTGCGAGTGTATACCTGTCCTTTTTTCCCCCAAAGGTAAGTCTTTCCGCTCCCGGGATTGGAATGACTCCTTACCCTCTCCCTTAAAACCCACTTCCTTTCGTCTTCCCCTCTCTTTCCCTCTTTCCTGATGAGGCAACAGTTTGTTGCGAAAGCTTGAATTTTGTGACATATTTAATATGTCTGCTTGTGTCTGTATGTGTGGATGGATATGTGCGTGTGTGCGAGTGTATACCTGTCCTTTTTTCCCCCAAAGGTAAGTCTTTCCGCTCCCGGGATTGGAATGACTCCTTACCCTCTCCCTTGAAACCCACTTCCTTTCGTCTTCCCCTCTCCTTCCCTCTTTCCTGATGAGGCAACAGTTTGTTGCGAAAGCTTGAATTTTGTGACATATTTAATATGTCTGCTTGTGTCTGTATGTGTGGATGGATATGTGCGTGTGTGCGAGTGTATACCTGTCCTTTTTTCCCCCAAAGGTAAGTCTTTCCGCTCCCGGGATTGGAATGACTCCTTACCCTCTCCCTTAAAACCCACTTCCTTTCGTCTTCCCCTCTCTTTCCCTCTTTCCTGATGAGGCAACAGTTTGTTGCGAAAGCTTGAATTTTGTGACATATTTAATATGTCTGCTTGTGTCTGTATGTGTGGATGGATATGTGCGTGTGTGCGAGTGTATACCTGTCCTTTTTTCCCCCAAAGGTAAGTCTTTCCGCTCCCGGGATTGGAATGACTCCTTACCCTCTCCCTTAAAACCCACTTCCTTTCGTCTTCCCCTCTCTTTCCCTCTTTCCTGATGAGGCAACAGTTTGTTGCGAAAGCTTGAATTTTGTGACATATTTAATATGTCTGCTTGTGTCTGTATGTGTGGATGGATATGTGCGTGTGTGCGAGTGTATACCTGTCCTTTTTTCCCCCAAAGGTAAGTCTTTCCGCTCCCGGGATTGCAATGACTCCTTACCCTCTCCCTTAAAACCCACTTCCTTTCGTCTTCCCCTCTCCTTCCCTCTTTCCTGATGAGGCAACAGTTTGTTGCGAAAGCTTGAGTTTTGTGACATATTTAATATGTCTGCTTGTGTCTGTATGTGTGGATGGATATGTGCGTGTGTGCGAGTGTATACCTGTCCTTTTTTCCCCCAAAGGTAAGTCTTTCCGCTCCCGGGATTGGAATGACTCCTTACCCTCTCCCTTAAAACCCACTTCCTTTCGTCTTCCCCTCTCTTTCCCTCTTTCCTGATGAGGCAACAGTTTGTTGCGAAAGCTTGAATTTTGTGACATATTTAATATGTCTGCTTGTGTCTGTATGTGTGGATGGATATGTACGTGTGTGCGAGTGTATACCTGTCCTTTTTTCCCCCAAAGGTAAGTCTTTCCGCTCCCGGGATTGGAATGACTCCTTACCCTCTCCCTTAAAACCCACTTCCTTTCGTCTTCCCCTCTCCTTCCCTCTTTCCTGATGAGGCAACAGTTTGTTGCGAAAGCTTGAATTTTGTGACATATTTAATATGTCTGCTTGTGTCTGTATGTGTGGATAGATATGTGCGTGTGTGCGAGAGTATACCTGTCCTTTTTTCCCCCAAAGGTAAGTCTTTTCGCTCCCGAGATTGGAATGACTCCTTACCCTCTCCCTTAAAACCCACTTCCTTTCGTCTTCCCCTCTCCTTCCCTCTTTCCTGATGAGGCAACAGTTTGTTGCGAAAGCTTGAATTTTGTGACATATTTAATATGTCTGCTTGTGTCTGTATGTGTGGATGGATATGTGCGTGTGTGCGAGTGTATACCTGTCCTTTTTTCCCCCAAAGGTAAGTCTTTCCGCTCCCGGGATTGGAATGACTCCTTACCCTCTCCCTTAAAACCCACTTCTTTCGTCTTCCCCTCTCCTTCCCTCTTTCCTGATGAGGCAACAGTTTGTTGCGAATGCTTGAATTTTGTGACATATTTAGTATGTCTGCCTGTGTCTGTATGTGTGGATGGATATGTGCATGTGTGCGAGTGTATACCTGTCCTTTTTTCCCCCAAAGGTAAGTCTTTCCGCTCCCGGGATTGGAATGACTCCTTACCCTCTACCTTAAAACCCACTTCCTTTCGTCTTCCCCTCTCCTTCCCTCTTTCCTGATGAGGCAACAGTTTGTTGCGAAAGCTTGAATTTTGTGACATATTTAATATGTCTGCTTGTGTCTGTATGTGTGGATGGATATGTGCGTGTGTGCGAGTGTATACCTGTCCTTTTTTCCCCCAAAGGTAAGTCTTTCCGCTCCCGGGATTGGAATGACTCCTTACCATCTCCCTTAAAACCCACTTCCTTTCGTCTTCCCCTCTCTTTCCCTCTTTCCTGATGAGGCAACAGTTTGTTGCGAAAGCTTGAATTTTGTGACATATTTAATATGTCTGCTTGTGTCTGTATGTGTGGATGGATATGTGCGTGTGTGCGAGTGTATACCTGTCCTTTTTTCCCCCAAAGGTAAGTCTTTCCGCTCCCGGGATTGGAATGACTCCTTACCCTCTCCCTTAAAACCCACTTCCTTTCGTCTTCCCCTCTCTTTCCCTCTTTCCTGATGAGGCAACAGTTTGTTGCGAAAGCTTGAATTTTGTGACATATTTAATATGTCTGCTTGTGTCTGTATGTGTGGATGGATATGTGCGTGTGTGCGAGTGTATACCTGTCCTTTTTTCCCCCAAAGGTAAGTCTTTCCGCTCCCGGGATTGCAATGACTCCTTACCCTCTCCCTTAAAACCCACTTCCTTTCGTCTTCCCCTCTCCTTCCCTCTTTCCTGATGAGGCAACAGTTTGTTGCGAAAGCTTGAATTTTGTGACATATTTAATATGTCTGCTTGTGTCTGTATGTGTGGATGGATATGTGCGTGTGTGCGAGTGTATACCTGTCCTTTTTTCCCCCAAAGGTAAGTCTTTCCGCTCACGGGATTGGAATGACTCCTTACCCTCTCCCTTAAAACCCACTTCCTTTCGTCTTCCCCTCTCTTTCCCTCTTTCCTGATGAGGCAACAGTTTGTTGCGAAAGCTTGAATTTTGTGACATATTTAATATGTCTGCTTGTGTCTGTATGTGTGGATGGATATGTACGTGTGTGCGAGTGTATACCTGTCCTTTTTTCCCCCAAAGGTAAGTCTTTCCGCTCCCGGGATTGGAATGACTCCTTACCCTTTCCCTTAAAACACACTTCCTTTCGTCTTCCCCTCTCCTTCCCTCTTTCCTGATGAGGCAACAGTTTGTTGCGAAAGCTTGAATTTTGTGACATATTTAATATGTCTGCTTGTGTCTGTATGTGTGGATGGATATGTGCGTGTGTGCGAGTGTATACCTGTCCTTTTTTCCCCCAAAGGTAAGTCTTTTCGCTCCCGAGATTGGAATGACTCCTTACCCTCTCCCTTAAAACCCACTTCCTTTCGTCTTCCCCTCTCCTTCCCTCTTTCCTGATGAGGCAACAGTTTGTTGCGAAAGCTTGAATTTTGTGACATATTTAATATGTCTGCTTGTGTCTGTATGTGTGGATGGATATGTGCGTGTGTGCGAGTGTATACCTGTCCTTTTTTCCCCCAAAGGTAAGTCTTTCCGCTCCCGGGATTGGAATGACTCCTTACCCTCTCCCTTAAAACCCACTTCTTTCGTCTTCCCCTCTCCTTCCCTCTTTCCTGATGAGGCAACAGTTTGTTGCGAATGCTTGAATTTTGTGACATATTTAGTATGTCTGCCTGTGTCTGTATGTGTGGATGGATATGTGCATGTGTGCGAGTGTATACCTGTCCTTTTTTCCTCCAAAGGTAAGTCTTTCCGCTCCCGGGATTGGAATGACTCCTTACCCTCTACCTTAAAACCCACTTCCTTTCGTCTTCCCCTCTCCTTCCCTCTTTCCTGATGAGGCAACAGTTTGTTGCGAAAGCTTGAATTTTGTGACATATTTAATATGTCTGCTTGTGTCTGTATGTGTGCATGGATATGTGCGTGTGTGCGAGTGTATACCTGTCCTTTTTTCCCCCAAAGGTAAGTCTTTCCGCTCCCGGGATTGGAATGACTCCTTACCCTCTCCCTTAAAACCCACTTCCTTTCGTCTTCCCCTCTCCTTCGCTCTTTCCTGATGAGGCAACAGTTTGTTGCGAAAGCTTGAATTTTGTGACATATTTAATATGTCTGCTTGTGTCTCTATGTGTGGATGGATATGTGCGTGTGTGCGAGTGTATACCTGTCCTTTTTTCCCCCAAAGGTAAGTCTTTTCGCTCCCGGGATTGGAATGACTCCTTACCCTCTCCCTTAAAACCCACTTCCTTTCGTCTTCCCCTCTCCTTCCCTCTTTCCTGATGAGGCAACAGTTTGTTGCGAAAGCTTGAATTTTGTGACATATTTAATATGTCTGCTTGTGTCTGTATGTGTGGATGGATATGTGCGTGTGTGCGACTGTATACCTGTCCTTTTTTCCCCCAAAGGTAAGTCTTTCCGCTCCCGGGATAGGAATGACTCCTTACCCTCTCCCTTAAAACCCACTTCCTTTCGTCTTCCCCTCTCCTTCCCTCTTTCCTGATGAGGCAACAGTTTGTTGCGAAAGCTTGAATTTTGTGACATATTTAATATGTCTGCTTGTGTCTGTATGTGTGGATGGATATGTGCGTGTGTGCGTGTGTACACCTGTCCTTTTTTCCCCCAAAGGTAAGTCTTTCCGCTCCCGGGATTGGAATGACTCCTTACCCTCTCCCTTAAAACCCACTTCCTTTCGTCTTCCCCTCTCCTTCCCTCTTTCCTGATGAGGCAACAGTTTGTTGCGAAAGCTTGAATTTTGTGACATATTTAATATGTCTGCTTGTGTCTGTATGTGTGGATGGATATGTGCGTGTGTGCGACTGTATACCTGTCCTTTTTTCCCCCAAAGGTAAGTCTTTCCGCTCCCGGGATTGGAATGACTCCTTACCCTCTCCCTTAAAACCCACTTCCTTTCGTCTTCCCCTCTCCTTCCCTCTTTCCTGATGAGGCAACAGTTTGTTGCGAAAGCTTGAATTTTGTGACATATTTAATGTGTCTGCTTGTGTCTGTATGTGTGGATGGATATGTGCGTGTGTGCGAGTGTATACCTGTCCTTTTTTCCCCCAAAGGTAAGTCTTTCCGCTCCCGGGATTGCAATGACTCCTTACCCTCTCCCTTAAAACCCACTTCCTTTCGTCTTCCCCTCTCCTTCCCTCTTTCCTGATGAGGCAACAGTTTGTTGCGAAAGCTTGAATTTTGTGACATATTTAATATATCTACTTGTGTCTGTATGTGTGGATGGATATGTGCGTGTGTGCGACTGTATACCTGTTCTTTCTTCCCCCAAAGGTAAGTCTTTCCGCTCCCGGGATTGGAATGACTCCTTACCCTCTCCCTTAAAACCCACTTCCTTTCGTCTTCCCCTCTCCTTCCCTCTTTCCTGATGAGGCAACAGTTTGTTGCGAAAGCTTGAATTTTGTGACATATTTAATATGTCTGCTTGTGTCTGTATGTGTGGATGGATATGTGCGTGTGTGCGAGTGTATACCTGTCCTTTTTTCCCCCAAAGGTAAGTCTTTCCGCTCCCGGGATTGGAATGACCCCTTACCCTCTCCCTTAAAACCCACTTCCTTTCGTCTTCCCCTCTCCTTCCCTCTTTCCTGATGAGGCAACAGTTTGTTGCGAAAGCTTGAATTTTGTGACATATTTAATATGTCTGCTTGTGTCTGAATGTGTGGATGGATATGTGCGTGTGTGCGAGTGTATACCTGTCCTTTTTTCCCCCAAAGGTAAGTCTTTCCGCTCCCGGGATTCGAATGACTCCTTACCCTCTCCCTTAAAACCCACTTCCTTTCGTCTTCCCCTCTCCTTCCCTCTTTCCTGATGAGGCAGCAGTCTGTTGCGAAAGCTTGAATTTTGTGACATATTTAATATGTCTGCTTGTGTCTGTATGTGTGGATGGATATGTGCGTGTGTGCGAGTGTATACCTGTCCTTTTTTCCCCCAAAGGTAAGTCTTTCCGCACCCGGGATTGGAATGACTCCTTACCCTCTCCCTTAAAACCCACTTCCTTTCGTCTTCCCCTCTCCTTCCCTCTTTCCTGATGAGGCAACAGTTTGTTGCGAATGCTTGAATTTTGTGACATATTTAATATGTCTGCTTGTGTCTGTATGTGTGGATGGATATGTGCGTGTGTGCGAGTGTATACCTGTCCTTTTTTCCCCCAAAGGTAAGTCTTTCCGCTCCCGGGATTGGAATGACTCCTTACCCTCTCCCTTAAAACCCACTTCCTTTCGTCTTCCCCTCTCCTTCCCTCTTTCCTGATGAGGCAACAGTTTGTTGCGAAAGCTTGAATTTTGTGACATATTTAATATGTCTGCTTGTGTCTGTATGTGTGGATGGATATGTGCGTGTGTGCGAGTGTATACCTCTCCTTTTTTCCCCCAAAGGTAAGTCTTTCCGCTCTCGGGATTGGAATGACTCCTTACCCTCTCCCTTAAAACCCACTTCCTTTCGTCTTCCCCTCTCCTTCCCTCTTTCCTGATGAGGCAACAGTTTGTTGCGAAAGCTTGAATTTTGTGACATATTTAATATGTCTGCTTGTGTCTGTATGTGTGGATGGATATGTGCGTGTGTGCGAGTGTATACCTGTCCTTTTTTCCCCCAAAGGTAAGTCTTTCCGCTCCCGGGATTGGAATGACTTCTTACCCTCTCCCTTAAAACCCACTTCCTTTCGTCTTCCCCTCTCCTTCCCTCTTTCCTGATGAGGCAACAGTTTGTTGCGAAAGCTTGAATTTTGTGACATATTTAATATGTCTGCTTGTGTCTGTATGTGTGGATGGATATGTGCGTGTGTGCGAGTGTATACCTGTCCTTTTTTCCCCCAAAGGTAAGTCTTTTCGCTCCCGGGATTGGAATGACTCCTTACCCTCTCCCTTAAAACCCACTTCCTTTCGTCTTCCCCTCTCCTTCCCTCTTTCCTGATGAGGCAACAGTTTGTTGCGAAAGCTTGAATTTTGTGACATATTTAATATGTCTGCTTGTGTCTGTATGTGTGGATGGATATGTGCGTGTGTGCGAGTGTATACCTGTCCTTTTTTCCCCCAAAGGTAAGTCTTTCGCTCCCGGGATTGGAATGACTCCTTACCCTCTACCTTAAAACCCACTTCCTTTCGTCTTCCCCTCTCCTTCCCTCTTTCCTGATGAGGCAACAGTTTGTTGCGAAAGCTTGAATTTTGTGACATATTTAATATGTCTGCTTGTGTCTGTATGTGTGCATGGATATGTGCGTGTGTGCGAGTGTATACCTGTCCTTTTTTCCCCCCAAAGGTAAGTCTTTCCGCTCCCGGGATTGGAATGACTCCTTACCCTCTCCCTTAAAACCCACTTCCTTTCATCTTCCGCCCTCCTTCCCTCTTTCATGATGAGGCAACAGTTTGTTGCGAAAGCTTGAATTTTGTGACATATTTAATATGTCTGCTTGTGTCTGTATGTGTGGATGGATATGTGCGTGTGTGCGACTGTATACCTGTCCTTTTTTCCCCCAAAGGTAAGTCTTTCCGCTCTCGGGATTGGAATGACTCTTTACCCTCTACCTGAAAACCCACTTCCTTTCGTCTTCCCCTCTCCTTCCCTCTTTCCTGATGAGGCAACAGTTTGTTGCGAAATCTTGAATTTTGTGACATATTTAATATGTCTGCTTGTGTCTGTATGTGTGCATGGATATGTGCGTGTGTGCGAGTGTATACCTATCCTTTTTTCCCCCAAAGGTAAGTCTTTCCGCTCCCGGGATTGGAATGACTCCTTACCCTCTCCCTTAAAACCCACTTCCTTTCATCTTCCCCTCTCCTTCCCTCTTTCATGATGAGGCAACAGTTTGTTGCGAAAGCTTGAATTTTGTGACATATTTAATATGTCTGCTTGTGTCTGTATGTGTGGATGGATATGTGCGTGTGTGCGAGTGTATACCTGTCCTTTTTTCCCCCAAAGGTAAGTCTTTCCGCTCCCGGGATTGGAATGACTCCTTACCCTCTCCCTTAAAACCCACTTCCTTTCGTCTTCCCCTCTCCTTCCCTCTTTCCTGATGAGGCAACAGTTTGTTGCGAAAGCTTGAATTTTGTGACATATTTAATATGTCTGCTTGTGTCTGTATGTGTGGATGGATATGTGCATGTGTGCGAGTGTATACCTGTCCTTTTTTCCCCCAAAGGTAAGTCTTTCCGCTCCCGGGATTGGAATGACTCCTTACCCTCTCCCTTAAAACCCACTTCCTTTCGTCTTCCCCTCTCCTTCCCTCTTTCCTGATGAGGCAACAGTTTGTTGCGAAAGCTTGAATTTTGTGACATATTTAATATGTCTGCTTGTGTCTGTATGTGTGGATGGATATGTGCGTGTGTGCGACTGTATACCTGTCCCTTTTTCCCCCAAAGGTAAGTCTTTCCGCTCCCGGGATTGGAATGACTCCTTACCCTCTCCCTTAAAACCCACTTCCTTTCGTCTTCCCCTCTCCTTCCCTCTTTCCTGATGAGGCAACAGTTTGTTGCGAAAGCTTGAATTTTGTGACATATTTAATATGTCTGCTTGTGTCTGTATGTGTGGATGGATATGTGCGTGTGTGCGAGTGTATACCTCTCCTTTTTTCCCCCAAAGGTAAGTCTTTCCGCTCCCGGGATTGGAATGACTCCTTACCCTCTCCCTTAAAACCCACTTCCTTTCGTCTTCCCCTCTCCTTCCCTCTTTCCTGATGAGGCAACAGTTTGTTGCGAACGCTTGAATTTTGTGACATATTTAATATGTCTGCTTGTGTCTGTATGTGTGGATGGATATGTGCGTGTGTGCGAGTGTATACCTGTCCTTTTCTCCCCCAAAGGTAAGTCTTTCCGCTCCCGGGATTGGAATGACTCCTTACCCTCTCCCTTAAAACCCACTTCCTTTCGTCTTCCCCTCTCCTTCCCTCTTTCCTGATGAGGCAACAGTTTGTTGCGAAAGCTTGAATTTTGTGACATATTTAATATGTCTGCTTGTGTCTCTATGTGTGGATGGATATGTGCGTGTGTGCGAGTGTATACCTGTCCTTTTTTCCCCCAAAGGTAAGTCTTTCCGCTCCCGGCATTGGAATGACTCCTTACCCTCTCCCTTAAAATCCACTTCCTTTCGTCTTCCCCTCTCCTTCCCTCTTTCCTGATGAGGCAACAGTTTGTTGCGAAAGCTTGAATTTTGTGACATATTTAATATGTCTGCTTGTGTCTGTATGTGTGGATGGATATGTGCGTGTGTGCGAGTGTATACCTGTCCTTTTTTCCCCCAAAGGTAAGTCTTTCCGCTCCCGGGATTGGAATGACTCCTTACCCTCTCCCTTAAAACCCACTTCCTTTCGTCTTCCCCTCTCCTTCCCTCTTTCCTGATGAGGCAACAGTTTGTTGCGAAAGCTTGAATTTTGTGACATATTTAATATGTCTGCTTGTGTCTGTATGTGTGGATGGATATGTGCATGTGTGCGAGTGTATACCTGTCCTTTTTTCCCCCAAAGGTAAGTCTTTCCGCTCCCGGGATTGGAATGACTCCTTACCCTCTCCCTTAAAACCCACTTCCTTTCGTCTTCCCCTCTCCTTCCCTCTTTCCTGATGAGGCAACAGTTTGTTGCGAAAGCTTGAATTTTGTGACATATTTAATATGTCTGCTTGTGTCTGTATGTGTGGATGGATATGTGCGTGTGTGCGACTGTATACCTGTCCCTTTTTCCCCCGAAGGTAAGTCTTTCCGCTCCCGGGATTGGAATGGCTCCTTACCCTCTCCCTTAAAACCCACTTCCTTTCGTCTTCCCCTCTCCTTCCCTCTTTCCTGATGAGGCAACAGTTTGTTGCGAAAGCTTGAATTTTGTGACATATTTAATATGTCTGCTTGTGTCTGAACGTGTGGATGGATATGTGCGTGTGTGCGAGTGTATACCTGTCCTTTTTTCCCCCAAAGGTAAGTCTTTCCGCTCCCGGGATTGGAATGACTCCTTACCCTCTCCCTTAAAACCCACTTCCTTTCGTCTTCCCCTCTCCTTCCCTCTTTCCTGATGAGGCAACAGTTTGTTGCGAAAGCTTGAATTTTGTGACATATTTAATATGTCTGCTTGTGTCTGTATGTGTGGATGGATATGTGCGTGTGTGCGAGTGTATACCTGTCCTTTTTTCCCCCAAAGGTAAGTCTTTCCGCTCCCGGGATTGGAATGACTCCTTACCCTCTCCCTTAAAACCCACATCCTTTCGTCTTCCCCTCTCCTTCCCTCTTTCCTGATGAGGCAACAGTTTGTTGCGAAAGCTTGAATTTTGTGACATATTTAATATGTCTGCTTGTGTCTGTATGTGTGGATGGATATGTGCGTGTGTGCAAGTGTATACCTCTCCTTTTTTCCCCCAAAGGTAAGTCTTTCCGCTCCCGGTATTGGAATGACTCCTTACCCTCTCCCTTAAAACCCACTTCCTTTCGTCTTCCCCTCTCCTTCCCTCTTTCCTGATGAGGCAACAGTTTGTTGCGAATGCTTGAATTTTGTGACATATTTAATATGTCTGCTTGTGTCTGTATGTGTGGATGGATATGTGCGTGTGTGCGAGTGTATACCTGTCCTTTTTTCCCCCAAAGGTAAGTCTTTCCGCTCCCGGGATTGGAATGACTCCTTACCCTCTCCCTTAAAACCCACTTCCTTTCATCTTCCCCTCTCCTTCCCTCTTTCCTGAAGAGGCAACAGTTTGTTGCGAAAGCTTGAATTTTGTGACATATTTAATATGTCTGCTTGTGTCTGTATGTGTGGATGGATATGTGCGTGTGTGCGAGTGTATACCTGTCCTTCTTTCCCCCAAAGGTAAGTCTTTCCGCTCCCGGGATTGGAATGACTCCTTACCCTCTCCCTTAAAACCCACTTCCTTTCGTCTTCCCCTCTCCTTCCCTCTTTCCTGATGAGGCAACAGTTTGTTGCGAAACCTTGAATTTTAGGACATATTTAATATGTCTGCTTGTGTCTATATGTGTGGATGGATATGTGCGTGTGTGCGACTGTATACCTGTCCTTTTTTCCCCCAAAGGTAAGTCTTTCCGAACCCGGGATTGGAATGACTCCTTACCCTCTCCCTTAAAACCCACTTCCTTTCGTCTTCCCCTCTCCTTCCCTCTTTCCTGATGAGGCAACAGTTTGTTGCGAAACCTTGAATTTTGTGACATATTTAATATGTCTGCTTGTGTCTGTATGTGTGGATGGATATGTGCATGTGTGCGAGTGTATACCTGTCCTTTTTTCCCCCAAAGGTAAGTCTTTCCGCTCCCGGGATTGGAATGACTCCTTACCCTCTCCCTTAAAACCCACTTCCTTTCGTCTTCCCCTCTCCTTCACTCTTTCCTGATGAGGCAACAGTTTGTTGCGAAAGCTTGAATTTTGTGACATATTTAATATGTCTGCTTGTGTCTGTATGTGTGGATGGATATGTGCGTGTGTGCGACTGTATACCTGTCCCTTTTTCCCCCAAAGGTAAGTCTTTCCGCTCCCGGGATTGGAATGACTCCTTACCCTCTCCCTTAAAACCCACTTCCTTTCGTCTTCCCCTCTCCTTTCCTCTTTCCTGATGAGGCAACAGTTTGTTGCGAAAGCTTGAATTTTGTGACATATTTAATATGTCTGCTTGTGTCTCTATGTGTGGATGGATATGTGCGTGTGTGCGAGTGTATACCTGTCCTTTTTTCCCCCAAAGGTAAGTCTTTCCGCTCCCGGGATTGGAATGACTCCTTACCCTCTCCCTTAAAACCCACTTCCTTTCGTCTTCACCTCTCCTTCCCTCTTTCCTGATGAGGCAACAGTTTGTTGCGAAAGCTTGAATTTTGTGACATATTTAATATGTCTGCTTGTGTCTGTATGTGTGGATGGATATGTGCGTGTGTGCGAGTGTATACCTGTCCTTTTTTCCCCCAAAGGTAAGTCTTTCCGCTCCCGGGATTGGAATGACTCCTTACCCTCTCCCTTAAAACCCACATCCTTTCGTCTTCCCCTCTCCTTCCCTCTTTCCTGATGAGGCAACAGTTTGTTGCGAAAGCTTGAATTTTGTGACATATTTAATATGTCTGCTTGTGTCTGTATGTGTGGATGGATATGTGCGTGTGTGCGAGTGTATACCTCTCCTTTTTTCCCCCAAAGGTAAGTCTTTCTGCTCCCGGTATTGGAATGACTCCTTACCCTCTCCCTTAAAACCCACTTCCTTTCGTCTTCCCCTCTCCTTCCCTCTTTCCTGATGAGGCAACAGTTTGTTGCGAATGCTTGAATTTTGTGACATATTTATTATGTCTGCTTGTGTCTGTATGTGTGGATGGATATGTGCGTGTGTGCGAGTGTATACCTGTCCTTTTTTCCCCCAAAGGTAAGTCTTTCCGCTCCCGGGATTGGAATGACTCCTTACCCTCTCCCTTAAAACCCACTTCCTTTCATCTTCCCCTCTCCTTCCCTCTTTCCTGAAGAGGCAACAGTTTGTTGCGAAAGCTTGAATTTTGTGACATATTTAATATGTCTGCTTGTGTCTGTATGTGTGGATGGATATGTGCGTGTGTGCGAGTGTATACCTGTCCTTTTTTCCCCCAAAGGTAAGTCTTTCCGCTCCCGGGATTGGAATGACTCCTTACCCTCTCCCTTAAAACCCACTTCCTTTCGTCTTCCCCTCTCCTTCCCTCTTTCCTGATGAGGCAACAGTTTGTTGCGAAAGCTTGAATTTTGTGACATATTTAATATGTCTGCTTGTGTCTCTATGTGTGGATGGATATGTGCGTGTGTGCGAGTGTATACCTGTCCTTTTTTCCCCCAAAGGTAAGTCTTTCCGCTCCCGGGATTGGAATGACTCCTTACCATCTCCCTTAAAACCCACTTCCTTTCGTCTTCCCCTCTCCTTCCCTCTTTCCTGATGAGGCAACAGTTTGTTGCGAAAGCTTGAATTTTGTGACATATTTAATATGTCTGCTTGTGTCTGTATGTGTGGATGGATATGGCGTGTGTGCGAGTGTACACCTGTCCTTTTTTCCCCCAAAGGTAAGTCTTTCCACTCCCGGGATTGGAATGACTCCTTACCCTCTCCCTTAAAACCCACATCCTTTCGTCTTCCCCTCTCCTTCCCTCTTTCCTGATGAGGCAACAGTTTGTTGCGAAGGCTTGAATTTTGTGACATATTTAATATGTCTGCTTGTGTCTGTATGTGTGGATGGATATGTGCGTGTGTGCGAGTGTATACCTCTCCTTTTTTCCCCCAAAGGTAAGTCTTCCGCTCCCGGGATTGGAATGACTCCTTACCCTCTCCCTTAAAACCCACTTCCTTTCGTCTTCCCCTCTCCTTCCCTCTTTCCTGATGAGGCAACAGTTTGTTGCGAAAGCTTGAATTTTGTGACATATTTAATATGTCTGCTTGTGTCTGTATGTGTGGATGGATATGTGCGTGTGTGCGAGTGTATACCTGTCCTTTTTTCCCCCAAAGGTAAGTCTTTCCGCTCCCGGGATTGGAATGACTCCTTACCCTCTCCCTTAAAACCCACTTCCTTTCGTCTTCCCCTCTCCTTCCCTCTCTCCTGATGAGGCAACAGTTTGTTGCGAAAGCTTGAATTTTGTGACATATTTAATATGTCTGCTTGTGTCTGTATGTGTGGACGGATATGTGCGTGTGTGCGAGTGTATACCTGTCCTTTTTTCCCCCAAAGGTAAGTCTTTCCGCTCCCGGGATTGGAATGACTCCTTACCCTCTCCCTTAAAACCCACTTCCTTTCGTCTTCCCCTCTCCTTCCATCTTTCCTGATGAGGCAACAGTTTGTTGCGAAAGCTTGAATTTTGTGACATATTTAATATGTCTGCTTGTGTCTCTATGTGTGGATGGATATGTGCGTGTGTGCGAGTGTATACCTGTCCTTTTTTCCCCCAAAGGTAAGTCTTTCCGCTCCCGGCATTGGAATGACTCCTTACCCTCTCCCTTAAAATCCACTTCCTTTCGTCTTCCCCTCTCCTTCCCTCTTTCCTGATGAGGCAACAGTTTGTTGCGAAAGCTTGAATTTTGTGACATATTTAATATGTCTGCTTGTGTCTGTATGTGTGGATGGATATGTGCGTGTGTGCGAGTGTATACCTGTCCTTTTTTCCCCCAAAGGTAAGTGTTTCCGCTCCCGGGATTGGAATGACTCCTTACCCTCTCCCTTAAAACCCACTTCCTTTCGTCTTCCCCTCTCCTTCCCTCTTTCCTGATGAGGCAACAGTTTGTTGCGAAAGCTTGAATTTTGTGACATATTTAATATGTCTGCTTGTGTCTGTATGTGTGGATGGATATGTGCATGTGTGCGAGTGTATACCTGTCCTTTTTTCCCCCAAAGGTAAGTCTTTCCGCTCCCGGGATTGGAATGACTCCTTACCCTCTCCCTTAAAACCCACTTCCTTTCGTCTTCCCCTCTCCTTCCCTCTTTCCTGATGAGGCAACAGTTTGTTGCGAAAGCTTGAATTTTGTGACATATTTAATATGTCTGCTTGTGTCTGTATGTGTGGATGGATATGTGCGTGTGTGCGACTGTATACCGGTCCCTTTTTCCCCCAAAGGTAAGTCTTTCCGCTCCCGGGATTGGAATGACTCCTTACCCTCTCCCTTAAAACCCACTTCCTTTCGTCTTCCCCGCTCCTTCCCTCTCTCCTGATGAGGCAACAGTTTGTTGCGAAAGCTTGAATTTTGTGACATATTTAAAATGTCTGCTTGTGTCTGTATGTGTGGATGGATATGTACGTGTGTGCGAGTGTATACCTGTCCTTTTTTCCCCCAAAGGTAAGTCTTTCCGCTCCCGGGATTGGAATGACTCCTTACCCTCTCCCTTAAAACCCACTTCCTTTCGTCTTCCCCTCTCCTTCCCTCTTTCCTGATGAGGCAACAGTTTGTTGCGAAAGCTTGAATTTTGTGACATATTTAATATGTCTGCTTGTGTCTGTATGTGTGGATGGATATGTGCGTGTGTGCGACTGTATACCTGTCCCTTTTTCCCCCAAAGGTAAGTCTTTCCGCTCCCGGGATTGGAATGACTCCTTACCCTCTCCCTTAAAACCCACTTCCTTTCGTCTTCCCCTCTCCTTCCCTCTCTCCTGATGAGGCAACAGTTTGTTGCGAAAGCTTGAATTTTGTGACATATTTAATATGTCTGCTTGTGTCTCTATGTGTGGATGGATATGTGCGTGTGTGCGAGTGTATACCTGTCCTTTTTTCCCCCAAAGGTAAGTCTTTCCGCTCCCGGGATTGGAATGACTCCTTACCCTCTCCCTTAAAACCCACTTCCTTTCGTCTTCCCCTCTCCTTCCCTCTTTCCTGATGAGGCAACAGTTTGTTGCGAAAGCTTGAATTTTGTGACATATTTAATATGTCTGCTTGTGTCTGTATGTGTGGATGGATATGGCGTGTGTGCGAGTGTATACCTGTCCTTTTTTCCCCCAAAGGTAAGTCTTTCCACTCCCGGGATTGGAATGACTCCTTACCCTCTCCCTTAAAACCCACATCCTTTCGTCTTCCCCTCTCCTTCCCTCTTTCCTGATGAGGCAACAGTTTGTTGCGAAGGCTTGAATTTTGTGACATATTTAATATGTCTGCTTGTGTCTGTATGTGTGGATGGATATGTGCGTGTGTGCGAGTGTATACCTCTCCTTTTTTCCCCCAAAGGTAAGTCTTCCGCTCCCGGGATTGGAATGACTCCTTACCCTCTCCCTTAAAACCCACTTCCTTTCGTCTTCCCCTCTCCTTCCCTCTTTCCTGATGAGGCAACAGTTTGTTGCGAAAGCTTGAATTTTGTGACATATTTAATATGTCTGCTTGTGTCTGTATGTGTGGATGGATATGTGCGTGTGTGCGAGTGTATACCTGTCCTTTTTTCCCCCAAAGGTAAGTCTTTCCGCTCCCGGGATTGGAATGACTCCTTACCCTCTCCCTTAAAACCCACTTCCTTTCGTCTTCCCCTCTCCTTCCCTCTCTCCTGATGAGGCAACAGTTTGTTGCGAAAGCTTGAATTTTGTGACATATTTAATATGTCTGCTTGTGTCTGTATGTGTGGACGGATATGTGCGTGTGTGCGAGTGTATACCTGTCCTTTTTTCCCCCAAAGGTAAGTCTTTCCGCTCCCGGGATTGGAATGACTCCTTACCCTCTCCCTTAAAACCCACTTCCTTTCGTCTTCCCCTCTCCTTCCATCTTTCCTGATGAGGCAACAGTTTGTTGCGAAAGCTTGAATTTTGTGACATATTTAATATGTCTGCTTGTGTCTCTATGTGTGGATGGATATGTGCGTGTGTGCGAGTGTATACCTGTCCTTTTTTCCCCCAAAGGTAAGTCTTTCCGCTCCCGGCATTGGAATGACTCCTTACCCTCTCCCTTAAAATCCACTTCCTTTCGTCTTCCCCTCTCCTTCCCTCTTTCCTGATGAGGCAACAGTTTGTTGCGAAAGCTTGAATTTTGTGACATATTTAATATGTCTGCTTGTGTCTGTATGTGTGGATGGATATGTGCGTGTGTGCGAGTGTATACCTGTCCTTTTTTCCCCCAAAGGTAAGTGTTTCCGCTCCCGGGATTGGAATGACTCCTTACCCTCTCCCTTAAAACCCACTTCCTTTCGTCTTCCCCTCTCCTTCCCTCTTTCCTGATGAGGCAACAGTTTGTTGCGAAAGCTTGAATTTTGTGACATATTTAATATGTCTGCTTGTGTCTGTATGTGTGGATGGATATGTGCATGTGTGCGAGTGTATACCTGTCCTTTTTTCCCCCAAAGGTAAGTCTTTCCGCTCCCGGGATTGGAATGACTCCTTACCCTCTCCCTTAAAACCCACTTCCTTTCGTCTTCCCCTCTCCTTCCCTCTTTCCTGATGAGGCAACAGTTTGTTGCGAAAGCTTGAATTTTGTGACATATTTAATATGTCTGCTTGTGTCTGTATGTGTGGATGGATATGTGCGTGTGTGCGACTGTATACCTGTCCCTTTTTCCCCCAAAGGTAAGTCTTTCCGCTCCCGGGATTGGAATGACTCCTTACCCTCTCCCTTAAAACCCACTTCCTTTCGTCTTCCCCTCTCCTTCCCTCTCTCCTGATGAGGCAACAGTTTGTTGCGAAAGCTTGAATTTTGTGACATATTTAAAATGTCTGCTTGTGTCTGTATGTGTGGATGGATATGTGCGTGTGTGCGAGTGTATACCTGTCCTTTTTTCCCCCAAAGGTAAGTCTTTCCGCTCCCGGGATTGGAATGACTCCTTACCCTCTCCCTTAAAACCCACTTCCTTTCGTCTTCCCCTCTCCTTCCCTCTTTCCTGATGAGGCAACAGTTTGTTGCGAAAGCTTGAATTTTGTGACATATTTAATATGTCTGCTTGTGTCTGTATGTGTGGATGGATATGTGCGTGTGTGCGACTGTATACCTGTCCCTTTTTCCCCCAAAGGTAAGTCTTTCCGCTCCCGGGATTGGAATGACTCCTTACCCTCTCCCTTAAAACCCACTTCCTTTCGTCTTCCCCTCTCCTTCCCTCTCTCCTGATGAGGCAACAGTTTGTTGCGAAAGCTTGAATTTTGTGACATATTTAAAATGTCTGCTTGTGTCTCTATGTGTGGATGGATATGTGCGTGTGTGCGAGTGTATACCTGTCCTTTTTTCCCCCAAAGGTAAGTCTTTCCGCTCCCGGGATTGGAATGACTCCTTACCCTCTCCCTTAAAACCCACTTCCTTTCGTCTTCCCCTCTCCTTCCCTCTTTCCTGATGAGGCAACAGTTTGTTGCGAAAGCTTGAATTTTGTGACATATTTAATATGTCTGCTTGTGTCTGTATGTGTGGATGGATATGTGCGTGTGTGCGAGTGTATACCTGTCCTTTTTTCCCCCAAAGGTAAGTCTTTCCGCTCCCGGGATTGGAATGACTCCTTACCCTCTCCCTTAAAACCCACATCCTTTCGTCTTCCCCTCTCCTTCCCTCTTTCCTGATGAGGCAACAGTTTGTTGCGAAAGCTTGAATTTTGTGACATATTTAATATGTCTGCTTGTGTCTGTATGTGTGGATGGATATGTGCGTGTGTGCGAGTGTATACCTCTCCTTTTTTCCCCCAAAGGTAAGTCTTTCCGCTCCCGGGATTGGAATGACTCCTTACCCTCTCCCTTAAAACCCACTTCCTTTCGTCTTCCCCTCTCCTTCCCTCTTTCCTGATGAGGCAACAGTTTGTTGCGAATGCTTGAATTTTGTGACATATTTAATATGTCTGCTTGTGTCTGTATGTGTGGATGGATATGTGCGTGTGTGCGAGTGTATACCTGTCCTTTTTTCCCCCAAAGGTAAGTCTTTCCGCTCCCGGGATTGGAATGACTCCTTACCCTCTCCCTTAAAACCCACTTCCTTTCGTCTTCCCCTCTCCTTCCCTCTTTCCTGATGAGGCAACAGTTTGTTGCGAAAGCTTGAATTTTGTGACATATTTAATATGTCTGCTTGTGTCTGTATGTGTGGATGGATATGTGCGTGTGTGCGACTGTATACCTGTCCCTTTTTCCCCCAAAGGTAAGTCTTTCCGCTCCCGGGATTGGAATGACTCCTTACCCTCTCCCTTAAAACCCACTTCCTTTCGTCTTCCCCTCTCCTTCCCTCTCTCCTGATGAGGCAACAGTTTGTTGCGAAAGCTTGAATTTTGTGACATATTTAAAATGTCTGCTTGTGTCTGTATGTGTGGATGGATATGTGCGTGTGTGCGAGTGTATACCTCTCCTTTTTTCCCCCAAAGGTAAGTCTTCCGCTCCCGGGATTGGAATAACTCCTTACCCTCTCCCTTAAAACCCACTTCCTTTCGTCTTCCCCTCTCCTTCCCTCTTTCCTGATGAGGCAACAGTTTGTTGCGAAAGCTTGAATTTTGTGACATATTTAATATGTCTGCTTGTGTCTGTATGTGTGGATGGATATGTGCGTGTGTGCGAGTGTATACCTGTCCTTCTTACCCCCAAAGGTAAGTCTTTCCGCTCCCGGGATTGGAATGACTCCTTACCCTCTCCCTTAAAACCCACTTCCTTTCGTCTTCCCCTCTCCTTCACTCTTTCCTGATGAGGCAACAGTTTGTTGCGAAAGCTTGAATTTTGTGACATATTTAATATGTCTGCTTGTGTCTGTATGTGTGGATGGATATGTGCGTGTGTGCGACTGTATACCTGTCCCTTTTTCCCCCAAAGGTAAGTCTTTCCGCTCCCGGGATTGGAATGACTCCTTACCCTCTCCCTTAAAACCCACTTCCTTTCGTCTTCCCCTCTCCTTCCCTCTTTCCTGATGAGGCAACAGTTTGTTGCGAAAGCTTGAATTTTGTGACATATTTAATATGTCTGCTTGTGTCTGTATGTGTGGATGGATATGTGCGTGTGTGCGAGTGTATACCTCTCCTTTTTTCCCCCAAAGGTAAGTCTTTCCGCTCCCGGGATTGGAATGACTCCTTACCCTCTCCCTTAAAACCCACTTCCTTTCGTCTTCCCCTCTCCTTCCCTCTTTCCTGATGAGGCAACAGTTTGTTGCGAATGCTTGAATTTTGTGACATATTTAATATGTCTGCTTGTGTCTGTATGTGTGGATGGATATGTGCGTGTGTGCGAGTGTATACCTGTCCTTTTTTCCCCCAAAGGTAAGTCTTTCCGCTCCCGGGATTGGAATGACTCCTTACCCTCTCCCTTAAAACCCACTTCCTTTCGTCTTCCCCTCTCCTTCCCTCTTTCCTGATGAGGCAACAGTTTGTTGCGAAAGCTTGAATTTTGTGACATATTTAATATGTCTGCTTGTGTCTGTATGTGTGGATGGATATGTGCGTGTGTGCGAGTGTATACCTGTCCTTTTTTCCCCCAAAGGTAAGTGTTTCCGCTCCCGGGATTGGAATGACTCCTTACCCTCTCCCTTAAAACCCACATCCTTTCGTCTTCCCCTCTCCTTCCCTCTTTCCTGATGAGGCAACAGTTTGTTGCGAAAGCTTGAATTTTGTGACATATTTAATATGTCTGCTTGTGTCTGTATGTGTGGATGGATATGTGCGTGTGTGCGAGTGTATACCTCTCCTTTTTTCCCCCAAAGGTAAGTCTTCCGCTCCCGGGATTGGAATGACTCCTTACCCTCTCCCTTAAAACCCACTTCCTTTCGTCTTCCCCTCTCCTTCCCTCTTTCCTGATGAGGCAACAGTTTGTTGCGAAAGCTTGAATTTTGTGACATATTTAATATGTCTGCTTGTGTCTGTATGTGTGGATGGATATGTGCGTGTGTGCGAGTGTATACCTGTCCTTCTTTCCCCCAAAGGTAAGTCTTTCCGCTCCCGGGATTGGAATGACTCCTTACCCTCTCCCTTAAAACCCACTTCCTTTCGTCTTCCCCTCTCCTTCACTCTTTCCTGATGAGGCAACAGTTTGTTGCGAAAGCTTGAATTTTGTGACATATTTAATATGTCTGCTTGTGTCTGTATGTGTGGATGGATATGTGCGTGTGTGCGACTGTATACCTGTCCCTTTTTCCCCCAAAGGTAAGTCTTTCCGCTCCCGGGATTGGAATGACTCCTTACCCTCTCCCTTAAAACCCACTTCCTTTCGTCTTCCCCTCTCCTTCCCTCTTTCCTGATGAGGCAACAGTTTGTTGCGAAGGCTTGAATTTTGTGACATATTTAATATGTCTGCTTGTGTCTGTATGTGTGGACGGATATGTGCGTGTGTGCGAGTGTATACCTGTCCTTTTTTCCCCCAAAGGTAAGTCTTTCCGCTCCCGGGATTGGAATGACTCCTTACCCTCTCCCTTAAAACCCACTTCCTTTCGTCTTCACCTCTCCTTCCCTCTTTCCTGATGAGGCAACAGTTTGTTGCGAAAGCTTGAATTTTGTGACATATTTAATATGTCTGCTTGTGTCTGTATGTGTGGATGGATATGTGCGTGTGTGCGAGTGTATACCTGTCCTTTTTTCCCCCAAAGGTAAGTCTTTCCGCTCCCGGGATTGGAATGACTCCTTACCCTCTCCCTTAAAACCCACATCCTTTCGTCTTCCCCTCTCCTTCCCTCTTTCCTGATGAGGCAACAGTTTGTTGCGAAAGCTTGAATTTTGTGACATATTTAATATGTCTGCTTGTGTCTGTATGTGTGGATGGATATGTGCGTGTGTGCGAGTGTAT
Source organism: Schistocerca americana (assembly GCF_021461395.2). Lineage (NCBI taxonomy): Eukaryota > Metazoa > Arthropoda > Insecta > Orthoptera > Acrididae > Schistocerca > Schistocerca americana. The sequence continues at coordinate 146,498,968 of NC_060129.1, read as the reverse complement.
ACCTCTCCTTTTTTCCCCCAAAGGTAAGTCTTTCTGCTCCCGGTATTGGAATGACTCCTTACCCTCTCCCTTAAAACCCACTTCCTTTCGTCTTCCCCTCTCCTTCCCTCTTTCCTGATGAGGCAACAGTTTGTTGCGAATGCTTGAATTTTGTGACATATTTATTATGTCAGCTTGTGTCTGTATGTGTGGATGGATATGTGCGTGTGTGCGAGTGTATACCTGTCCTTTTTTCCCCCAAAGGTAAGTCTTTCCGCTCCCGGGATTGGAATGACTCCTTACCCTCTCCCTTAAAACCCACTTCCTTTCATCTTCCCCTCTCCTTCCCTCTTTCCTGAAGAGGCAACAGTTTGTTGCGAAAGCTTGAATTTTGTGACATATTTAATATGTCTGCTTGTGTCTGTATGTGTGGATGGATATGTGCGTGTGTGCGAGTGTATACCTGTCCTTTTTTCCCCCAAAGGTAAGTCTTTCCGCTCCCGGGATTGGAATGACTCCTTACCCTCTCCCTTAAAACCCACTTCCTTTCGTCTTCCCCTCTCCTTCCCTCTTTCCTGATGAGGCAACAGTTTGTTGCGAAAGCTTGAATTTTGTGACATATTTAATATGTCTGCTTGTGTCTGTATGTGTGGATGGATATGTGCGTGTGTGCGAGTGTATACCTGTCCTTTTTTCCCCCAAAGGTAAGTCTTTCCGCTCCCGGGATTGGAATGACTCCTTACCCTCTCCCTTAAAACCCACTTCCTTTCGTCTTCCCCTCTCCTTCCCTCTTTCCTGATGAGGCAACAGTTTGTTGCGAAAGCTTGAATTTTGTGACATATTTAATATGTCTGCTTGTGTCTGTATGTGTGGATGGATATGTGCGTGTGTGCGAGTGTATACCTGTCCTTTTTTCCCCCAAAGGTAAGTGTTTCCGCTCCCGGGATTGGAATGACTCCTTACCCTCTCCCTTAAAACCCACATCCTTTCGTCTTCCCCTCTCCTTCCCTCTTTCCTGATGAGGCAACAGTTTGTTGCGAAAGCTTGAATTTTGTGACATATTTAATATGTCTGCTTGTGTCTGTATGTGTGGATGGATATGTGCGTGTGTGCGAGTGTATACCTCTCCTTTTTTCCCCCAAAGGTAAGTCTTCCGCTCCCGGGATTGGAATGACTCCTTACCCTCTCCCTTAAAACCCACTTCCTTTCGTCTTCCCCTCTCCTTCCCTCTTTCCTGATGAGGCAACAGTTTGTTGCGAAAGCTTGAATTTTGTGACATATTTAATATGTCTGCTTGTGTCTGTATGTGTGGATGGATATGTGCGTGTGTGCGAGTGTATACCTGTCCTTTTTTCCCCCAAAGGTAAGTCTTTCCGCTCCCGGGATTGGAATGACTCCTTACCCTCTCCCTTAAAACCCACTTCCTTTCGTCTTCCCCTCTCCTTCCCTCTTTCCTGATGAGGCAACAGTTTGTTGCGAAAGCTTGAATTTTGTGACATATTTAATATGTCTGCTTGTGTCTGTATGTGTGGACGGATATGTGCGTGTGTGCGAGTGTATACCTGTCCTTTTTTCCCCCAAAGGTAAGTCTTTCCGCTCCCGGGATTGGAATGACTCCTTACCCTCTCCCTTAAAACCCACTTCCTTTCGTCTTCCCCTCTCCTTCCCTCTTTCCTGATGAGGCAACAGTTTGTTGCGAAAGCTTGAATTTTGTGACATATTTAATATGTCTGCTTGTGTCTCTATGTGTGGATGGATATGTGCGTGTGTGCGAGTGTATACCTGTCCTTTTTTCCCCCAAAGGTAAGTCTTTCCGCTCCCGGCATTGGAATGACTCCTTACCCTCTCCCTTAAAATCCACTTCCTTTCGTCTTCCCCTCTCCTTCCCTCTTTCCTGATGAGGCAACAGTTTGTTGCGAAAGCTTGAATTTTGTGACATATTTAATATGTCTGCTTGTGTCTGTATGTGTGGATGGATATGTGCGTGTGTGCGAGTGTATACCTGTCCTTTTTTCCCCCAAAGGTAAGTCTTTCCGCTCCCGGGATTGGAATGACTCCTTACCCTCTCCCTTAAAACCCACTTCCTTTCGTCTTCCCCTCTCCTTCCCTCTTTCCTGATGAGGCAACAGTTTGTTGCGAAAGCTTGAATTTTGTGACATATTTAATATGTCTGCTTGTGTCTGTACGTGTGGATGGATATGTGCATGTGTGCGAGTGTATACCTGTCCTTTTTTCCCCCAAAGGTAAGTCTTTCCGCTCCCGGGATTGGATTGACTCCTTACCCTCTCCCTTAAAACCCACTTCCTTTCGTCTTCCCCTCTCCTTCCCTCTTTCCTGATGAGGCAACAGTTTGTTGCGAAAGCTTGAATTTTGTGACATATTTAATATGTCTGCTTGTGTCTGTATGTGTGGATGGATATGTGCGTGTGTGCGACTGTATACCTGTCCCTTTTTCCCCCAAAGGTAAGTCTTTCCGCTCCCGGGATTGGAATGACTCCTTACCCTCTCCCTTAAAACCCACTTCCTTTCGTCTTCCCCTCTCCTTCCCTCTCTCCTGATGAGGCAACAGTTTGTTGCGAAAGCTTGAATTTTGTGACATATTTAAAATGTCTGCTTGTGTCTCTATGTGTGGATGGATATGTGCGTGTGTGCGAGTGTATACCTGTCCTTTTTTCCCCCAAAGGTAAGTCTTTCCGCTCCCGGGATTGGAATGACTCCTTACCCTCTCCCTTAAAACCCACTTCCTTTCGTCTTCCCCTCTCCTTCCCTCTTTCCTGATGAGGCAACAGTTTGTTGCGAAAGCTTGAATTTTGTGACATATTTAATATGTCTGCTTGTGTCTGTATGTGTGGATGGATATGTGCGTGTGTGCGAGTGTATACCTGTCCTTTTTTCCCCTAAAGGTAAGTCTTTCCGCTCCCGGGATTGGAATGACTCCTTACCCTCTCCCTTAAAACCCACATCCTTTCGTCTTCCCCTCTCCTTCCCTCTTTCCTGATGAGGCAACAGTTTGTTGCGAAAGCTTGAATTTTGTGACATATTTAATATGTCTGCTTGTGTCTGTATGTGTGGATGGATATGTGCGTGTGTGCGAGTGTATACCTCTCCTTTTTTCCCCCAAAGGTAAGTCTTTCCGCTCCCGGGATTGGAATGACTCCTTACCCTCTCCCTTAAAACCCACTTCCTTTCGTCTTCCCCTCTCCTTCCCTCTTTCCTGATGAGGCAACAGTTTGTTGCGAATGCTTGAATTTTGTGACATATTTAATATGTCTGCTTGTGTCTGTATGTGTGGATGGATATGTGCGTGTGTGCGAGTGTATACCTGTCCTTTTTTCCCCCAAAGGTAAGTCTTTCCGCTCCCGGGATTGGAATGACTCCTTACCCTCTCCCTTAAAACCCACTTCCTTTCATCTTCCCCTCTCCTTCATTCTATCCTGAAGAGGCAACAGTTTGTTGCGAAAGCTTGAATTTTGTGACATATTTAATATGTCTGCTTGTGTCAGTATGTGTGGATGGATATGTGCGTGTGTGCGACTGTATACCTGTCCTTTTTTCCCCCAAAGGTAAGTCTTTCCGCTCCCGGGATTGGAATGACTCCTTATCCTCTCCCTTAAAACCCACTTCCTTTCGTCTTCCCCTCTCCTTCCCTCTTTCCTGATGAGGCAACAGTTTGTTGCGAAAGCTAGAATTTTGTGACATATTTAATATGTCTGCTTGTGTCTGTATGTGTGGATGGATATGTGCGTGTGTGCGAGTGTATACCTGTCCTTTTTTCCCCCAAAGGTAAGTCTTTCCGCTCCCGGGATTGGAATGACCCCTTACCCTCTCCCTTAAAACCCACTTCCTTTCGTCTTCCCCTCTCCTTCCCTCTTTCCTGATGAGGCAACAGTTTGTTGCGAAACCTTGAATTTTGTGACATATTTAATGTGTCTGCTTGTGTCTGTATGTGTGGATGGATATGTGCGTGTGTGCGAGTGTATACCTGTCCTTCTTTCCCCCAAAGGTAAGTCTTTCCGCTCCCGGGATTGGAATGACTCCTTACCCTCTCCCTTAAAACCCACTTCCTTTCGTCTTCCCCTCTCCTTCCCTCTTTCCTGATGAGGCAACAGTTTGTTGCGAAAGCTTGAATTTTGTGACATATTTAATATGTCTGCTTGTGTCTGAATGTGTGGATGGATATGTGCGTGAGTGCGAGTGTATACCTGTCCTTTTTTCCCCCAAAGGTAAGTCTTTCCGCTCCCGGGATTGGAATGACTCCTTACCCTCTCCCTTAAAACCCACTTCCTTTCGTCTTCCCCTCTCCTTCCCTCTTTCCTGATGAGGCAACAGTCTGTTGCGAAAGCTTGAATTTTGTGACATATTTAATATGTCGGCTTGTGTCTGTATGTGTGGATGGATATGTGCGTGTGTGCGAGTGTATACATGTCCTTTTTTCCCCCAAAGGTAAGTCTTTCCGCACCCGCGATTGGAATGACTCCTTACCCTCTCCCTTAAAACCCACTTCCTTTCGTCTTCCCCTCTCCTTCCCTCTTTCCTGATGAGGTAACAGATTATTGCGAAAGCTTGAATTTTGTGACATATTTAATATGTCTGCTTGTGTCTGTATGTGTGCATGGATATGTGCGTGTGTGCGAGTGTATACCTGTCCTTTTTTCCCCCAAAGGTAAGTCTTTCCGCTCCCGGGATTGGAATGACTCCTTACCCTCTCCCTTAAAACCCACTTCCTTTCGTCTTCCCCTCTCCTTCCCTCTTTCCTGATGAGGCCACAGTTTGTTGCGAAAGCTTGAATTTTGTGACATATTTAATATGTCTGCTTGTGTCTGAATGTGTGGATGGATATGTGCGTGTGTGCGAGTGTATACCTGTCCTTTTTTCCCCCAAAGGTAAGTCTTTCCGCTCCCGGGATTGGAATGACTCCATACCCTCTCCATTAAAACCCACTTCCTTTCGTCTTCCCCTCTCCTTCCCTCTTTCCTGATGAGGCAACAGTTTGTTGCGAAAGCTTGAATTTTGTGACATATTTAATATGTCTGCTTGTGTCTGAATGTGTGGATGGATATGTGCGTGTGTGCGAGTGTATACCTGTCCTTTTTTCCCCCAAAGGTAAGTCTTTCCGCTCCCGGGATTGGAATGACTCCTTACCCTCTCCCTTAAAACCCACTTCCTTTCGTCTTCCCCTCTCTTTCCCTCTTTCCTGATGAGGCAACAGTTTGTTGCGAAAGCTTGAATTTTGTGACATATTTAATATGTCTGCTTGTGTCTGTATGTGTGCATGGATATGTGCGTGTGTGTGAGTGTATACCTGTCCTTTTTTCCCCCAAAGGTAAGACTTTCCGCAACCGGGATTGGAATGACTCCTTACCCTCTCCCTTAAAACCCACTTCCTTTCGTCTTCCCCTCTCCTTCCCTCTTTCCTGATGAGGCAACAGTTTGTTGCAAAAGCTTGAATTTTGTGACATATTTAATATGTCTGCTTGTGTCTGTATGTGTGGATGGATATGTGCGTGTGTGCGAGTGTATACCTGTCCTTTTTTCCCCCAAAGATAAGTCTTTCCGCTCCCGGGATTGGAATGACTCCTTACCCTCTCCCTTAAAACCCACTTCCTTTCGTCTTCCCCTCTCCTTCCCTCTTTCCTGATGAGGCAACACTTTGTTGCGAAAGCTTGAATTTTGTGACATATTTAATATGTCTGCTTGTGTCTGTATGTGTGGATGGATATGTGCGTGTGTGCGAGTGTATACCTGTCCTTTTTTCCCCCAAAGGTAAGTCTTTCCGCTCCCGGGATTGGAATGACTCCTTACCCTCTCCCTTAAAACCCACTTCCTTTCGTCTTCCCCTCTCCTTCCCTCTTTCCTGATGAGGCAACAGTTTGGTGCGAAAGCTTGAATTTTGTGACATATTTAATGTGTCTGCTTGTGTCTGTATGTGTGGATGGATATGTGCGTGTGTGCGAGTGTATACCTGTCCTTTTTTCCCCCAAAGGTAAGTCTTTCCGCTCCCGGGATTGGAATGACTCCTTACCCTCTCCCTTAAAACCCACTTCCTTTCGTCTTCCCCTCTCCTTCCCTCTTTCCTGATGAGGCAACAGTTTGTTGCGAAAGCTTGAATTTTGTGACATATTTAATATGTCTGCTTGTGTCTGAATGTGTGCATGGATATGTGCGTGTGTGCGAGTGTATACCTGTCCTTTTTTCCCCCAAAGGTAAGTCTTTCCGCTCCCGGGATTGGAATGACTCCTTACCCTCTCCCTTAAAACCCACTTCCTTTCGTCTTCCCCTCTCCTTCCCTCTTTCCTGATGAGGCAACAGTTTGTTGCGAAAGCTTGAATTTTGTGACATATTTAATATGTCTGCTTGTGTCTGTATGTGTGGATGGATATGTGCGTGTGTGCGAGTGTATACCTGTCCTTTTTTCCCCCAAAGGTAAGTCTTTCCGCTCCCGGGATTGGAATGACTCCTTACCCTCTCCCTTAAAACCCACTTCCTTTCGTCTTCCCCTCTCCTTCCCTCTTTCCTGATGAGGCAACAGTTTGTTGCGAAAGCTTGAATTTTGTGACATATTTAATATGTCTGCTTGTGTCTGTATGTGTGGATGGATATGTGCGTGTGTGCGAGTGTATACCTGTCCTTTTTTCCCCCAAAGGTAAGTCTTTCCGCTCCCAGGATTGAAATGACTCCTTACCCTCTCCCCTAAAACCCACTTCCTTTCGTCTTCCCCTCTCCTTCCCTCTTTCCTGATGAGGCAACAGTTTGTTGCGAAAGCTTGAATTTTGTGACATATTTAATATGTCTGCTTGTGTCTGTATGTGTGGATGGATATGTGCGTGTGTGCGAGGGTATACCTGTCCTTTTTTCCCCCAAAGGTAAGTCTTTCCGCTCCCGGGATTGGAATGACTCCTTACCCTCTCCCTTAAAACCCACTTCCTTTCGTCTTCCCCTCTCCTTCCCTCTTTCCTGATGAGGCAACAGTTTGTTGCGAAAGCTTGAATTTTGTGACATATTTAATATGTCTGCTTGTGTCTGTATGTGTGGATGGATATGTGCGTGTGTGCGAGTGTATACCTGTCCTTTTTTCCCCCAAAGGTAAGTCTTTCCGCTCCCGGGATTGGAATGACTCCTTACCCTCTCCCTTAAAACCCACTTCCTTTCGTCTTCCCCTCTCCTTCCCTCTTTCCTGATGAGGCAACAGTTTGTTGCGAAAGCTTGAATTTTGTGACATATTTAATATGTCTGCTTGTGTCTGAATGTGTGGATGGATATGTGCGTGTGTGCGAGTGTATACCTGTTCTTTTTTCCCCCAAAGGTAAGTCTTTCCGCTCCCGGGATTGGAATGACTCCTTACCCTCTCCCTTAAAACCCACTTCCTTTCGTCTTCCCCTCTCCTTCCCTCTTTCCTGATGAGGCAACAGTTTGTTGCGAAAGCTTGAATTTTGTGACATATTTAATATGTCTGCTTGTGTCTGTATGTGTGGATGGATATGTGCGTGTGTGCGAGTGTGTACCTGTCCTTTTTTCCCCCAAAGGTACGTCTTTCCTCTCCCGGGATTGGAATGACTCCTTACCCTCTCCCTTAAAACCCACTTCCTTTCGTCTTCCCCTCTCCTTCCCTCTTTCCTGATGAGGCAACAGTTTGTTGCGAAAGCTTGAATTTTGTGACATATTTAATATGTCTGCTTGTGTCTGTATGTGTGGATGGATATGTGCGTGTGTGCGAGTGTATACCTGTCCTTTTTTCCCCCAAAGGTAAGTCGTTCCGCTCCCGGGATTGGAATGACTCCTTACCCTCTCCCTTAAAACCCACTTCCTTTCGTCTTCCCCTCTCCTTCCCTCTTTCCTGATGAGGCAACAGTTTGTTGCGAAAGCTTGAATTTTGTGACATATTTAATGTGTCTGCTTGTGTCTGTATGTGTGGATGGATATGGGCGCGTGTGCGAGTGTATACCTGTCCTTTTTTCCCCCAAAGGTAAGTCTTTCCGCTCCCGGGATTGGAATGACTCCTTACCCTCTCCCTTAAAACCCACTTCCTTTCGTCTTCCCCTCTCCTTCCCTCTTTCCTGATGAGGCAACAGTTTGTTGCGAAAGCTTGAATTTTGTGACATATTTAATGTGTCTGCTTGTGTCTGTATGTGTGGATGGATATGTGCGTGTGTGCGAGTGTATACCTGTCCTTTTTTCCCCCAAAGGTAAGTCTTTCCGCTCCCGGGATTGGAATGACTCCTTACCCTCTCCCTTAAAACCCACTTCCTTTCGTCTTCCCCTCTCCTTCCCTCTTTCGTGATGAGGCAACAGTTTGTTGCGAAAGCTTGAATTTTGTGACATATTTAATGTGTCTGCTTGTGTCTGTATGTGTGGATGGATATGTGCGCGTGTGCGAGTGTATACCTGTCCTTTTTTCCCCCAAAGGTAAGTCTTTCCGCTCCCGGGATTGGAATGACTCCTTACCCTCTCCCTTAAAACCCACATCCTTTCGTCTTCCCCTCTCCTTCCCTCTTTCCTGATGAGGCAACAGTTTGTTGCGAAAGCTTGAATTTTGTGACATATTTAATATGTCTGCTTGTGTCAGTATGTGTGGATGGATATGTGCGTGTGTGCGACTGTATACCTGTCCTTTTTTCCCCCAAAGGTAAGTCTTTCCGCTCCCGGGATTGGAATGACTCCTTATCCTCTCCCTTAAAACCCACTTCCTTTCGTCTTCCCCTCTCCTTCCCTCTTTCCTGATGAGGCAACAGTTTGTTGCGAAAGCTAGAATTTTGTGACATATTTAATATGTCTGCTTGTGTCTGTATGTGTGGATGGATATGTGCGTGTGTGCGAGTGTATACCTGTCCTTTTTTCCCCCAAAGGTAAGTCTTTCCGCTCCCGGGATTGGAATGACCCCTTACCCTCTCCCTTAAAACCCACTTCCTTTCGTCTTCCCCTCTCCTTCCCTCTTTCCTGATGAGGCAACAGTTTGTTGCGAAACCTTGAATTTTGTGACATATTTAATGTGTCTGCTTGTGTCTGTATGTGTGGATGGATATGTGCGTGTGTGCGAGTGTATACCTGTCCTTTTTTCCCCCAAAGGTAAGTCTTTCCGCTCCCGGGATTGGAATGACCCCTTACCCTCTCCCTTAAAACCCACTTCCTTTCGTCTTCCCCTCTCCTTCCCTCTTTCCTGATGAGGCAACAGTTTGTTGCGAAACCTTGAATTTTGTGACATATTTAATGTGTCTGCTTGTGTCTGTATGTGTGGATGGATATGTGCGTGTGTGCGAGTGTATACCTGTCCTTTTTTCCCCCAAAGGTAAGTCTTTCCGCTCCCGGGATTGGAATGACCCCTTACCCTCTCCCTTAAAACCCACTTCCTTTCGTCTTCCCCTCTCCTTCCCTCTTTCCTGATGAGGCAACAGTTTGTTGCGAAACCTTGAATTTTGTGACATATTTAATGTGTCTGCTTGTGTCTGTATGTGTGGATGGATATGTGCGTGTGTGCGAGTGTATACCTGTCCTTTTTTCCCCCAAAGGTAAGTCTTTCCGCTCCCGGGATTGGAATGACCCCTTACCCTCTCCCTTAAAACCCACTTCCTTTCGTCTTCCCCTCTCCTTCCCTCTTTCCTGATGAGGCAACAGTTTGTTGCGAAACCTTGAATTTTGTGACATATTTAATGTGTCTGCTTGTGTCTGTATGTGTGGATGGATATGTGCGTGTGTGCGAGTGTATACCTGTCCTTCTTTCCCCCAAAGGTAAGTCTTTCCGCTCCCGGGATTGGAATGACCCCTTACCCTCTCCCTTAAAACCCACTTCCTTTCGTCTTCCCCTCTCCTTCCCTCTTTCCTGATGAGGCAACAGTTTGTTGCGAAACCTTGAATTTTGTGACATATTTAATGTGTCTGCTTGTGTCTGTATGTGTGGATGGATATGTGCGTGCGTGCGAGTCTATACCTGTCCTTTTTTCCCCCAAAGGTAAGTCTTTCCGCTCCCGGGATTGGAATGACTCCTTACCCTCTCCCTTAAAACCCACTTCCTTTCGTCTTCCCCTCTCCTTCCCTCTTTCCTGATGAGGCAACAGTCTGTTGCGAAAGCTTGAATTTTGTGACATATTTAATGTGTCTGCTTGTGTCTGTATGTGTGGATGGATATGTGCGTGTGTGCGAGTGTATACCTGTCCTTTTTTCCCCCAAAGGTAAGTCTTTCCGCTCCCGGGATTGGAATGACCCCTTACCCTCTCCCTTAAAACCCACTTCCTTTCGTCTTCCCCTCTCCTTCCCTCTTTCCTGATGAGGCAACAGTTTGTTGCGAAACCTTGAATTTTGTGACATATTTAATGTGTCTGCTTGTGTCTGTATGTGTGGATGGATATGTGCGTGTGTGCGAGTGTATACCTGTCCTTTTTTCCCCCAAAGGTAAGTCTTTCCGCTCCCGGGATTGGAATGACCCCTTACCCTCTCCCTTAAAACCCACTTCCTTTCGTCTTCCCCTCTCCTTCCCTCTTTCCTGATGAGGCAACAGTTTGTTGCGAAACCTTGAATTTTGTGACATATTTAATGTGTCTGCTTGTGTCTGTATGTGTGGATGGATATGTGCGTGTGTGCGAGTGTATACCTGTCCTTTTTTCCCCCAAAGGTAAGTCTTTCCGCTCCCGGGATTGGAATGACCCCTTACCCTCTCCCTTAAAACCCACTTCCTTTCGTCTTCCCCTCTCCTTCCCTCTTTCCTGATGAGGCAACAGTTTGTTGCGAAACCTTGAATTTTGTGACATATTTAATGTGTCTGCTTGTGTCTGTATGTGTGGATGGATATGTGCGTGTGTGCGAGTGTATACCTGTCCTTTTTTCCCCCAAAGGTAAGTCTTTCCGCTCCCGGGATTGGAATGACCCCTTACCCTCTCCCTTAAAACCCACTTCCTTTCGTCTTCCCCTCTCCTTCCCTCTTTCCTGATGAGGCAACAGTTTGTTGCGAAACCTTGAATTTTGTGACATATTTAATGTGTCTGCTTGTGTCTGTATGTGTGGATGGATATGTGCGTGTGTGCGAGTGTATACCTGTCCTTCTTTCCCCCAAAGGTAAGTCTTTCCGCTCCCGGGATTGGAATGACCCCTTACCCTCTCCCTTAAAACCCACTTCCTTTCGTCTTCCCCTCTCCTTCCCTCTTTCCTGATGAGGCAACAGTTTGTTGCGAAACCTTGAATTTTGTGACATATTTAATGTGTCTGCTTGTGTCTGTATGTGTGGATGGATATGTGCGTGAGTGCGAGTCTATACCTGTCCTTTTTTCCCCCAAAGGTAAGTCTTTCCGCTCCCGGGATTGGAATGACTCCTTACCCTCTCCCTTAAAACCCACTTCCTTTCGTCTTCCCCTCTCCTTCCCTCTGTCCTGATGAGGCAACAGTCTGTTGCGAAAGCTTGAATTTTGTGACATATTTAATATGTCTACTTGTGTCTGTATGTGTGGATGGATATGTGCGTGTGTGCGAGTGTATACCTGTCCTTTTTTCCCCCAAAGGTAAGTCTTTCCGCTCCCGGGATTGGAATGACTCCATACCCACTCCATTAAAACCCACTTCCTTTCGTCTTCCCCTCTCCTTCCCTCTTTCCTGATGAGGCAACAGTTTGTTGCGAAACCTTGAATTTTGTGACATATTTAATGTGTCTGCTTGTGTCTGTATGTGTGGATGGATATGTGCGTGTGTGCGAGTGTATACCTGTCCTTTTTTCCCCCAAAGGTAAGTCTTTCCGCTCCCGGGATTGGAATGACCCCTTACCCTCTCCCTTAAAACCCACTTCCTTTCGTCTTCCCCTCTCCTTCCCTCTTTCCTGATGAGGCAACAGTTTGTTGCGAAACCTTGAATTTTGTGACATATTTAATGTGTCTGCTTGTGTCTGTATGTGTGGATGGATATGTGCGTGTGTGCGAGTGTATACCTGTCCTTCTTTCCCCCAAAGGTAAGTCTTTCCGCTCCCGGGATTGGAATGACCCCTTACCCTCTCCCTTAAAACCCACTTCCTTTCGTCTTCCCCTCTCCTTCCCTCTTTCCTGATGAGGCAACAGTTTGTTGCGAAACCTTGAATTTTGTGACATATTTAATGTGTCTGCTTGTGTCTGTATGTGTGGATGGATATGTGCGTGAGTGCGAGTCTATACCTGTCCTTTTTTCCCCCAAAGGTAAGTCTTTCCGCTCCCGGGATTGGAATGACTCCTTACCCTCTCCCTTAAAACCCACTTCCTTTCGTCTTCCCCTCTCCTTCCCTCTTTCCTGATGAGGCAACAGTCTGTTGCGAAAGCTTGAATTTTGTGACATATTTAATATGTCGGCTTGTGTCTGTATGTGTGGATGGATATGTGCGTGTGTGCGAGTGTATACATGTCCTTTTTTCCCCCAAAGGTAAGTCTTTCCGCACCCGCGATTGGAATGACTCCTTACCCTCTCCCTTAAAACCCACTTCCTTTCGTCTTCCCCTCTCCTTCCCTCTTTCCTGATGAGGCAACAGTTTGTTGCGAAACCTTGAATTTTGTGACATATTTAATGTGTCTGCTTGTGTCTGTATGTGTGGATGGATATGTGCGTGTGTGCGAGTGTATACCTGTCCTTTTTTCCCCCAAAGGTAAGTCTTTCCGCTCCCGGGATTGGAATGACCCATTACCCTCTCCCTTAAAACCCACTTCCTTTCGTCTTCCCCTCTCCTTCCCTCTTTCCTGATGAGGC